>NC_069393.1:9403750-9777500 GCF_027475565.1 Acinonyx jubatus
TACAGAATTATAAACTGCAAATGGCTAAGCACATAAAAGACCTCAGTAAGGATTAAAGAAATTGACCTTAGAAAAATTAAAAGTAAAGCAAAAGTATGACATTATTTCACACCCATCAAGTGGGTAAAAATGTAAAAGTCTGATAATACCTAGTGTTACAAAGGATACTGACCAATGGGAATAAATGTATATTGACTGTAAGAATAGAAATCTGTCCAGCCACTTTGAAGAGCATTTAGGCAATATGTATTAAGGTTGCAACAATACAGGAATGCTGATTCATAGGGGGCACATGTACCCCAATGTCTATAGCAACGCTTTCAAAAATAGCCAAATTATGAAAAGAGCTTAAATGTCCATCAAGTGATGAATGGATAAAGATGTGGTTTATATATAGAATGGAATACTACTTGGCAATGAGAAAGAATGAAATCATGCCATTTGTAGCAACATGGATGAAACTTGAGGGTATTATGCTGACTGAAATAAGTCTGTCAGAGAAAGAGAGATATCATATGTTTTTCACTCATATGTGAAGACCATGGGGGAAGGGAAAGGGGGAAAATAGTTACAAACAGAGAGGGAGGGAGGCAAACCATAAAAGATTCTTAAATACAGAGAATAATCTGAGGGTTGATGGGTGGGGGCGGGAGAGGGGAAAATGGGTGATGGGCATTGAGGAGGGCACCTGTTGGGATGAACACTGGGAGTTGTATGTAAGCGATGAACCACAGGAATCTATCCCAAAACCCAAGAGCACACTTGACACACTGTATGTTAGCCAATCTGGCAATAAATCATATTGAAAAAATTAAAAATAAAAAAACAATAAAGTTGCAACTGTGCATAGTCGTTAAATCAGGATTTAAGTACTAAAGAGATTCACACAATTGCACATCAACACATGAGCATAAGTATTTACTACCGTCATAAAAATATGATGCGCACAAATGCATCTGGATACACACAAATATTTCAAAGTATAAAAACCCATGTGGCATGGGGCCGTGGGTGGCTCAGTCTGTCGAGCATCTGACTCCTGATTTCAGCTTGGGTCATGATCAAGCCCCATGACGGACTCTGTTGAGCATGGAACCTGCTTGAGATTCTCCCTCTCCTTCTGGCCCTCCCACTGCTCACACACATTCTCTCTCTCTCAAAATAAATAAATAACAATAAAAAAAAACATGTGGTGTGATAAATACTAAATTCAAGATCCAAGTTATTTGGGAAGAGAGGGGAGGGAATGAAATGGTGCTAAGGACAAGTATTGCCAACTGAATCTATGAATGCTTTGAAACACAAGTAGCCATATGGTAAGTTTTATTTTTAAGATGGGTAGTAGCTACATGGATGTTTACGATATTCTTCTCTATACTTTCAGGTATGGTAGAATTAGTTCTTAATTTTAAAAAATGGGTAAGTAGGTGATGAAGAAATTGAATATCTACTTCAAGCTAATCTGAAAAACGTGGAGATGGAAGGAAAGAGTGGGGTGAGATTGAAGGGCAAGAATGAACCCATGAAACATTACCCAGATCAGTGAGGATACAAATGGATGGTGCAGACCACCAGGAAGAACACAATGCAGGAAGCAACAGGAAATGGCTTCCAGGTCACAAATGTTGGAATGAGCCTTGTAAGGATGAACCTTGGTTTCCTCCCAATAATGCATGGGGTGAGTGGAGAAACTGGGGGCTGGGTTCTTCCCTGGCTTTGTCTATCAGTAAGGAATTTAGTAAGAAAGTCAACCTACCTCCCCCCATCATGGTTTCCAGGTGAGCTCTTAGCTACATTACTCCTGCCACATTTGCACAGACATCTGTAGCTCCACCTTTAGAACGCATAGGGTTACTCTTGATTTCTAATTATAATATTTTATTCTTAGAATTAAAATAATAAAAGCGCCTGGGTGGCTCAGTCGGTTAAGCCTCTGACTTCAACTCAGGTCATGATCTCGCGGTTTGTGGGTTCGAGCCCCGCATCGGGCTCTGTGCTGACAGCTCAGAGCCTGGAGCCTGCTTCAGATTCTGTGTCTCCCCCTCTCTCTGCCCCTCCCCTGCTCACACTCTGTGTCTCTCTGTCTCTAAATAATAAACGTTTAAAAAATTTTTTAGAAAAAAATATCTCCCCCCCCCCACCAAATCTATCATGGCATTTTTTTTTCTTTCCTGTAACTCCAGACCAACATTTTTAACCTTGTTTTCTTAAAAGATCGTGGTCTCCATTCATTTTCAAACACTTCCTTTAAACTTAGGGTATTTTTCACACTGAACAAAATCTATTTTTCCTCCTCTTTTGTTAAATGTTTGTTCCAGCGTGTCTCATTCATTAACAAGAGTACAGTTTCCAGGGATGTCTAGGAAACAAATGTAAGAAATGGAGTCAGAATATGACACAACTAATAATCACACCTGAGATTGATTTCTATTCTCTAATCCACATGAAAAAGACAATCCATATGCATTTATGTTGTATTTCTATCTATCAGGTATTTCCCATTGCTTCATATGCATTTATGTTGCATATGTTGCATATGTTATGTTGTATTTCTATCTATCAGGTATTTCCCATTGCAAAGGTAAAATAAGAATTAGGAAAATAAGTGTCCTAACAGTTTATTTGATTCAAAAGAAAGATAAAGTCACTGGAACACCAAGTAACTTCAACAGCAACAGAAGAAATATATTTTTCAACTGAAGTATTGCTTAAGAACCAACCATTTGACTTGGGTAATGTGACAGAAATCCTTGACAGAATTTGTCCTCATCAAAGATTCATTTCAATAACTGCTCTGAGTTAAATATTTACCAGATCAATGGCATTATTTCAGTAGTTCTCCTTTAATATATTGATGTAGCTGTGTCAAACACTAGTATGTGTATATGTCAAGCTTTTCTTAGCATTTATTCAGTATTTTCACATCTTCAAGGTTGTACATGTTGGAAATCAAGAGCAAAGAAGCAAGTGAAAGTGAGGAACCGTAAACTAATAGGGCACGTTATTTAAGAGAATGAATGAGGTTTTGAATAGAGGCTAAACTCCAGTGAAATAAATAAAAATAAGCAAAACCCACAAAATGCTACATAAATACGTGATTTTTACATTCCTTTGCTTTGTTGATCATGAGGAAAGATATGAGTTTAAGATGTAATTACAATCCTTCAGACTGTATAATTCCAGTGAGATCACTTCCCTCTTCCGTCTCTATCTCTTTAAACATCTGTCCATTAGCAACATTAAGCACCTCTCTATAAAAACTGTGATTCATTAGGTAGACGAAGCACAAGTATAATTTGGATACAAAATGAGCAAAGCAATGAATCACCAAGTTAAAAAAAAAAAAAAAAAGAAAGCAGAAATACTCCTTACTGCCGAATTTCATATCAACTCAACCTCCAGAGGTACTGATCCTCAAACAACTCTTAGCAGGAAGTCAGAAAGGTAGACAGATGGGAGTGTTCATCCAGAACACTCAGATGACTTCCGGACTCAGCAGCCAGTTAGGTGGCCTAACACCAGCCCTGGTTAGATTCTAGGAGGTCTTATCCATACATGAAATAGAGGATCAGAGATCTCTGGGCAGTGACAATCCTTAGTAAGGGTTGTGCGTACCAGTTGTCATTTGTGTCAGAACAGAACCCACCCAGAGCCCGGTAATACAAAAAGAATGTTGAAAAAGAAGAGCAGGATCAGCAAATTATCTATCGCTATATTGTCCAATACAGTAGCTGCTAGCTACAGGTGAATGTAAATGTTTTAAAATAGGTAAATTTAAAGTTGGAGTCCCACCGTAGCACTCACCACATTGGCACACCTACTGGACGGCACATATACGGAAACTTTCCATCATCTGGGCAGTGCTAAGCCAGAGTCCTGCTACTCCAAGTGTGGTCCATGAATCAGCAGCATTGACACCACCTGGAAGTTTCTAGAAATGGAGAAACTTGGGCCCTACTACATCTTCATGGGATCTGTGTGCATTAAAGCATAAGGAGTACTGGTCTAAAGCTCATTCCAGGAACCTCATCATTGAAAGATAAAGGAATATAAGCCAGAAAGCTGAGGCAGAATGGCTCAGTCAACTGCACAAAAATGACCAGAACCCAATTTTGTCCTGGCTTCATCGAAATAACCTCAGATGCATAACCTCTATTTATGGAGCTGAGATGCTTCTCAATTCCAAATAGGATTCTGCCTATTTTGTCGGGACTGGCAAGGTAACATACAATACACAAACAAATAACAATAACAAATAACAATAGCATTTAGCTTTTGCTGGGCAATTAGGCATTTTCTAAATTATTCACATAAGTGCCCTTTTAAACAGTTTTATCGATGATATAACTTAGTCTCAACAAGTATAAAAACCATGCCCAAGATCCCATACCTAATAAATGGTAGAGCCAAGTTTGAAGAAAAGGAAAAAAAAAAGTTGTTTTTTGTTTTTAATCAACAGAACATTCGGAAACTTGTACAGTTATTTTGGCTTTCAAGTACTAGAATCTCTAACCATCATGAATGCTGCCACAGAGATCAAATAAACCTTGAGATTCAACTAAGAGAATATGACGAAGAACGATTTTGTGCCTGGACTCAAGACTGGAAAAGAGAAATATTTATAATTTCCTTAAAAGCTTTTAGTCTTTTGAAGAGGCTCTAATCTACATTAGCAGAGGCTCTGCCCTTGAAGTGACATTCGGTTTTTCTTCTGTGCATCTAGAAATCTGAATTTCAGTTTCTCTCCACCTTATGTAATGGAAGGCCACTTCTCTGCTTGCATTTTTAACTTTAACTCATACTGTTGTTGCCCCAGAATCAGACACCACCGTGATCTCTCATTAGCTACGAGAGCCAAATGCAAAATTCTTAGTAATACAGGGAATATTGAAGGTTCTACTGGTGAGCGTGGAATTTGCAAGCAATCATATCGAGACAGCAGTTAAGAAAACATGGTTTTACAATTTTTACACTGGCCACCAGAGTTCAGAAGCCTGTCCACTCAGTTTATCCCTAAAGGCTACCCTTACACAGGTTGGAGTATATGCATTCTTTAAATCATCACCAGAACCACGAAAGAAGCGAACAAAGCTGGTCTTTTGCAAGTGATATTTTCATTTTCAATAAATAATGCAAGCAACTATTCTCTTAGAGGAAATGTTAAAGAAAATACAAGCCTATGGAGTAAAAAGAAAATTTAATGAAGATTAGTCATGATATTCTCATTAAGTATAAAACAATCCCATTTATATAGTTTTTTACCCTCAACTATTTATTCATGAATCTGACGTATCAAAAATTTGAACCCATGTTTCATATATTCTAAGTTGGTTTATTATATTTTTAACATATTACAAATATGTTTAATATTTTAAATGTAAACATATGATTTTTTTAACTTTATTTTTATTTATTTTGAGAGAGAGATGGAGAGTAAGCTGGGAAGGGGCAGAGAGAGAAGGAGAATGAGAAACCCAAGCAGGTTCCACGTGGTCAGCGCAGAGCCCAATGTGGGGCTCAAACTCACAAACCATGAGATCGTGACCTGAGCCAAAATCAAGAGTCTGACACTTAACTGACTGAACCACCCAGACGCTCCGTAAAGGTATGATTTTTTAATGACAAAATGGTTTCAGAAGGGATGGTAGCACACAATATTTTCACAAGTGCGGTGGAAATTAAATTGCAGAAACCATGATTTGTCCATATAAGGCAACCATATTTGTTAGTAAGCTCGGAGAGGTCTCTGGGGAAATTAAGGATCTTTAGCCTAAAGAACAGAACTTTAAATAATTAGCGGACTTTAATGTGGAAAAATCTGCATAGCATCCCAATGCAGATTAAATAATCCTGGAGACAAAATCCAAAAGCAATTCTAATAATACACTTTAAATACAAAAATTCATCTCAATAAAAGCAAGATGTTGGATTGTAGGTCACCTTCTAACCTCTTGGGGGAGCTCATTTCATTTCATCCTCAGGGAGAAAGGACTCAAGGCAAAGTTGGAAATGCTGAAAGAAGCTTAATCAGTGTGCCAGTGGGTGGGGCTTTAGGGGTGATACCAAAAAAGGTCTGAACGTTCTTCCTTCTTGTGTTTTTTGTTCCTTTCTTCTCCTGCTCTAGTTATGATAAGGTGGCCTGCAGATTACTTTTGCCTGCAGGTGTCCTTACACTTGGAAGGTAAACCAATGGTCACAATACAAAAGCCCAATGTACTAGAAATTAGTTTAGGCAGGCTTTGCTCCTGGCCTAAAGAAAATGATGTTTATAGCCACTGTGGTTTGCAAGGAAGCTGGCATGGAGGGAGTTTCCCTGGCCAACATCTTATTTGGGCCTTAAGATGAAGGCAAAAAGAATACCCATGCAAGCTTTTACTAAGTTGCCTGGTAATATATAATACTGACAAGCAATCTTGTCAATATTCAAAAATAATAAAGAATTAGAATATTTTTTTCTTTATAAAGTCCGCTAACTTCTTCTGAAGATACAATGTAGAGATTCGCCAAATATCAAAATAAATTTCATAACTTACCTTAAGCAACATGTGTAGCAGCTCAGAACAATGTATTATGAGTATTAAGCATATTACATCAATATGGCAGTTACAAATATAAAGTCATCATCATATGGTATGTTCTTCCCATTTACAAATGTTATCATTTCAATAATTTGCCTTGGCATTATGTAGAAATTTAAATACATTTGTCTCTAAAATAATCACCTGAAATCACTGATTGTTGGTTACATTATCTGAAGAGTTGATTAATTCATTTATTAAATCATCATATGTATGATTCATTAAACCACAGTTTTGACAGAGAAATAAAGTAACTATGTGTAAAAAATTTCTTAAGCATTGTAACCATTTTCTCAGTTGTCTTTCTTCTGTATGTCTGTCAAAGTTGAGTTCCCTGTACTCTGATATGCAAAGAAGTTCCCAGACCACCCACCAGAACACATCTAAATTCTAATTAGATTAACTGGAAAGTGAAACAGGGAGGGTGATGAGAAAACAAAAGACATTTATGATAACATAGAACAATAATAGATTTTATTACTGAGTGTTGACTATGCGCCAGACATGTACATTTCATGTGCAATAACGTTTAATTCTTGTAACAACTAAAGGAAGAAACTGCTATTGTGTATCACCGTCTTCAGATGAGGCAAACTCAGATCACTGACAAATGCCAGTGTTGGATTCAAATCCAAGTCTCTCAACACCAAAACACGTACTCTCAAAAGAAGTCCCACACTGCTCTCCTGCAATCAGTAATGTGGCTGATGGTATCATTAACAAATTCGGACACTTTCGAGATGGACAAACAAATGAGGCAAAATCTATGTAAATACAACCTGACGGCTGCAGAAGATATTACAGTCTACACACGGAAGGTGTTAATACAAGTTAGAGTTTTATGTGTTTTGGAAAAGGTTAATTGGATTTCTACTTCCAATTAGGATGTAGGAATACATGAAAGAATTTCACTCCCATGGTAGCAGCAAGACAAAAATAGATATGCTAACATGCATAATTTTTATAAAGCTATTGAAGGGCACTGAACACAAAGATGTCTTAATGAACTGAGTTCTGGATAGAGATGAGCCCTTCATAGGTTATCAAAGTGCCATTTCCACACCTGGGATCAAGGGCCTAGTGTGGGAATAGGTAAGTAGAAAAGTGGGCCTGTCAAAGACAAAGAGCTTGCAGAGACACTGTAAAATCAGCCAATGACAGAACACAGAAAATCAGTAACAGAAAAATTAAATATCTTAACTTGTCAATCTTCACTTCCCTTTGTAGAGTATTGCTGAGTAAAGACAACAGAGGTGAGAACGAAAAGCAAGTCTTTGCACAGATTTGCACAGCTCCGTAATGCTTCACATTCCAGGGATCAGCAAGAGTAGAATCGAAAAGTGAATCAAGACTACCTAAAATCGCCACCTGAACCACTTCCAACTCGACCCCTGACAAGATCAAAGAGATTAGTGGGAGAGTAAAGAGAGGGTCTGAACCCAATTTGAAACACCAAGTGAATGAATGCAATCTATTAATGGTAACAGGCCAAACAACTCAACCAAACTCTTCATGGAATCTGAAAACTCCTTCCTTTATACTACTCACCCCTCCGGAGAGAAATACTACTTGAAATCCCTAGGGGAAAAAAAAGATACAACATGATAACAACAAAAAAATATTACAGATCTAATCTCCACTCTATTTAATGTAAAGATATGCAGAGAACAGGGAATGTTACATAATTACGAGAAAAGATAGTCAACACAGGCTGAGCAGCAGGAGATCCAGATATTGCAATCAGCAGGAAGAGGTTTAAAAGGACTATGATAAAACTGTTAAAGAATTACAAAAAACAAAACAAAACAAAAACACAAAACAAACCCAGAAAAAGGACAGATTGGGAGAAGAAAGGGAGAATTATGGAATAAAAAAGGAAACTATATAAATGAAACAGAAACTCAAACTCAAATACACCATATCTTAAATATTTATTTAAAATAAATTAAACTTAAATAAAATAAACTTTGGGGCTCCTGGGTGGCTCAGCAGGTTGAGCATCTGACTCTTGATTTTGGCTTAGGTCATGATCTCATAGTTCGTGGGATCAAGCCCCATGTGGGGCTCTGTTCCCCTTCTCTCTCTATCCCTCCCCTTGAAAAATAAATAAGCAAACATTAAAAAATATATCTGAAAAATAAGAAACTTAAAGTAGTGCAAATCAATTTCCCTCCCCCATCCTAGGTGATAATTTTGGACATAGCTCAGACACAACAGAAGAAAGGGTTAGTGATCCTTATACAGATTGATAGAAATTATGCAAATTAAAGTAGAGGCAAAAATAAATTAAAAAAATAAAACAATAAAAAGGGACCTGTAGGAAAACATCAAATTTCTAACCTATTATAGAGTCAAAAAAGAGAAGAGAAAGAATATAACAGAAAAAAGAATTCATGAAATGAAGACTAAAATGTCCATATTTATTTACAGCACCAATATACATGTCCAAGAGGCATAGCAAGTCTAAACTCAACCAGGGCATAAATAACCACCCTTAGACATAACAAAACCAAACTACTGACAATCCAAGCCAAATCATTTTATCACTGTTTTTTAATTTTTATTTTAAGTAGGCTCCACACCCAATGTGAGGTTTAAACTTACAATCCTTAGAATAAGTGTCACATGCTATATTGACTGAGTCAGTCAGATACCCCTAAAATAATTTTAAAATCCTGAAAGAATGATAAGAATGATAACGATAATTGACTTCTCATTAGATACAACGAATGCTGGTAGACAACAAAACGATAATTTTAATGCACAAAAGAAGAAAAAAACAACCCTTCATTCAATTTTCAGCAAAATATCTTTTAAGTTTATTTATTTATTTTGAGAGATAGAGAGCATGAGCAGGGGAGAGGCAGAGAGAGAGGGAGAGAGAGAGAATCCCATGCAGGCTCCATGCTATCAACACAGAACCCAACCTGTGACTCAATATCATTAACCTTGAGATCATGACCTGGGCTGAAGCCAAGAGTCAGACACTTAACCAAATGAGCCACCCAGGCACTCCAAGAAAATGAAATTTTTAAGAATAACAGAGTACCAAAATCAAAACACTTAAAAATAAATTTATTGAAAGATATGCAAGAACTCTACCACTAAACATAAAAAAAAATTTTGAGAGATATTAATGATGAGTTTTAAGAATTACTAGGTATGAATTATTGATAAAGTGAAATCAGTAGTGTTAAGATATTCACTTTGATTTAACTAGGGATTCAATGCTATCGAGATCAAAATCCTAGTTTGTTTGGGTTTTTTGGTAGAAATATAAGGTGCTTCTAGGGGCACCTGGGTGGCACAGTCGGTTAAGCGTCCGACTTCAGCCAGGTCACGATCTCGCAGTCCGTGAGTTCGAGCCCCGCGTCAGGCTCTGGGCTGATGGCTCAGAGCCTGGAGCCTGTTTCCAATTCTGTGTTTCCCTCTCTCTCTGCCCCTCCCCTGTTCATGCTCTCTCTCTGTCCCAAAAATAAAATAAACGTTGAAAAAAAATTTTTTTAAAAAGAAATATAAGGTGCTTCTAAAAGTTATGTGAAATTGAGGGGTGCCTGGGTGGGCTCAGTCAGCTAAGCATCTGACTCTTGGTTTCAGCTCAGGTCATGATCTCAGGGTTCATGAGGTCAAGCCCCATATTGGGCTCCGTGCTGACGGTGTGCAGCCTGCTTGGGATTCTCTCTCTCTCTCCCCCAAAATAAATAAATTAGACTAGACAAAAATGAAATAATAAAATAAAAGTAAAGTAAAATAAAATAATAAAATAAAATAAAATAAAATAAATTTATGTGAAATAAATTTATGTAAAATAAATTTATGTCTGGTATAGCCACAGACAATCTAGAAAAAGAAAAACAATTTTAGAGGGCTTTCAGTACTTGGTTTCAGGGTAACATACTCCATCATAAGATACACTTACTCCCTAATTATAAAGCTTACAATAGACCTACATTAATTTTGACGGCATGGTATTGACAGAAAGAGGCAAACAGATCAATGCAACAGAAAAGAGAGTCATAGGAGCCAATGCAATTCAGTGGGGACACAGAAGTCTTTGCAATAAATGGGGCTGAGCAAGTGGATCAGTGAACCCTGGCTCTACTTCATACTAGTCAAAAATTAATTCCAAAGATATCATAGACCTGAACAAAAATTCAACCATAAAGCTTCTAAAAGCACACACAGGAAATCATTTCTTCAACTTGGGGTACACATATTTCTCAGACACATCATAAAAAGTCCCAATGACAACAGAAAGAAACAACAAACGGAAACATTGCCCATAAATAGATGCCAATTAATAAAAGAAAAAGCCATAGATTGGGAGAAACTATTCATAATCCATATGTCTAACAAAAGACTAACAAAAATTACACAAAGAATTCCAACAACTTAGTAACATAGAGCCAAAATCCTAATGGAAACTGGAAGGAGACATGAGCAGACCCTTCCCAAGAGAAGATACCTCGATGGGTAATAAGTCAGAAGAAGGTGTCCAATACCATTAGGCGTCAGAGAAACTCAAATTAACTCTACAAGGACATGCTACTTCACACAAACAAGAATGAAAACAATAAAAACCAGCCAGTACCAGCTGGAATTTAGGGTATGAAGCATTGGGAACTCTCACATATTTTTGGAGGGAGTGTAAAATAGTGTAACTACTCTGGAAAACTGACAGGCAATTCTGTTTCAAGTTTAATATATACCAAGTCCTTCCTAGTAGCTCCTCTTCTAGGTATAAGTCAACTGTTTCCTGATGAACACCTCCTTTAGATCCTTACCTTTAAGTGACAATATGCTGTTTCAAGCATACTTTCAAAATATGATTGTATCATAATGATGGGTAAACTTACCAACTCATTCATCTCAATTATTCCAGTAACTGTGAACATTTTAGGGTAAGCATATCTAATAAATTTATCAAAGAAGAGTCAATTAATGGAGCAGCAGTTTATAGGAATGCTTTTGAAATTATTTCTCATTTCTTAAAGTGCTCTTTAACTTCAGTGAGGGAGAAAGAAAACTGACTCACAAGGCTGGCCCTCATTCAACCTTAGTAGTATTCCATTAGCAGTGAGAATATGTGTGTGTGTCTTTCCAACGGCTTAATCACTTCATGGATCCTCTTAGAAGCCTACTTATGATCTGTTTTGTGATATTAGATATTAATACCGATTGGTGCATGTATCCCTTGTCTAGCCACAGATGCAAATGAAAACTCATAGCATATAGTAGATTATAGGTGGCTGCAAATTCTTAGTTCCATCAAGAGGTGGAGTCTAGTTTCCTTCCCCTTAAATCTGGATGGACCCTATGATTCACGTGACTGATAAAAAGCAAAACTAAATAACATTGCATGATTTCCAAGGCTGCATCATATGAATCATAACATCTCCTGCTTCGTTCTTTTGGAATGACTGTTCTTGGAACTCTTCTAAGAATCCACCTGTCATGTTGTAGAATCCCATGCCACAAGGTGAGCCCTTGTGTAGACATGCCAATGCATAACTACAGCTGAGCTCCCAGCCTAGAGACAGCATCAAATTTCAGTCATATAAGGGAGCCATTCAAAATGTAGCCAGTAAGCAAGGGTTTGGCTAATTGCAACTTCATCCACCACATGAGAGATCCCAAGGGAGAACCATATGGCTAAGCTCAGCAGTGCGCAAAACCAAAAGGGATAATAACTGAGGCCACTAAGTTTGGTGGTCATTTATTACATAATAATAGATACCCACAAACCAGTGAACTCAGAAACCAATCTTTCAGTCTAATTCAGCTCTCTTTTCTGACCTCTGGATAACTGTGATAAAAGCAAACTCACTTATGCAGTCCTCTTGGTGTAATTTTATATGACTGGAGATGGAGATATTCAAATGATCTTCAATTTGCTTCATTTAAATTTGGATTCTGCTTTATAAAGTAGGTCTGCATACAGGATACTTACAAATGTGTAACTATCTTATTTTTAAGAATGAAAATCCAGGGGCACCTGGGTGGCTTAGCCAGTTTCCGACTCTTGATTTCAGCCCAGGTCATTATCTCATGGTTTGTGAGATTGACCCCACATTGGGCTCTGAGCTGACAGCACAGAGCCTTCTTGGGATCTTCTCTCTCCCTCTCTCTGCCCCTCCCCTGCTCGCACTCTCTGTCTTTCTCTCTCTCAAAATAAATAAATAAATAAAACTTAAAAAAAAAGAAAAACTAAAAATATTTCTAATTAATAATTATATTTAATAGATAAAATTGGGAGTTCATTGTAAGTTTTCTCTAACTGTGCCCTAGATATAAACAGGTACACTCTTTTCCCTAAGATCTGGACAAGATTCATTCAGACCCACATTTATTGATTAGAGAAAAGCCCAATGCCTTCCCCCAAATTTCTGTGAAGTAACTGGGCTGAAGGAGGGTAGCCCTTATATTCTCAGGGATACCTCTGATTTTAAGCTCCCATCTCTGCTGAATTTGGTCAATTTCAACATATTTCTCATCTAGTCCTTATTGTAAATTCTATAGATGGAAACCCAGTCCAATTCCTTAATCCCCTTCCAGAATTTACATAGGTGTTTCCCTGAGAACGTAAGTAAGATAGAGGCACTTATAAAAATAAGCTCAACTGTAGGTATGCATAGTCCTTAACAAAAATAAACACACACACACACACACACACACAACAAAACAAAACCACAGCTCTCAGTGATTCTATAAAAGTGGCATTTATTGCTTCTGCTCTCATTCCACTAGAAAGACCAAATCACAGGGTTAATCTTACTGTCACTGGGGCAGGAATGGGTTCTCCTCCCTGAGACAAGTACTGCAAATCATATAGCAATGGGGAAGGGGAAGGGTACATTCTCTCACATGTAGTGAGTCAGTCATGGCGCCCTCTAGGGAAGAGCATTCAGGGAGAGGGAATAGAAGAAGAAGCATATCTTTGATGAAAAATATGCTTGATATATTTATTCAAGAGACATCAACAAGACAGGTATCTCTGTATCAAGGTGAACACGAGCAATAATGAAAGAAAATGAGATCAGAGAAGTAAGAAGTCGGGATTATGTAAGCCACAGTAAAGACTGAAAATATTATTCTACATGTTATGGAGAGCCACAGAGGGATTTGGACAAAAATGGCATCATCTGATTTGCGTATTCAAACACTCATACAGTCTTCCATGTAGAAAACTAACTCTGTCGCTCTCCAGGGGTGACCAGAAAACCAATCAGGAGGCTTTTGCAGAAAAAGGTTCAGGTGAGAAAGGAGAGAAGCATGGCCGTTTGGGACTGTGATGTAAGAGAGAAGGTAGAGAGAAGTATTTGTGTTATGGATCTATTTTAATGGAAATGCCAGGAAGTTTTTGGTGGACTAGATGCTGCATGTAAAGGAGGAATTAAGGCACCACTTACTGGAAAAATCTCATGGAACAGCAAATTTGGAGAAAGGCAGAGATTAAATGCATTAAGTTTGAAATGCCTGTTTGAAATCCAACAGGAAAGTTTCAGTCTGTGGCAAGGTATATGTGTTTGGACTCAAGAGAGATACAAAATTTGGTCATATTAGAAAATGGATTGTAAGTAACATCATGGGATTGGGTGAAAACATAGGGTCAGTATAGATAAGATGAGATGTCTAATGCCTGATCACTAGGGCACTAGAAAGTAGTCAGAAGGATGAGGAAGAATAAACAAAGGAGGGTGAAAAGGACTAACACTGCATTAAAAACAAGGCAAAACAAAACAGGGAAGCGGTTGTCCTGGAGTAAAACGTCTCAAGAAAGACAAAGACAATTTGCAGGCTTCTGAGACATCAAGGAAGATGGCAGTTTAGAATTATGTATTCTATTTATAAATCTGTAACCAAGACAAAAGTGATAGGGATCTCAATGAAGATAATGAAGGAAGTAATCTAAGACTGGGAGGTGATGATTCATAAGCATAGCCAAGTCAGTTTTTTTTCTTTTTTCCAAGTTTTATTGAAATATAAGTGGCATACAACACTGTGTAAGTTTAAGGTGTCCTGCATAATTATTTGACTTCCATATATTCTGAAACGTGGGTGCAGATATCTTTTCAATACAGTGTTTTGGTTTTCTTTGTATCAATTTCATTTATCTTTCAAACAATTCTCAGTTTTGTTAATAGCCAAGTCATTTTTAAAGGACATTGGTTTTATTTTTATTTTTGTTATTTTTTTTAATGTTTATTTACTTTTGAGAGAGAGAGAGAGAGTCAGACAAGACAGACAGAATCTGAAACTGGCTCCAGGCTCTGAGCTGTCAGCACAGAGCTCCATGCAGGGCTTGGACTCACCAACCCAGAGACCATGAGCTGAGTGGAAGTCAGACGCTTAACCGACTGAACCACCCATGTGCCCCAGGACGTTTGTTTTAAAGGGAAGAAGACACAGGATGGGTGTAGAAAGCACTAAAAGTGTTGTTTTGCTCTCCTTTTATTCTAGAGATATCACAGCAGTTCTGAATCTACTCATCCGGGGCTCATTCAGGTTATTAGCATCATAGTAACCACACATACACCCACACACAGGATCAATACAACATGGTAAATCTTTATGAGCTGTGGGGCATCCACTGCCCATCTTGTCCCAACTATTTACTCTTCCTTTTTCAGCTCTTTCATTCTGCGATTAAGCGACAAATGAGTAGTTCCCTTCCTCACACCTGTCTCATCTTGCCAATGACTCAACAAATCATACACAATTTGACAGGCTCCCTTGGCTAGACGGTAACCAGGAAACGGTAGCCATAATTATTTTCAGCCACTGAAGGCATAAAGCTTTCGGAGCTGAAACTTCCAAAGTCCTTGTTGAGAGTTTCACTTACCCCAGATCAAGAGCCGCTCGGTCAGCAGGCAACATGTGTCAGAAGACGGGAGGATTTACAAGACAGAAGGGCTCTCAGAAGAGAAGGCAGCACCGGAAGGAGTAGTCCATGCATGCTCGCCCTTTGGTCATTACTATTAATATTGGTCATAACTATTAATAAATACTAATAATATTAATATTTTCTGGTTTGGCCTCTTCTGGTTCACCCATTCACCAGGTTATCAATTTTATTAGTATTTCCAAAAAATCCATTTTGAACTTTGTTAATTGTGTCTATTACTTATCTTTTTTTAATTCTATTGTTTCTTCCTTTATTATTTTCTGCTGTCCACTTACTTTAACTCTTACTATTATGTTTTCAAATTTCTAATAGTGGAAATTCAGATCATTGAGTAAAACAATACATGCATTAAGCTATAAATTTTTTACAAAACACAGATTTTGCTGTATTCCACAAATTCTGATAAATTTTATGTTCATTACCATTCAGATTATAATCATCTGAATCATCTTCTTGTTTGTCTTTTGGGTTTCTAAGATGTTTGTTGTCTATTTTCCAATATTTGAGATTTTCCAAATATGCTATTGTTACTGATTTCTGCTTTAATTTTGTTGTGATGAGGGACCATACTTTAAGAATTTAGCATTTGATGTACTTGTGTTTTCTCTAAAAATGTTTATAGTTTTAGCACTCACATTTAGGGGTATTTTTAATCTATTTTGAGTTTGTTTTTGTGTATGTTGTGAGAAAGGAGTAAAACTTCACTTATTTGCATATGGATATCCAGTTTTCCCAGCATCATTTCTTAAAAACCCTGCTTTCCCAACATTGAATAGTTGGAACCCTTATCAAAAAGTAATTGACCTCAAATATGTGTTAATCTCAGTGCTATTTCATCAATATATAGTTGAATATTCATAACTCACTGTCTTGATTACTAATTACTATAGTATTTTAGTAAGTTTGTTATCAGGAAGGTTGAGTCCTCCAACATTTTCTTCTTTTTCCAAATTACTATGGCTATTCTGAGTTCCTTGTATTTTTTGATGAGAGAAGTATTGAATCTGTAGACCAATTAGGGGAGTAATGTCATGATAACAATATTAAGTCACCCCATCCATGAATATGGATGGTCTTCCCACTTACTTTCACCATCTTTAATTTCTTTTAATGGTTTTTTTTTGTAACTTTCAACACATAAGGCTTCACATATTTTGTTAAATTCATCTCTAAGTATTTTAGTTTATTTCTTGTTATTATTAATGGAATTTCTTAGGTTTATTTATTGTTTAGTAAATCTCTACAACATGAGCCTCAAACTCACAACCCCCAGATGAAGAGTCACATGCTCTTCCGACTGAGCCAGACAGGTGCCCCTATAACTTTTTCCTTTTTAATTACATTTTCTGATTGTTCATTGTTGATATGTAGAAACACAATTGATCTTTGGGATGTATAGATCTTGTTATCCTGCAGGCTTGCTTACCACATTTGTTAGTTCTAATACTTTGTGTGTGTGGTCCTCAGGGCTTTCCGTATAAGATGATGGCATCTAGAAACAAAGCTGTGCTTTTTCCTTTCCAATATGAATGCCATTTGTTTCATTTTCTTGCCTAATCACCCTGGCTAAAATTTTCAGTACAATGGTGAATGGAGGGGGCAAGAGAAGACATCCTTGTCTTGTTCTTACGTTAGGGAAATAGCATTCAGTCTCTTATCATAGATTCAATGCTATCTTTGGCATGTAGATACCATCTATCAAGTTGACTAAGTTACCACTAATTTTGTTGAGGTTGATTCTTTTTTTAATTACAAACTGCTGTTGAATTTGTCAACACTGATTGATTTTCAAATATTTAAACCAGGCTTCTTATTTATTAAATCCCACTTCATTAGCATATATAATTGTTTTTACACATTCTTGGATTTGGTTTGGTAATAGTTTTGAGCATTTTTGCCTATGTTTTAATAAGAGGTACTGGCCTATTGTTTTCTTGAGATATCTTTGTCTAGTTTTGGTATCAGAGTAATGCTGGCTTCATAGAATGAGTCGGGCATTGTTCCTTCCACTTTCATTCTTTTGACATGGTTGTAAAGGGTTGACACTAACTCTTTCTTAAACTTATGGGAGAAATCACCATTGAAGCCATTTTATCTTGTATTTTTCTGTGTGGGATGTTTTTAATTACCATTTCAATTTCTTTTTATTATTACAAGTCTACTCTGACCTTCTATCTCTTCTTCATGCAGAGTCAGTACTTTGTTTCATCCTCGGAATTTGTCCATTTAATCCAGTTTTCTAGTTAGTTAACATATAGTTGACTATAGCATTCTCTTATAATCTTTTTTTATTTCTGTAAGGTCAATAGTATTGTCCCTTCATGCATGACTGATTTTACCAAAATGAATCTTCTCTTTTTTTTCTTGGGCAACCTAGCTAAATTTTGCTGATCTTTTCAAAGAACCAACTTTCTTTTTTGTTGATACTCCCTATTGTTTTGTTATTCTTATATTCTTCATTTTCTCTAATAATAATTTTTCTCTTAAGGTGTATTTTCATGGGATGATTATAGCTATGCTAGCTCTCTTTTGGTTATAATTTACATGGAATATTTTTATATCATTTTGCTTTTAATCTCTTTGTGTCTCTGAGTCTAAAACATGTCTCCTACAGGCAGAATATAGGTGAATCATGTATCTTTATCCATTCTTCCAATCTCCACATTTTAATTGGAATGCTTGATCCATTCATTTTTGTAAGATTATTTTTTTATTTTTTTAATGTTTATTTTTGAGAGAGAGAAAGAGAGAGAGCATGAGCAGGGGAGGGCAGAGAGAGGGGGGGCAGAGGATCCTGAAAGGGCTCTGTACCGACAGCAGCTAGTCCAATGTGGGGCTCAAACTCACAAACCGTGAGATCATAACCTGAGCCAAAGTCTAATGCTCAACCAACTGAGCTTCCAGGTGCTCTGATGAGCCGTTCATTTTTAATGTAATTACTGATAAGGTAGAATGCATTATCTGCCATCTTGCTGTTTGTTTACTACTTTCATTACTGACTCATTTTGTGTTAGCTAAGTATTTTTTGTTGTCATTGTTTATGTATTTTTTTGGTAATCTCTACACCCAGTGTGGGTTTTGAACTCACAACACAGTGATCAAGAATCACAGGCTCTTTAGAGTGAGCCAGCCAGGTGCCCCTGTAGTATACCGTTGTAAATCTCTGTTGTCTCTTTTACTGACTATTTTTGAGTTATGTTTTTAGTAGTTTACTTGGGAATTATAATTAAAACCTTAACAAAATCCATTTCATTTTAGCACCAAGTTAATTTCAATAACATAAAAAGATTTGCTCCAATACAGTTCTGTTCCCTCCTCATCCTTGGAGCTATTATTTTCATATACATTACCTGTTTATGCATTATAAGCCCTTTGTCTTTTAAATCAGGTAGAAGATAAGTGTTACAATAAAAAATACATTGGTATTGTATTTTATATTTATCCACATAGTTATCTTTATTGGTGTTCTTTATTTCTCTGTGGAGATTTGAGTTACTGCTGAGTGTTCTCTCATTTCAGACCAAAAAATTCCCTTTAGTAATTTTTGTTAAGCTGATCTCCTAGCAACAGATTCTTTCAGTTTTTGTTTATTTGGGAATGTCTTAAATTTCCCTCATTTTTGAAGGAGAGATTTTTTAGATGCAGGATTCTTGTTGGGAGCCTTTTTTTTTCTAGTCCTTTAAAAAAATTTTTTATTACGTTTCTTTATTTTTGAGAGGCAGAGAGAGACAGAGCACAAGTGGGGAGGGGCAGAGAGAGAAGGAGACAGAATCCAAAGCAGGCTCCAGGCTCTAAGCTGTCAACCCAGAGCCCGATGCAGGGCTCGAACCCACGAACTGTGAGATCATGACCTGAGCCGAAGTTGGACACTTAACTGACTGAGCCACCCAGCTGTCCCTCCAGTTCTTTAAATATATCATTCCACTGCCTTCTGACCTCCATGTTTCTGATTAGAAGTCATCAGTTAATCATGTCAAGGACACCTACCTACAACATGAGTTGTTTTACCATTGCTAAAGTCAAGATTCTCTGTTTTTTTGTTTTCTTTTGTTTTTAGGTCTTTCAATAATTTAATAATGATGTATCAAACTGCAGACTTCTTTAAGTTTATGCTATTAGGAGTCTGCTGAATTTCTTGGATGCTGGTTTACGTTATCATGAATCTGGCAAGTTTTCAGCCATTATTCTTTAAATATTCTTCCCTCTTTTTTCTTTCTCCTTTCCTTCTGGGACGCACATGATGTATATATATTGGGATGCTTGATGGTGATGGCAATTCCTTTATCTTTGTTGACATTTTCTATTTAATAGGGAAAGCATTCACATGTTTTCCTTTCATTTTTGAGATACGGTTTCCTTTGTTTTTAAGATTTTTTAATAGCTTACTTAAAGTCTGTTTGGTAAGTCCAGCCTCACTGTACCTCAGGAGCAGTTTCTATTAGCTGTTTTTTTACCTGTATGTAGCCAGTTTTCTTTATCTTTGTATTTCACATAAATTTATGTGTATGAAATTGGATTTTTAAAATAATATACAACTCTTGAAATAAGATTCTTCCCCACCCCCCATTGTTGTTGCTACAGTTTGTTATTGTTTTTGTTGTCACTGTTTGCTTGTCTTTTTTAAGTCTCTTACTGCCTATGTGTTGGGTCAGTCGATCACATTTGTATAATGTTTTATTTTACTTATGTTCTCTGAAATTGTATTATTTATCTAAAGTAGGGCTTGTGTTCTTTCATGGAGATATCCTAAGTCTGGTGTTTGAAAGATCTCTCAGACTAGTTTTGTGTTTCTTTCTATCACGGGCACCAAAGTTGTCACAGATATTAAAGAACTTACACTCACTTTTGATTTTAGAGAATCCTGATACATGGTTTGCTGAAATTTACTCTAAATCTACAAAAAACACATGATTCTATTGTTCACAAGATCCTTTTTTTTTTCTTTTTATGCTCAATACCTAAGCAACTTGTTAATTCCCTGGAGTATTAAATGGTTTCGTTTTACTGAGGGTGCAGCATCCAGAGGGTCTCACATTACAACAAGGGTCACAGGTAAATTCAGAACTAACGAGTATACAAGGCTTTGTCTTTCTTCCTGGCTCCTGGTCAGATTATCTCTACCTGTCCCTCAGGCCCCCATAACTACATCAGTTCATCTACTATTGTTCTAGCTTTCTATCTGTCTTCCCATCTCTGTCACCTGGAAACTTCCTGCTCTTATTTTCTGTGTGGTTATAATTTACCCAGTGCTCCTAGGTATTTTTAAGTAGGAGTTTTAGCTGAGTCTACAAATTTGAAAATACCATACATTTGCTCAATCATTTTTAAGTTAATTATTGCTGCTATGTGGGGAATAGATCAGAACAGGGTAAAAATGAATTTGGAGAGATAAATATTATTCCTCAATATGAATGAATGGTAATTTCTCAGAGTTGTATCTTTTTATGCTGTGTTACATTCAAGGCAATAAACTTATTATTTTCCAAGTCCTCTGGCACTTAATAAAAAAAAAAGGTAAAGGCATATATTCCCAGGCTTTAGCCAAATTTCATAACAGCCAATTTAATCACATCTTACCTGTTCTTTTTATTTCCTGGACTTGAAATAATGCACGGCTTTGCTGGCAACACGACAGATGACTGGGTTGACAGGAGAGGTTGTATCCATTATTAAACTAACTTCCTTCAGTAATCAACTTCTTAAAACACTCCTGAGAGGATAAAAATGGTAAAAGTTGACATGTATTCCAATAAAAAAAATACGAACATAAGAGGCACTTTTTAAAAAATTGCCACCTTGGCCAAAACAATTTAATAGATTTGTTAGAGAGGGTGCTGTCCTCGTGTTTCTGGGCTGCTGGTAACATCAAAGATATTATTTCTGAAAGCCTTTTTATCTTCTCTCCATGTCTTCCATTTCAAAGAACCATGTGCTTCATTCTCACATTGCTGCACTATCTTTTCCTAGCAGGGAAAATCCCTCAGAGACAATATGGGCTCCACCTCCTTGAGATAGTTATATAATGTATATTTTTATTTTTGTAGCATGGAGGGAAAGTTTGGATAAATTCAAATGCATAGAGGTGACAAGCTCTTCATATATTATCCAAAGCAGAGAGTCACAAGTAAGTGATAGTGAGGTTGCATGGGCATTCAGCATAGTAATTCCAGGTCAAAGGAAAACATCCATTAAAGCAACGACACATGTACCATTGAGATTTTTGACATAGCAGTGATTTTCTTTTTTCTTTCTTTTTTTTTTGAGAGAGAGAGGACAGGAGCAAAGGAGAGAGGCAGAAGGATAGAGAGAATTTTAAGCAGGCTTCACACTCAGCACGGAGCCCCACGTGGGGCTTGATCCTACACCCCTGGGATCATGACTTGAGCCAAAATCGAGAGTCAAATGTTAAACCAACTGAGCCACTCAGGCACCCAGCAATGATTTTCTATCAGTCCTTGGCAATATGGCTGACAACTCAAAATAATCATGCATAACAAAGAGGTAATGTATCTCCTGCAGATAACAGAACAAAACTCACCAGGTAAATATGAAATTGAGCCTTGGTTATCTTATCTTAGGTATGAGGGTTATGGATGTATATTTAAATTCAGTAAAAAAGGGGGCACCTGGCTGACTTAGTTGGTGGAATATGCAGCTCTTGATCTCAGCGTCATGAGTGGAGCCCCATGTTGGATGTGGAGATCACTTTTTTAAAAAAATTCTTAAAATAAATAGATAGATAAATTCAATAATAAATAATTAATTTTGCAGTAATTACTATTAGTTCCTCAGAGAATAATGAAGGTGAGAGTGTTCCGTAACCACAATATTTAATAGCTAGTAGTAGTAAAAATACATTAATATGCTATATCCATGGGCACTATTCTGCCCAAATTTATGGAGCCAATAAGACTCTGGATAGACAGAGAAAAAGAGCATTCCTTGATTATTAAGTCAGTGGCTGAGCCTCAGGTTGGTTTCATTTGAAGTCCTGCTATAGACTGAATGTTTACATCCTCTCAAAATACATGAACCTTAACCCCAATGTGATGGTATTCGGAGGTGATGAAGTCATGAATGTGAGACCCTCATGGCTGGTATTAGTGCCCTATCAGAGATGTCCCACCAAGCTTTCCTACACCCTTCCACCACGTGAGGACATATTCAGTGACTTTGAATACCCTAATGAAAATATCCAAATATTAAAATAGGAGAAAAGTTCTGAAATTTTGTCAAGATGTTACTGAGAAATCTAGTACTGAACAAGAAATAGGGTTCCATATGGGACAGGTGGGGAGCAATGATTACAACAAACAAAGCCTTTTCTTGTTCATATTCATTGTATGGAGATGCCTGAATAAATGATTAAAAATTAAACAGGTTCTCATGCTAGAGTGTGATAGAGGGGGATTTAGGAATTTTCTAGGTCAATGTGCAACCCTAAGAAGGGAGAGAGTTCATGTTTTGGTTTTAGTTGTTATCAAGAAACAAGGAGTTTTATTTCATTTTATTACCTTACTGGATATTACTACAAGCAAAATAAGCTTCAGTTTGTTGTAAAGGTGTCATTTAATTTACTGATGCTCTCTCCTATTTCATCAACCAAGGATATATTTCATAATCATTTCTCCATTTCCTTTCCAAAATATTTGGTATGACTATAATACAATGAAGGAAAAAAAAAGAAAGAAAAGAAATTCTCAGATGATTTACAGAATGAATCTCAGTATTTTACTTTTATTCTTTATTCTTTTTTTCACCTTGGCTGTAAGTACTGATTTTAATGGAATTTTTTGGCTTATGAATCATAGGAAAGACTTAGCTAAAAGGATTCTATATTTTATTATAAAATATTCAAAAGCCAGTTAAAAGCCAGAGTTGGTCACTTATTTATTTATTGCCTGAAGAAACATTTATTCACAAATTTCTACACATACTCGACTAGATCCTGTGACCTTCAGTGAATGAGAAGATGCTGTGTAACAAATTATCACAGATTTAGCAGCTTAAACAGCACAAACTTATCACTTCACAGTTTCTGTGGGCCCCAACGGTGGGTGCCAGTCAGCCGGTGCCCCTGCTCAGGAGCCCACCGGTCTGAAATCAACATGTCGGTGGGGGCTGGGTTCCCCTCAGGGGCCCCTGGTTGTCAGAATTCAGGTCCTTGGGATTGTAGGACCATGTTTTCCATTTTCTTGCTGGCTGCTAGCTGGGGCCACTCTTTTTCCTAGAAGCCACCCTGAGGTCCTAATTCCTACGGCCCCTCCTCTCCCATGAGAATTCTTTTTTTTCAAGACATCACATGCAAATGCTTATATTGGTTATCCCCCAGAACAACACTAGGAATTGCTACTATCCCCATTTTTCAGATAAGGAAACTGAAGCACAGCAAGGTTACTTGTCTAGTCTAAGGTCACATGACCAGCCAGGTTTCAGAATTGACATTCGTATACAGATTGTCTGATAGTCTGGCTCCCAAGTCTTTGTTTTTAAAAAGAGCACTCTAACTTATTTAGGTTCCTTAAACTTTAGGGTAATATTTAATATTTTATAAGTTTCATAAGGTTCAATAAAGATGAATTTATTCATCACATTCTGTATTTATTTCCCTGTTTAAAATTCTAGGTCATGTCTTTGCCCAGATTTCTATTTTTTTTTTATGTTTATTTATTTTGAGAGGTGGGAGGACAGGGCAAAGAGAAAGTGTGAGAGTCCCAAGCAAGCTCAGCACTGAGCCTGATGCAGGGCTTGATCTCACAAACCATGAGATCACGACCTGAGTCAAAATCAAGAGTTGGGCATTCAACCCATTGAACTACCTAGGCACCCCTGCCCAGATTTCTATTGTTATTTAGAACAGAGGAAATTAGAAAATATGTTCCTATTGGGTTATATCTCTTTTCAGTTTGTTTAAGCTATTTTTCTTTTTTCAATACAGCCATTGTAATCTTATTTATCAGTCTTTCTATTTGAGTATCTGGGTGTGGCTTATGGTTTATAGTTATAGTTCCATTTTTAGAATAATTTCTAATTTGGGGCGCCTAGGTGTCTCAGTCTGTTATGCATCTGACTTCACCTCAGGTTATGATCTCACAGCTCGTGAGTTCAAGCCCCGTGTCAGGCTCTGTGCTGACAGCTCAGAGCCTGGAGCCTGTTTCGAATTCTGTCTCCCTCTCTCTCTGCTCCTCCCCTGCTCATTCTCTGTCTCTGTCTCTGTCTCTCCTTCAAAAATAAATTTAAAAACATTAAAAAAATTTAGAATAATTTCTAATTTGGTTATAAGTAGGCATTAAAAGACATATTTGTGCATTTTAATTTCTATTAATGTTATTATAAAGAAGTATTTTAAAATATGCTATAAAATGATATTATGGCCAAAATTGATACCACTAAAATGAAAAAGAGAATTTTGTACAAAATTAGTAATATTTCAATACCAAATTCAATGTTAATCTAATCTAATTTCATTTAACCATGTAAGGTATATTATTTAGGAAAAAAGTTTGGAAGAAAATCCACAAATATCATCACAGTTTCTCAGAGTGATGAAGTTTTGGGCTTTTTATTCTCTCCTCTTCTTTCCCCACAAACTATCTAACATTTTAAAATTCTTTTCACTTTTCAATGAATTTTGCATTATAATGTGGGTACCGAGAAAAGAGGTTACGATTTTCCTTCGCTTGTAGTAAATGTCAAGGCATATATGTACCTACTCTCTACTACAGGAGTCTGGGATACCTAGCTAGCTCTTTCTTGAAATGTCTGCAAATAGAAATAGTGTTGTAAGATGTCCCTGTTATTTTTCTCTATGCCCTGAACTAAGTAGTCTGGTTATAGCTATTTTCAAAAATAAAATGTTATTTCCCAAGAAGGAAAACATAACGAATTGAGAAACTGTAAATAAGGTGAAGTCATAGCTCCTGGACGATTAAAGGATACAGCGGATCCAGAGTTCAAGGTGAGACCCATGTGGATGTGGTGGGTAAGGATAGCACCTAACCTTGATATATGCTGGCCTATTGACAAGCACAAGCACGCAGGCAACTTAAAGCAATGATAGTTAAACAGTGCGACCGCACAGCATCACCGAGTGCCATATCTTGTTAAGCAAGACCCTATTTAAACATGTGATAGCTACACAGGTAGTGAGCATATCACAACACAGAGTTGTGGAGTCACTATGTTGTACACCTGAAACTAATGTAATATTGTGTGTCAACTATACTTCAAAAAAAAAGATGATATCTATTGTAATCTCAAACGCTGTGACTCTATTGAAAGTGAGGATTCTTGTTCCCTTTTTTTCCTTGGGGGCTCTTGTCCCTAAAGAATGTTCTTAAAAATACAAAGCATTAGGTAAATATTAGGTAAAGCCATTTTAAATATTTTGCAAATATTAAATATATATGCAAATATGTACATGGATATAATTTTATGAAGTACACACACAAGTATAGTCCCTGCCTTTTTCCTTAGCTTCCTTTATTTTATTGCTCCATTTTCGTATGTCCAGGTGACTCTCTCCCCATCTGTGAAACTCTTGTGTGTGGTGTGTGTGTGTATTCTAAATATTTGGGTGTTTTTTTTCTTATGTGGCCTTATTAATTTCCCTATGGAGCACTGGCTTGTAATATTAAATAGATTACCTATATCTGTGCTAAGATGAGAAGAATAATCAGAAAATGTAATGAAATAACACAAAGCAAATGGCAGTGAAATCACTATGGTTTTATTTTTCCATTTATTTTTTTCACATCCAACCAGATAGTTAAGAGTAAAACTTCTTTCACAATCAATATACATTTCCTCTATCACTGGAAAGAACAAAAAGACTTTGGATTTACCTGTTTTACAAGAAAAATTCTTGGAATATAGTAACCAAATCTCCTGGCTTTAAACTAATACCATGTCAACATGGTAACAAGTGTTCTAAGAGAGCAAAGTAGCAATTGCCTATTTGGCCAACATAGTGAAAAACGTTACAGATTTCAAATTCCCCACATATGTTTTCCTTCATTAGAATTTAGCTACTTTGGGTCTTAAGTCTCCTGGTATTGTGTGCCTGACTCATTTAAGTCACCCTGACATCTGCTCAGAATTAGTCACCATGCCCAGTAGGTCTAACAGGATTCACTCAGGTGGAAAGCCGGCAGCCCTCTTAGACAGAATAATAAAGTGAAAGCCTACTTTCTTCTCCTGTCCAACCTACAGGGCAGTAGCAGGATATACTATTTCCAAAGGCTATGGAAATGTACAAGCCTTCCAGTTAGAGAAGTAAAACTACAGTTTCTCATGGGGAAATCAGATCCTGAAACCATACTCCATGACAAACATTTTTAACAATTTTTTTTCTCTCATCCCAATTCACTGAAAATAATGAGATATGAAAAAAACATCAGATATAAGCAGAAACCAATTAACAGGCAGTCTCCACAGCATCTAGGCCACCCTAATTAAAACAACCTTGCAGACTGGTTAAATGAATCACAAATCATTCACCAGTTTGAAAACGTTACTGTGATAGAGGTACTCTATTCCAATAGGTGCTATTAGATGCTTTGGCTTAAGAGTTTCCCTTGCCTACAATGATTATCTCTTTTGGTAGTCAGTCAAGATTACTGACTCTTTTAAAAGTTTATTTATTTATTTTGAGAGAAAGAGAGAGCGCACAAGCAGGGGGGGGAGGGGCAGAGAGAGAGAGGGAGAGAGACAGAGAATCCCAACATCGACATGGGGCTCGACCCCACAAATCATGAGATCACGACCTGAGCCAAAATCAAGAGTCAGACACTTAACCAACTGAGCCACCCAGACGCCCTTCCACATTATTGACCTTTAGTCTGAGTGACCACCGTCAGCCTCCGCTCCTCCATTCTCGCCCTTTTATTTCATATATGTTAACCAGCACCTGTGCTGGATACCCACCTATGTTGCCCTGTGCATGTGGTGCTTTACTAATCCTTTCCCAAGCTCCCTTGGCTATTCTTGCAGATTGTTATGGCTACTGAGGCCTCCTAACTTCCCTTGCTCACATTTGACCTCAACAGGCATCGGTCTTTGAACAAATATTGACCAGGCTGAATGACAGGGGATGCTCTTGGCACTGAGGGTCGTCAGCAGGAAGACAGACATAAACCATCACTACAGAGCTGACTTTCAGAAACTAGTTATCCACGCCTGGATGTATCAATGCTTCTTAAAGCGGCTTCCTCGGACCATGACTGTCAGAATCAGTCGGTCTGCTTACTGAAAGTTTTGATCCCTGGGTCCCAACCAAGACATATTGTATATCAGAATCCAGACAAAGAAGAAAGTATGCATTTAAAACTAAGCACTCTTCTTCACTCTATAATTATTATGCACAATAAAGCAAAGGAATTATTGGTATGTATAAGTGTAGTGGGGAGAGAAAAGGGTACATTTGGTGAATGAGGGGTACATTTGATGAAGCTCGAGTCTCCAGATATGCCCCACAGTATTACCAGCAACTTCGTTCAGGTTTGGATGGGATTCAACCAGAGTTTCCCAACTTTGAGAATACGGGCTAGCAAGAATCACTATGTTCTAAGGGCCTTTGTCAGGTAGGCTGAGGTCTGGAGAAGTTCCCAAAGAAGTTGAGTGAAAACCAAGGCGGAAACAAATTTGTCCCAGAGTTAAAATAAGTTAGAAAACTCAGTGGATATTTTTGTTCTGTAAATATCAGCCCTGATCATTGAATACTATACATAAGCCTAATTTCAAGTCCCATTTATTGCTAAGGTAAAGCTCTTTGTGTATTTCCTACCTTTTTACGATTGTTTCAAGAAATGGGCTGGAGTGAGACAAAAGGTTCTGGGCCTTCGCTGAGCTGAGGAAGACAAGTGTTGAGAAATTTGTCAGAGTTAATGGGGAAGGATTCATGGCAGCATCCAGGTTTAGCTAGAGAGAGAAAAACAGAGACAGAGAGGAAGAGAGAGGGGGGGGGAGTTTTCTCCTAAAAACATGTCCTTATTAAACACTCCAAGAATGGCAGTAGTTCAGCACCGATAAGAGGAAGTATTAATACTGGGAAACATGCAGTATTGGAAAAATTATTTTGTCCTTGAGACAATTTCCACTGGCTTTGAGAATTTGCAGCTAAGGTGATTTACCAACTTCAGGCAAGAAGCGGGCAAGACTCAACAAACAACAGATATACATAAGAGAATAGTCATTAAGGAGT
This sequence comes from Acinonyx jubatus, assembly GCF_027475565.1. Classification (NCBI taxonomy): domain Eukaryota; kingdom Metazoa; phylum Chordata; class Mammalia; order Carnivora; family Felidae; genus Acinonyx; species Acinonyx jubatus. Next base: position 9,432,435 of record NC_069393.1, read on the forward strand.
GCCTACTATAAGGCAGGCACTTAACATAAGAGAATTTTGCACACTTAAACACCCCTGCGAGGGAAATAGTATTGTTCTCTTTTTACAGTAGAGGAAATCGAGGTTCAAAGAATTTAAATGGCTTTCGCAAGATACCACAAGTGATCCTACTAGAGTTGGGATAAAAGTAGATTTGTCTATGGGGCACCTGGGTGGCTCAGTCGGTTAAGCGTCCGACTTCGGCTTAGGTCATGATCTTGCAGTCCGTGAATTCTAGCGCCACGTCGGGCTCTGTGCTGACAGCTCAGAGCCTGGAGCCTGCTTCGGATTCTGGGTCTCCCTCTCTCTCTGCCCCTCCCCCACTCTCAAAAATAAATAAATATTAAAAAAATGTTTTAAGTAGATTTGTCTACTTGAGAAGATATTCCTTCCTATTATAATACACTTGGATAACTTAAAAACAAGTTATTAAAAAAGAAACCTTGGCTCTTGACAAGACGGTAAAGTGACATTGGCTCCTATTACTGGACAAACCCAGAAGAAGCCACATAAATAAAAGGAATATATATAGTTCTGACAAGCCAAAGAAAAATCAACCAACTAACCAATGAACAACCCATCAGAACCCTTGATAATGATATCAGTTATGGTCTAATGTGGAGACAAAAATGGTGGCTCTGAGCAGAGGAAGGCCTGATGCCAAACTTAGGATACAGGCTAGGTGACAAGGTTTGATCTGTGTTCTTCATTCTCTGCTGCATTATCCGGGGGGGATCATGGATGCACATCACTAGATGTGGGTGCTCCAGAAAGAAAAGAGTTCAGGAGAAATCCAAGTGTTTGGTCTGAGCAGCTGGAAATACGGGGTTCTGATTTACTGAGCTGAGGAAACACAGAGTAGAAGAAAGGGTAGGAAGGAAAATATAATGTTCCAGTTTTGGGTTTTTTTTTAATTAACTTTAAGGTATTACATCACCTGGATACCTATAGTACTATATTATCCAGAAAACAATTTTAATATCAGGCAATAGTAGTATTTAAAAAAATGACACAGTATAAGGAAGAACATATCTATGCTGGCAAAAGGCATAATGGAAACATGATTATACATATTTATATATTTATATATATGTATATTCAGATATTTACATACTTTATGTTCAATATATTAATGCTATATTTTAATTCTATAATTATATATATTTATATACCTTTATATTCTACATTTTAATGCTATATTTTTAATTCTATAATTTTATATATATGTGTATATATATATATATATATATGTACTTTTATATTCTATATTTTTAATGCTTTGACATCTGGGACCTTGCTGACATTGGACAAACTGCCCCTCCCAGTGTCAGCCAATTCCTAGACATATTAAATGAATGGACTCACACACCAGCACTGCCCCTCCTCCCCAGTGCATCTTTCATATGCAAATCAAACAATACCCCAACCAGCTCCTTTATCAGGCTTTCACATTCCCAGCCAAGAGTCCCCTGCACTAATCACCACGGGGCCAGGTACCAGACCACCAGGGAAGACCCTTATGCCCCAGAGCCTACTGAAGTTCTTCAATTTAGCCAATCCCAAACCGGTTTACTCTGCATGAACTCACTCTTTCCATAGAAAGCACATAAAAGGTCTGGCCCACATTTTCATCTCCCTCTTTCTGCCTGCTGACTGACTCTCATGCCTCCCTGTGTGTCTGCCCCCACAGAATGGCCTGCCCCCTTCTTGTACAATCTGTGAGCATAACAATCGTTTCAATGGTGGTCATTTCCTGATCTGTTGACCTTTCCATACCTCAATAAAACCTATATTTTATAACATATGTGTGCAAAATATAATAATTTCAGGTAAATACAGCACCAACTGGCAGACTATGGAGGCACACTCTCAGAAACTGACAGAACAGATAAATAGGCAGAGAACTTCACAACAGTTGTGTGTTTTTCTACTACACCTGGAACACTCACCAATTTTACTATGAACCAGTTCTCAAAAAACAGTCTCAAGTCTCAATAAAATGCAAAGAATCAACATAATGTAGTCTTTCTTCCCTAGCCACAATACAATAAAATTAAAAATCAATTACCAGGGGCACTTGGGTGCCTCAGTTGGTTAACTGTTTGACTCTTGATTTTGGCTCAGGTCATAATTTTACAGTTCCTGAGATTGAACCCCAGGTAGAATTCTACACTGAGAGTGTGGAGCCTGGCTGGGATTCTCTCTCTCTCTGTCTCTCTGTCTCTCTCTCTCTGTCTCTCTCTCTCTGCCCCTCCATTGCTCTCTCTTTTTCTCTCTCAAAATAAATAAATAAACTTTTAAAAATGTTTAGAAAATAAATCAATTACCAAAGAATACCTCAAAATGAAATTGCTTTATGAATTCATAACATATTGCTAATTAATTTTGTTAAAGACAGTCACATAAAGGGAAGTATACATAAAAGTAATTGTCAATGAAAACACTATACACTGATATTTGTGAGATGGTTCTAAAGTAATATTTATGTCTTGTTATATAGCTCTAAATGTACTTATCAGAAAACAAGAAATATTTAAAATATAGAACTGAACACTCAAATTAAGAACCTGGATAAAAGAAATGTAGCAACTCCTTTAGTAATATGATGAAAGAAAAATAATCATAAGATCAAAACATACATATCAGACAACCAAAAAGTGGATACAATAACAACATATTGGAATTCTGATTCACTGAAAAGATCAACATGATGGTGAAACCTCTAGCAATATAGAAAACAAACAAAAAAAAATAAATTGCATACAAACAAAATACATACAAGAAGAAAAGGATAATTTTAGATTCAGGGAGGTTAATGGAACAAGAGAATAGTATTGATCAGATATATACTCAATAGCCTAAACCAAGTTGATGGATTTATGAAAAATTTACAAAACAACAAAGTTGGTGAGAAAAGAAATAAAAATCCTAAAGGAACAAATATCTTTGAAAGTTGAGCAATGAGAGTAATAAACAATAATTTCCATTCTTTCCTGAAATACCCCTGACCAGATGAATTATGCCAAAATTTCAAGGAATGGAGACAGACAAATCTGCTTAATCCATTTTCTAAGACTTACGTAAACTTGATGTCAAAACCACAATAAGAAGACTGCAAGAAGTAAACTATCAGTTCATTGCACTTAGAATTATAGTTTAAAAATATTAAATATGTTTAAAAAGTTATCCATGACACTCAAGAGCTTTTAACCAAAATATGTATTGAATTTTATCTGTATTTTATATGCATTGAACAAAATACATGGTGTTCTCTTTTGTCTGCTCATGTGACAAATTACATTTGCAAATTGCTTTAACTGCTGGGCTCTGTATTTACCAGAAAATGTCTGCAAAGATCCAAAAGGAGACATGTACTTAAACTTCATCACTCTATTTTTTGCATGTAGATTAGTGATGGTTTGGTAGCAACACAAGTGTCCATAAATGGAAACACTGAAAAATAAAATATGGTGGATGCAGTCAAGGGGAAACTGTCCAGTAGAATGAAGGATTGAATGTGATGAATGCACAGCATCATGGGTAGAACTCCATGCATAGCAATGAGTAATAGAAGTAGAAAACAGAATGAAATGCATAGCGTAATTTAATATATGTTAAAATATATACATATAGAAATGATACATAATTATTAAAGGATGTATGTATATCTAACATAATATGTGTATTAAGGACATTAGCATGCTATTACATAGCACAACACTGTACATTATAGTAGTGTAGTGTAACATAGCGTAATGGGAGGAAGGGTAAAAGGTGGTCCTAGTGAAAACAGACAAAACAAAGTAAGCCAGGGAAAAATAAAATGGCAAACCAACATCTTTGCACAAACTAATGAAACAGTGTGCTTTGAATTGAGGAGTACACAAATTCAAATCTATGCACGTGAGGAACACCAAACTTTTAAACTAAACAGTGAACCAGGAAGAATTCTCATGTCAAACTGTATTCTATTTCCTTTCTTCCTATACATGAGACTTTCCAAAGACCTCTAAAGATATATTGTATCCTTAAATGTCTCTTTGTTCAATTTCTACATTATGCTTTTATGGAAACTTGAAGTCAAATTCTAAATGTAAATTTGGGTCAACCACTGTGATGGCGAGTTTCGTGTGCCAATTTGGCTACAGCTTAGTACCCAGTAATTCAAACACTAATCTAGATATTGCCGTGAGGGTGTTTTGTCGATGTGGTTAACACCTATAGTCAGTTGACTTTGACTAGATTACCCTCAATAATGTGGGTGAGCCTCACCCAATCATCTGAAAGTCCTTAAGAGCATAACTGAAGGTTTTCCTGAGAAAGAAGAAATCCCACCTCTCAAAAGCATCCCCTGATCCTGCTGGAGGGTTTCCAGCCTGGTGTTCTGACCTTCTGATATCAGATTTACCCAGCCAGACTCCACAAGTACATTCACCAATTCCTTGAAAAAAATGTGTGCGTGTGTGTGTGTGTGTGTGTGTGCGTGCACGCATGTGCATATATAATTCCATTTCTCTAACGGAACCCTAACTGATACAACCCCCAATTCTTGAACGTCAAAAACAAAAATCAAAATTATGAACAAAATGATCAGTACTTTTAAAACCAATAGTGAATTTGGTTTAAAGTAGGACAAGGGTACCCACCCGGCTGGCTCAGTTGGTGGAGCATGTGACTCTTGATCTCGGGGTCATGAGGTCAAGCCCCACATGGGCATGGAGCCTACTTTAAAAACACAATAATAAAGTAGGAGAGATCGCAAGAAAATCAAGAGGATCTTGGTCTGTTTTACTCTATTATGAATCCACTGTTTTGAATTTCTGGCATTACTATAGAAAGGTGTCTTTATGTATGAGTCTATATTAAGAGAGCTACCTCATTTTATAAATATTCTCTCAATTCACATCTGTGTGGGCTAGTTTATGGGCACATATCTTCATAGATGCAAGTATACAGAGAGGGGAAGATAATTTTAGGTAGATAGTTGATAAACTCATGTGGGAACAATAATGTCATTAACAAAACTTCTCAATCATTTTTACTCAGTTATGAACTGCTAACCCTCACATGAAGCATTTAGTAGACTTTTGGTAACCATAAATGATTCACTTGTTCAGATGCACTGAAAACCTTAGTTTTTCTCTGTGATTTCAAAACACTCAGTCAACTACCTCAACCAAACAACCCCCTCTCTACTGCCCCTTGGGGAGATTAAAACAACCTGTCAATGGTTTATTCTCTTGAAATGTCAGTTTTGCTGTTTGAATATTCAAGCCACAGTGGAGGATGTCAGAGGAAAGAAAAGCAGCCGCTAACCTTGTTTAAAAAAAAAAAGGCAGGTAATTGATCTTAGACTAATGTCAAACCTGGCTGTGCACATTTCCAAAAGGAATTTCTCATCATGGTTCTTTTCTGCATCTTTCCCCTCTCCCGCCCATGGCTTAACTTGTGTGTCTGAATTCAGCAGTGTGGCTGGGCAGGACTCCATCTCCTGGGCCTTCGGTGTCTTTTGCATCACCTTGACCTTGGCCTTGGAGGACAGACCACCTGCTTCCCTCAGCACATTCATCTCTCCACAAGCTCTGACTCTGTTCTTTCAAGTGAAAAGGCACCAAGTCTAGCCCGCTTTCCTCAGAGGCCATGCATTCTGCTTCAGCTGCCTGAACCTTCAATTATTCTCTTTGACAGAGAACCAAATGTGTTTGCCCTAAATATTACACCTTCCAAAACAAAATATTTTGAAGGTACATTTATTTTTCAATACACATGTTTATCGTCTCTTCCTTTAAACGGGTCTTGAAATTTGGGTAAAGGGAAAGCTAAGCATTGACAACAATTACAAGACGTTTTCTTCCCCAGATCGTGTTGTCTCTGAGAAGGAAACATTAAAGGCTCTTATTAGCTTTGTAGCCTTGAACAATTTAACGCTGAGCATCATCAATGAAATGCAAATGATAGCTATTTTGCTCAATAATTTAACAATTATGTGCATAACGTGCCTGGTACATGGTATTCCATAAATGGTAGCTATTACTATCATTAGCTTTCCCTCCAGCAGGGAATAAAGGACACCACCACACTTGATCTTCTCTTCCCTGTGATCTATGACTAGGGTCTCAGGATGGTCAGAGAAGCCTCAGCTCTATGCAACCTCAGATTCTCTCCCTGCCCATGATATAATACAGGCCTTTAACAGTACGGCAACTTTGTTCCCTGCTACCTGTTCAAGGGTCTTGACTCTACAATATCAGAGCAAACACATCATTGCCCTCTTCCCCATGAACCTCATTCAATCTGGACTTTGATATCATGAAATTGTTCATGTATGCATGCAAATTAGGTAATCTACTTCCCTCTAAAATACAGGGTTTATTCCAGCCAAAGGTTTTAAGCTGATAGAGCTGGAGAGGTCAATTTGTAACTGTGTTCCTCACGATCAGCACCGTATATTTAGAAGCATTGGTTTTGAAGTTTTGCCTTTAAAATGTTTTCATATAGTAGAGCTGCAACTGATTTTTCATAACCCAACTAAGAACGCTACCCACATGGCAAGGAGATGCAGCCAGCAGCAGAATTCAGGCATCAGAGATGAAACAAGGTGGAAGGAAACAGAGACAGAGCCAGATTCCGTACTGGAGCTGCCATTCCAGCATCTGCTACACAGAGCGTGTCAATATCAACTGGAGGAGCAGAGACAACCACCAGGCAGAGGACTGGACTTCACTCATTCTACAGAGACATCTGCTCCTTCCAAACCCTCTTCCGTGACCCCCAGGACTGGAAGGACGTTAGCACAAAAAAGAAAGGAACTTCTCAAGATGATGCCAAGTTCCCACCCCATTCCGCGCATTGCGAACTAGCCCTCACAAGGGAGGGAGAAGGGCTTTGAATTGGATATGAAATTAGAATTTTAAATGAGAGAACTAATTTCAATGATAAAAAATGACACAAGAGTTACAATCAGATCTAGATGTCATCAGGTGCTTGAAATGCAGCCAGGAAAAGAGATTTGACATAGTAATTTGGAAGCAATGACTGAAACAAAAATAAAAAAAATTTATGTTCACATCCCCAAAGCAGTTGAGACACCCCATAAGCCAACTGGTTATATAATCATTATTACTATTCTTTTTTTTTAATGTTTACTTATATTTGAAAGAGAGAGACAGAGACCAAAACAGAGCATGAGAAGGAAAGGGGAAGAGAGAGGGAGACACAGAATCTAAAGCAGGCTTCAGGCTCTGAGCTGTCAGCACAGAGCCCGACGTGGGGCTCGAACTCACGGACTGCGAAATCGTGACCTGAGCCGAAGTCGGCCCTTAACCGACTGAGCCACCCAGATGCCCCAATCATTATTACTGTTCTAATAAATGCTATGTACTAACATAGTAATTGCTTCAACACAGATCCAAAAACATTAGCAAACTATGATTACATGTATATAAAATAAATAGGCTTACAATAGAAGCTTAGATTGAAATACATTAATATTCTGAAAGAAGTTATGTTTGGATGCTAAGATTCATATGTCATTTTTGTTCTTTTTCTCCATTGATCACATATTCCATAAACTGGTTATACTTGTTTATAAATTAAAATATAATTTTATAAATAACAGGGATCATTTGAAATTATTTAATGCTATCTCTCACCTGAGTTTTCATCTAACTGCAGTGTGAACATATGGGTGATACCATAGTGTGAGTCCCCTCAAAGGATGGCCCTCAGGTCGCTTATTTGGGGAAGTAATTTCAAGGGACAAAGGTGCGGGACAGGGAAGCATGAAGCAGGGAAAGACAGAAGAAGAATTCAAGGCTAAATGATTACTGCTATGGACAGCATGGGACCAGTTCCACTGGGGACTCTGGGGAACCATGAAAAATGGTGTACTTATCCATCAATACCCCCTCCTCATTGGTCAAGGGTTTCCTCAATCTTCCTGGTTTATCTTACATCAGTACGGCAAGCGGATCCCTTAAGGTACCCATGGGGGCCAGGGGTGAGGGCAATAGAGAATTCTCAGGGCCAAAAGTAAGAAATATGTGATTGAGTTAAGGCCCAGTATTTCGGGTCACAACTAAACAGTGGTAGCCACACAAACCTACCGTAAAGAGGTAGGTGAGGGAAGGTGAGGTGGGACACATACAAACACGTCCCATGTAGGCTATAGCAGCACCATCTCTGGTTTCCAGTGAGTAAACAAATGAGGACATGGTCGGTCTCCTTAGGGCAAGAGGAAGGACACAAAAGCACTGTCGATGGGGCCATCACTGAGTTGTACAAAATACTGGCTTCAACCTCAGTGAATTACTATAGTCCAGAATGAAATGCTTTGGCAAAGTCAATGAATATGAAAGAGAGATTTTTCTATTTCCCTTCTTCGGCATCTTACTTACAGGAATAATTTCATTCTGGCTCTGCTTAATGAGTTTTATGACCCTGGGCAAGTGAATACCTTGGCTGGGCTCCAATTTCTTCATTTATAAAATGAGATGATCACTGAGCTCCACTCCGGTTCTAACATTATGATTCTATGAATCTATAGCCACACAGTATACTAGAGCCTGAAAGCCTTCTCTATTTCCAGAAGTATTCACATCTGTATTACTGTGTAGTGCTTTCCTGCTAGATGCTCTGCTAGAATTTTTCCAGTCCCCCACTAGCTACGTTTGGGTTTCTTAGATTCTGTATCCCGAATACAATGATATGTGAATCACTCTGGAATTTTCTGAATATTTATAGGAAGAGAAGTCTATAAAGAATACTGCCAGAAAAAAAAAAGAGTTTACACTGATTACATGAAACTCAGCATGCATGCTTTTGGAAATGGTGGCTTATACTTGCACACTAAATGGTAAATTTCCAGTGTCCCCACTCACATTTTAAAACCCCTGAACTCCTTCCAATGGTCTCCATGCTACACATAATCCGGAAGAATAACTCTGTTCCCCCATTTCTTTCCACTCTCCCCATCCCCCCTTTGCTACCTCTAACAGCATGGACTTGCTTTCTACCCTTTGACCACACTTAGCTCATCTCTGTCTCAGGGCCTCCTCACTCGTGTTCTCCCTGCCTGCACTGCTCAGCTTATCTGTGTTTTCTCCTCTTCCATCTCTCCGAGCAAGCATCGCGTCCTCAGAGAAGCCTGCCCTGACCATCCAGTCTAAATTTGCCCAGTCACCCTGTAGTACTCTGTTTTATTTTCCTCCCAGAATTATCACCATCATACATTTTGGTTTACGTGGTTTATATTTAGTTATATATTTATTTATTGTCCTTAAAAAAAGGAAAGCTTCATTCTTCATTGAATTCCCAGTTCCTAGGAGAATATCTGGAACATAATAAATTCAAGATAAATATTTGTTGGCCAAATAAATGATTGCTGAGCGGCACGTGGTCAACATTCAAATAAAAGAGAATGAACACTGATCTTGAAACTAGAATTCTTGTTTCAGTTCTGCTTCTGATATGAGATTATATAATCTGAGAATAACATCTACCCTGTCTATCTCACAGACTGTTGCTTTATGTTTAGATTTAATGCCTCATTATCTGAAACTTTTCCTCCAGGAATATTTTAGAAGAATGTTATTTATCCTTTCATGTTTTATGTTTACATCATATACTAGCTGTGAAAACGTGTGCAAGTTACTTAACTTCCCTAAGCCTCAGTTTCTTCAACTAAAACAATAACAACAGTGCCTATGTTAGGTATATCTATCATCTTTGGGAAGAACCTGACACGTACTAACCATTACACAGGTGTTTGCTACTATTTCTTTTTCATTCTGTATCAGCATCTTTCTCTGTCAATAGCTGGTGAATCCTAACTGTGCTCCACGGCTTCAGGCAAATGCTAGGTCTTGTACCAAGCCCTTCCTTATATCTCCACTTACCTTGTCCTTCCCCAACATAATTCACAAACATGAGTAATTTCTTTCATTCTGTTCACTTAGTAAACACTTCAATACTTGCTTTGTTTGTTTATGATTTCATTTTATAACACACACTAAAGAATCATCATGATTTTTTTCTTCATTTTAGACAGAGAGAGAGACAGAGAACATGAGCAGGGGAGAGGGAGAGAGGAAGAGAGAGAGAGAGAGAGAGAGAGAGAGAGAGAGAGAGAGAGAGAGAGAAAATCTCAAGCAGGCTCCTCACTTAGCGTGGAACTCAGCATGGGGCTCATTCCCACGACCCTCAGACCATGATCTGAGCCAAAATCAGGGGTCAGATGCTCAACCAATTGAGTCACCCATGTGCCCCCATCATGAATTTTCCTAATACCTTCTTAGAGCCACTTCATTTATGGTTAAATTTATTTTTCTCCAAATAAGTGGAATTAATTCTCACTCTTTCAATTTATTTAAAATATTTATTTAAAACATTTGATTAAAACAATCTTCTTTGGGGTGCCTGGGTGGCTCAGTCAGTTAAGCATCCAGCTTCAGCCCAAGTCATGATCTCACGGTTCACGAATTTGAGCTCTGCATCAGGCTCTGTGCTGACAGCTCGGAGCCTGGAGCCTGCTTCGGATGCTGTGTCTTCCCCTCTCGGCCCCTCCCCCACTCATGCTCTGTCTCTCTCTGTCTCTCAATAATAAATAAACATTAAAATTTTTTTAAAAAAGCAATCTTCTTTGTCATGATCATTGGTCTTCATGAAGAGAGGAGAAAATATCACATGTATTTTTTCAAATCATTTGTCTTTTCAAGAGACTTCAAAATGTTCATTTTTTTACTGTACCATAATTTATTTCTTTATAATCCAAAAGAAAGTTCTAAGGAAAGAAGTTATTGAATTCGATGAAAAAAATCCGTATACCTGATCCAAATGGATGGGTTATCTGCTGTTTTTTCAGAAGATTTATAAATTTAAAAGTGCAATAAATTCAATGACTTCCAGGATAGTTCTAATAAATTTAAAATAGTTTATACCCAAAAATAGAGTGCTAATCCAAAATTATAACAAATTATGGTTTACATCTACTTTTCCAATGATAGTCAGAAGTGTTAATTTCTTACTAAGAACTTCATATGCTTCATTTTCTAATAATAGAAATACTGATGAAACTTCAAAGAAATTCTCCTAAATACATTTAGAAGTTGAACAAACATAATTTCTTGATTTATTTCTTGTCTGTCATCTTTTCTATTTCCCATAATAAATGATCTAAAAATTTTTAAAGATTTTATTTTTAAGTAATCTCTACTCCCAACGTGGGGCTTGAGCTCACAACCCTGAAAACAAGCGTTGTAGGCTGTACTGATTGAGCCAGCCAAGTGCCCCAGACAATCTAAATCTTTATTGCTCACCCCAAGTCCCCAGGTATACACCTGCAAGGACAGACATCTATAGACAAAAAAGGACATCAGACATCAACATTTGCATTTCCCTCTGCCTCCAGTCACAAAGATCTGTCTATTCACTTATATTTACTTCTTTTCCTCCTGTGAAAGACCAAAGAAAGTATCCCATTTTCAAACTCGAAGCCTTCTTTTAGGGGCACCTGGGTGGCTCAGTCGGTTGAGCCGAATGTCCGACTTCGGCTCAGGTCATGATCTCTGTGTTTGTGGGTTCAAGCCCCGTGTCGGGCTCTGGGCTGACAGCTCAGGGCCTGGAGCCTGCTTCAGATCCTGTGTCTCCCTCTCTCTCTTCCCCTCCCCCTTACCTGCTCGCTCTCTGTCTGTCTCAAAAATAAAATAAAACGTTAAAAAAATGTTTTTAAAGTCGTCTCCAACTTGGGCTCAGTGGAGTAAAAAGAATATTAGATATACCTGATTTTAAAACTTCAATATGAATCCCAGCTCTATCACGTATTAACCACAGCACAGTGGGTTATTAAATTTGCCTGAGTCTTTTCTTTTTCAATTGTAAGAGGGAAATAATAAGTACTACCTTAGAGACTGATGGTTACAAACATTATAGATTATATAATACGTGTCAAGGAACTAGCAACATACAGGCCCTAAAAAAATGTTGGTGTTCTTCGTCTGCATCTTTTTCTGTCTTAAATTTAATTGTCTTTGTCTCTTAGTAGCTCCTCAATGAGAAACAATTCTTTTCCTTCTCATTTTCTAACATCTTCAGTCTCTCATTTTCCTATTTTTATTCTGTTTTTACCCAAATCACACCCTTACCTCCTTTATCCTAAACTTAAAGGTGCTTTCCTTACTACTTCTCTTTGACGTCTAACCACACGGCCCAATATGTTTCTCCTGTCCCTATCTCCTTAGCTTTCCGTGCGTCCTTCTAGCTGCAAGAAGCCGACTCAACCCCCAGCTCTGTTACTGAAACTTCTGTTTGCAAGATTAACAGTGACCAGTTTGTGCAGGACCCATCCCACTTCTCCAACCTCCTGGCAAATCTTACCTTCAGGGCCTGGACGACACAATACTATTTTCTCCTTCTAACATGGTGAGTCTCTGTCTCCTTCATTGGCTGCCCTACTTTTAGCTCCTACTTCTATAAGAGTATGTTCCCGCACCCCTTTCTTTGTCTCATTTGCACTCTATCTACCTTAAGAGAGCAATGTTATAAGTTGTCACAGCATGAATCATTTCCTCTCTGCTGCTGTCTCCCCATCAAACTCGCCTGCCAAGCATATCAGCTGACAAATGTGCATTTCAACCCGAATACCCTGCATGACACTCGGATGGACATCTAGAATCATCATCTCTCTTACACCCTCAAATCTATTGCTAATGCTTTTCTGTGTGTTGCTTAGTGAACTAAATAGCCCTCAAATGTCCAAACTAGAGGCAAATGACTCTTTCTAGATTTTTCTGTGTGCCTCATTAACCCTGCCCAATGTCCCGAACAGTAAATTCTACTTTGTACATATCATTCCATTGGTTGTACTTCTTTTCCACTGCTTACATTTAGGGCCTCAGTATTTTTCACTAACACTTTTAAATTTTGTTTTAATGTTTATTTATGTTTGAGAAAGAAAGAGTATGAGTGGGGGAGGGGCAGAGAGAGTGAGACAGAGAGAGAGAGAGAGAGAGAGAGAGAGAGAGAGACAGAATCCAAAGCAGGCTCTAGGCTCTGAGCTGTCAGCACAGAGCCCAATGTCAGACTCAAACTCATGAACTGCGAGATCATGACATGAGCCCAAATCGGAAGCCCAACCGACTGAGCCACCCAGGTGCCCCTAAAACCTAACATTTTAAAAAATACTTTATAAATTGTAAAAATCCTGGGGTGTCTGGGGGGCTCAGTTGGTTAAGCTTCCAACTTCTCCTCAGGGCATGATCTCATGGTTTGTGAGTTCGAGCCCCACATTGGGCTCTGTGCTGACAGCTCAGAGCCTGGAGCCTGCTTCAGATTCTGTGCCTCCCTCTTTCTCTGTCCCTCCCCCACTTCCACTCTGTCTCTCTCTCTCTCTCTTAACAATAAATAAACATTAAAAAAACTAAAAATCCTGAAGTCTTCAATGGCCTAGTATATATTTAATTATAGTCCCAAGAGGATGGGAGAGGGCAGGGAAAAAACTGATAAAGAGATGAAGAGTAAATCATAATATCACTTGAGAAGAAGTCGAATTACACACAATGGAACAAAAGTATGGATGAAGGCAGATTTCTCACTGGAAACAAGTTAAGCCAAAAGACAGTAAAGCCAAATCTTAAAACATGGAAAGGAAAAAAAAATCCACCAATCAGTATTGTAAATTTGACGAAAATTAGCATTCTAAAGAAAAGGCAAAATAAAGACTGTTTTAGGCCAAGAAGAGCTGAAAGAACTCGCCGTCAGTAGACCAGCAATCTACACTGAAGAAAGTTCTTCAGAAGAAAAGAAGACGTCAGAGGCTATGAATTTGAACCTACACCAAGAAATGTAAAGCACCAGCAATAGTGATAGCATGGGTAAATACAAAAGGCTTTTTTCTTACTAATTAAATCTCTTTATATGGTAATTGATTGTTGAAGGCAAAAGTAACAAGAGTGTACTGTAGGACCGGTAACATTTGTCAGAAGTAGAATGTATAACCAAAAAAAACAAAACAAAACAAAAAAGAAAAAAAGACAGGATGAGATAACTAGAAACATATTCTTGTTACCATATATATATATATATATATATATATATATATATATCTTTATATAGTAACAAAGAATTATTGTTCAAAAGCCAAGACAGTACATAAAATAGAACCATTAAAAAATAGTCAGTGAATTCAAAAGATATTTAAAAAAAAGAAAAATTGAACACAGAGCACATAGGACTAAATAGGACACAGATATGAATATTCACATGATATGTAAAGGGTCTACATATTGCAATTAAAGAACAGACTTTCAGATTGCATTAAAAAAAATAAGACCAAACTTTCTGCCAACAAATAACCCATATGCTACCAATAAGTAACCCAGTTTTAAGTATAAAGCTACAGAGAGTTAAAAGTAAAAGATGGAAAAATACATAGCATACTAACACTAATCCAAAGTAAGCTATAGTTGCTATAGCCAAAGTATCTTTCAGAGCGAAGAATATTACTAGGGCTAAAAAAGGTCATTTATCAAAGTGTATACTCTAAATATGTATAGTTCATTGTACATTAATTAAACCTCTGTGAAAAAAAACTGTAATTCAATGTGCAAGTTCTTCCACATATTATGAAAAGTGCTCTTACATGCATTGCCTTAATTCCTACCTGCCATATGCCTGGATCCCATCCTGCAATCAACGTTGTACCACTACTGTGCTCTAAGAACCCTTGTCACGTCACCATGCTTTAATATCAAGAATTTCTTTCTAGAGCAGACTTTATCCTTGAAAAATACCTAAATATACTTCAAAATACAATTCAAGTGCCATTGATAACACAGTGCAACTGAAACAACAAAAATAAGGAAATAATATTTGTTGGATATGTCTTATTCAGTTTACGTAGAGAGTGACAAAATCTTATTGTCAAAAACCAATGGAAGTCTAACCAATTAATAACCAAATCTCAAGCGTTCTTTACTTCTGGAACCTATAAAGGCAAGAAAATATTAGTCGAGAATGACTAATCAAACATTGGAGGGAACAGTAGGAGTTTACTAGAGAATTACATTAGGCATACACACCCTGTTAATAATAGATACATTGTATTGAGTGATTATCTTGCCCTGGACACTATAATGTATTATCTCATTTAATGCAGAAAAATCGTATTAGTCACACATTTTTTTGTTATTTTCACTATAACGAGTTAAGTTAGCTTTCCAAAAGTCTCAAAGTTAGTGAATTAGAATGCTGAAATTTCAAGCAAAGTAGTGCAAATTCAGAAAGCGCTCTTGTTCTCGACACCCTGTCATTCATCTTTCCAATGAATTACAACTGGCACATGCTGCGGTTCTGGTCGGAATTTCTAAAACCGCTTTGCTGAGCAAGTGGCGAAACATCTAGCCAAGTTTCTCTGTCTTGGTTTTTTTACAGATCTTACCAACTTCCCATTTATATTATTATTTTTTTAATTTTATTTTTAAATGATTACTTATTTTGAGAGAGAGAGCGCACAGACACATGAGCGGGACTGGGGGAGGGGCAGAGAGAGAGAGAGACAGAGAGGGGAAGAAAGAAAGAATCCCAAGCAGGTTCCACACCGTCAGCACAGAGCCCAACATAAGGATCGATCCCACAAACCGTGAGCCGAAGGTCAGCTGAGCCTCCTAGGTGCCCCTCCATTTATATTCTACGTTACGTCCTAAGTTGTTTTCTCTTCTCTGACAAGTAAGTGATAGAATGAACTCTTTCTAGTAGCTGCCCTGCTAAACCGATTTCACAGAGTTTTACATCTCTGCTGAAGTCCAGATCCTAAAATACATCTTGCCTCGAGTGCATTTACACCATTGCAGACGTCCCTGTCTCTGGCTGCCCCTGCACAAGAGTCTGTGATACAAAACTTTCCAAGGCTTCTTCTGCCGCATGCTTAGCGTCAGGTGTGTTTGTCTTTGTTTACCTGAAATGCCTTCAGGAGCACCCAAAACAGGATTACTAAGGGCGGGAGGTCAGCCCTAGTTACAACAGGAAAGGAACATCTTCCAGACCAACTTTCACTAAGGTAAGTCCACTGAACAGAAATGATTTATTCTCGGTCACTTACTGCATAATATCTTCAAATACTTGCCTTAGCTCTTAACAGTTTCTCCTGTCAACACTTGCGTGGTTATGTCACATTTTCCCCTCCACTCTTTCCCACCGCCTTCTGTCAGAGCGGCTACCTACATACCCCTCTGTACTTCCTGGCACTTTGCATAGAGCTGTGCTGTAAAACTTGGCCTGTTGGAGTCTGCGAGACTCTGAATCATCCCCAGGGAACGGCCGTGTCCTACTTCTCTTGTATCACAAAGCCATCGGTGATTTCTGCTGAGTCCTCGGCTTATTAGAACACTTAGCGTTTGGCACAGTGGGCTCTTCTTCCTTGAAGCCACTGTTGTGTTCGGCCGTCAGGTCACCGCACTCTCAGCTCTCCTGTGCCTGCACTGGCCCTGCTTCTCTGCCTCTTTCTGCTCATGAGTCCCTCCCTAAAGGAGTCCTGCAGCCCATGGTTGTGCCCTTGGCTGTGGCAGGCCTGTTCCCAGGACCAATCCTTTGAACATTTACATTCCTTTTACTTTAAATCTTTTCACTATCTTGCCCAGTTCTGTGGCTTTCAAAACCATCTGTATGTTGACAACCCCTGCATTTTTATCTCTAGCCACAGACTCCTCCATGAACTCCAACCTCTTGTATCGATCTGCCTATCTGACATTTCCACTTGCATATCTGATAGACATCCAAGTCCTAGCCTGTCCTAAAATGAGCCTCGACTTTTCCCTGCTCCCAAATCCTTTCTTAACACAGGCTTTCACGTTCAGTGGGGACAATCCCTTGCCTCCCACTGCTCAGGCTAAAACCCTTGGAGTCATCTCTGGCTCTGCTCATTTGTCTCCTACCCTAGAGCCGGCCCATCAACAGATTCTTTTACTTCGATCTTCAGCATATTATTTAGAACCCACACACTTCTCACTTCCTCTTCGGCTACCACCCTGGCTCACACCACAATCACCCCCTGCCTGGATTGTTGTAGCAGCTTCCGAGCTTATCTCCCAACAGATACCCTCGCTCTCTTCAGCCTCTTCTCAATATGGCAGCTCAAAGAATCCATGGCTTCACTTCTCACTGTAGAAGACAAACTTATTGCCACAGGCCAAGGGTTTCTCGGGATTTGTCACCCCACAGCCCACTACACCTACTCGCTCCTCCCCTGCTCACTTGGATCCACGATGGCAATCCACGATTGCTGTTGTTGGAATTCCCCAGGCAAAGCCTTTTGTATTTGTACTGGCTGTTCCCTTGGCCTGGAACACTCTTCTCCCAAATATCCACCTGGCTCATTCTCTCACCTCTCTCGGGTTTTGACTCAAATGTTCGCTTCCTAGAGCAGCCCCCCTTGATCCTAAGGTGAAATTTCCATGACCACCTCTATCCCCCTTCCTGCTTTATCTTTTTCCTAAAACTTACCATCCATGCAGTCTATTATATATTTTAGTTATTTAACTAATTGATTGCCTCTCACCCCTCACTAGAATGTAAAACCCAGAGGGCAGGGATCTTGTCTGTTTTCTCACCACTGCTTTCTCAGCACTTGGTGCCTAATACACAGAAGGCACTCAAAAAACATGTGCAGAGGGGTGCCTGCATGGCTAAGTCGATTAAGCGTCCAGCTTTGGCTCAGGTCATGATCTTGTGGCTCATGGATTCAAGCCTCACATCAGGCTCTGTGCTGACAGCTCAGAGCTTCCAGCCTGCTTTGAATTCTGTGTGTCTCTCTCTCTCTCTGCCCCTCCCCCTGCTCACGCTCTCTCTCTTTCTCTCTCTCTCTAAAAATAAATAAAAATTTTAAAAAAGTATGTGCAGAAAAAGTATGTGCAAAAGTATGAAACAAGTGAATGAGTGAATGAAAGAACAAATGAATATTTTGCATGACCTAACCTCGTTTCTATGATGGATCACTAACACAGCGAACGTTTATGGAAGTGAAAAGGAAAGCTTGGGCAGATAGGACAAAGTTAAAATGAGAAAGGACAATGAAGACAAAGAGAAAGGCAGCAGGACTGTACAATATCATTTTCTTTTCTGGTCTTCACATTTGATTTAGAAAAAAGAGAATTGTTTTGAACAGCTTGGGCTGCTCTTTATTTTAGCACAAGCATTGAATTTTCCTTTTCAAGTTTCCTGCCACCTACTTTCTTTATGTTTGTAAATAATGATGGTCCACCTACACGGTTGGCTTCTGTCAGATATCCTGACCTTTGTTCCAATCTTATTTTGCTGTTTGACCTACCCTCCCATGCTGAGAAGACATTCTGATTTAAAACCACTAAATAAGTCAAAAAGAATATGTCAGTTCCTTTCAGGCAGAGACTGTACTTTGGTTCTCGGGGAATAAAAGTAAAAAAAAAAAAAAAAAAAGTTTAGATGTTAGTGGAAACGTAACTATGGTCTATGTACATATTTCTTCTTTTTACTTTTATATATAATACCACTTTGGCCAAGGTATGTCAGGAACATTTCCTGATGTGTTCTCTCACTTCACGGAAGTCAGTTTATGAGGGTTCGAACTGGATAAAACTGAAGATGAATTCATCTTGTGCCTATTCACTGTGGTCAGTGGAGACTCATGCTATCAGTACAACGGTCACTCTCCATTTGGAGAGGCACAGTGTATGCAAAACTCTTGCTTTTTTCTAGAACTAGGTGGACATTGTAATTTCTGTAATTAGCTGTTCCCCATTCAGCTACAGTTTGAAGACACTGTCACAGCACTAAAGAAAATTACTAGTTAATCAGCAATTATTTATTGAGCAGACCCCGTGCCTCCAAGAAGGGAATGATCCAGCAGAATTCTCAGACCCACACGTGGGGTTAGAGTATTCAGATTCACAGAGAACATGGAGCCTGCTTAAGATACACTCTCTCCCTCTGCCCCTCCTCCCCTCTAAAGTAAAAGTAATAATAATAATAATAATAATAATAATAATAATAATAATACAGTCATACTACTGTAACCCACATGAAACAGAGGTTGCCTTTCAACTCCCACTGAGAGAGCACAGAGCTTCTTTCTGCCCTGAGTCTGGAGTCCTAGACCAAATCAATCTAGTTAGGAAAGAACGGGAAGGGAAACAGCTAATTTAGTATGTTTTCTGCTAACACAGGGATCAGAGGGCAATTGATGCTCATGTGAAGCCAGAGGGCAGTATATAAACCACCCTTCCTTCCCACCTATGGACAAAGTCGTTCACAGGCAATGCAGTCTAAAACGCACATTTTAAACAAGCTTTAGCAGAGTCAAAGGAAGCTTACAAGAGGCTGCATTTAGGTTCTCACAATGGGAACTGATGAGGACAGTCTGTCCTGCAAAAACAACCAGGCTGCAGAGAGGAGCCTGCTGTTAAGACCGAAGAAGGGGTTTCCCTTGAGGGATCCAGCTGAGGAATTCTGCGTCCTGACAGGCCCTTGTCACCCCGTCTGCGTCTGCGGCGTGGAAGACTGAGGGTCAGGGGTTCTGCGGGGCATGGAACTCTGCCCGTATTCTCCTTCTGGCTCCACTTTCTCATAACAGATGTGAGGAGAGCAGCTGGGCAACCTGGACATAGCTGCTCGGAAATAAGCACCCGGGAGGCTTCCTGTCGTTCTAGTCGCTCTGAGCCTGGTCTCTGCATTGCAGGATATGCCCTGCTTGCTCTCGGATCCTTTCCCGACAGTCTCCTGCCTGCCCCTCACCTCAGGACAGTATTTTCCATGCTCCCTTGTCCTCTGGCTTCTGGGCATTTTTGAGTCCACGGGAAGCAGGGCTGAACTGTCTCTGCCCCCTCGGCCTCCAGACATCTGCTCAGTAGCTTCAGCTCCCACTCCATAGGACCTTCCTTTATCTCACAGCTTCCAGCAGGGAGGGAGCCAAATGCCTGGTTTCCGCTCCTGCCCTCATCCTTTGGCGTCTGAGCTCTGTTAACCCTACCTCTTGCTCCTGCAGTCCTAGGCAGATCGTGGCTTCACATGGTAGCGAAGTTCAGGACGCCTTGCTGTCTCTATCTTGTCAGCCACTCCTCACCTGTGTGGCCAGTTGTTTGAATTACACTATTACAGTCAGAAGGAACCAGGGTCGCTTCTGTTTTGCTGGTGGACACTGATTCACAGGTTGCGGATCGAATTGAAATCTTTCCACCTCCTTCTTGGTTGGTGTTGTTAGGGCACGGAAGAGGACAATATTGAAACAGACCACCAATTGTTTTCTCCACCCAGCAAATATAGCTCTGATGGCTCTGTTCATTTTATATTTATATATAAAATATTTTTTTATTTAAAAAAATTTTTTTTAACGTTTATTTATTTTTGAGACAGAGAGAGACAGAGCATGAACGGGGGAGGGGCAGAGAGAGAGGGAGACACAGAATCCAAAACAGGCTCCAGGCTCTGAGCAGGTCAGCACAGAGCCCGACGCGGGGCTCGAACTCACAGACCGTGAGATCATGACCTGAGCCGAAGTCGGCCGCCCAACCGACTGAGCCCCCCAGGCGCCCCTATATAAAATATTTTTAAAAAGGGGAATATAGAAAAAAATTGTGTATATTTTATGTAATTTTATGTATTATAAATACATATATAATTTTTCTATATGTCTCTTTTTCTTTCAAAGTGTATTTGTTTATTTTGAGACAGAGAGAGAGACAGTACAAGTTGGGGAGGGGCAGAGAGAGGGAGACAGAGAATCCCAAGCAGACTTCGCACTGTCAGTGCAGAGCCCAACGCAGGTTTTGAACCCACAAAACTGTGAGATCATGAGCTGAGCCCAAACCAAGTGTTGCTTAACCGACTGAACCACCTAGGTGCCCCTCATTTTTTTTCTACATTTCTCATACTCTGGCATCTGAAGCCTCACCGACTAATGAGGCTACCCTTCCTGGGCTAGCCAGTTCTTAGAGATAGCAAACAATTCCTCTGTGGAGCATGCCTTTCACATGCAAACTAAACCATCCAAAGCCTACATAGGCCAACCACCTCCTTTCTAGAACTTTCACACTCGTAGCTACCATCCAGCTGCACTGATCACCCCACGGCCAGCTATCAGACAAGCTGGGGTGGGCCCTACACTTCAGAGCCCACGGACCCTATTCCAACTAGCCATTGCTGTGTCTGTTTTCACCGCCTAACACATTCCTTCTCACAGAAACCATGATAAAGGCTTTTGTCCAAATTTTCCTCTTACTCCTGCCTCCTGACTGCCCCTACTGCTTCCTCATGTGGCCCTGCATGACCTCCCATGACTCCTGCTTCGAGGGATCTTCGAGCATAAAAATGTCTTTCTTCATGACAGTCATTTCATTGTCTGTGTGTCTTACCATATCTGATTAAAACAAATCTTGGTGCATTTTGTGGGGGGTTGGGGGCTGCCTGGGTGGCTCAGTTGGTTTAGCGTCCAACTCTTTACATCAGCTCAGGTCATGATCTCACAGTTCATGGGTTTGAGCCCCACGTTGGGTTCTGTGCTCACAGCTCAGAACCTGGAGTCTGCTTTGGATTCTGTGTCTCCCTCTTTCTCTGCCCCTCTCCTGCTCTCTCTCTCGCTCACTCACTCTCTCTCTCTCTGGAAAATAAATAAAAAATAAAAAAACAATTAAACAAAAACAAAAAACAAATCCTGGTACATTTTTAACAATGAATGCAATATAATCGGTGTTTTCTATAGCTCTTAAATATCTTCTTAGAAATTCTGTAAGGCAGTCGGCTGGGAGAGGAGGTGGAAGGGAATGTTAACCTGAAGTTACACTTAGCTGGATGCAAAATAAAGTCTTTACACATCACTGGTTAGTCTCATATCGTCTTCCTCAATGATCATTCTTACTTTTAAAGTTTTAAGTCTTCTGTCCTAAAAGAACCACTTTCATGGTTAGCATAGTTTTGTGGGGTTTTGTTGTTGTTGTTGTTGTTCCCTCTCTTACTACACACACACACACACACACACACACACACACACACACACACGAATTGATCACAGGTCAATGTCTTCAGTTCCCTACTGCCCACACACAACGGGTCCTGAAACAGCTCACCTGCCCCACCTCACCTGTGCTCAGAACCCACCTGCCCCAATTGAACACGCTCAGCCTGGCTCTCTCTAGGATTCTCCCATTTTTATTCATCCCCTCAGCTTAAGAAAAGCCCAAGTCTTTTCCACCCTTGCACAAAATGTTTACCTCCACACCCAAACTTCATGGAAGGTTACTTAAAGTCACACTTTCTCATCTGTCTCCTCTTGCTCTACATCATCTGGTTTGTGCCCTCTCTTCCCACAACAGCTGACGGCACGTGTCAATTAACTTCCTTATAAATCTTACCAGCCTATGCACTACGTCACCACCTTAGACTTCTCTGTCGTCCCTTGGTCTTGTGTGACACCAACCTCTCTCTGCTCCTTCTCAACTCCTCTCTCTCCTTCTCTGTTTGTCTTGTGAACACTGAAGTTCTTTGGTTTCTTCCTCCGTCCTTCTCAAAGGTCCATGTGTCTACTTTCCCAGCTACAGTGGTGCCACTTTAAACTTCCCTTTTAGAATTATACCATAGGGTTAAGCCAGCATTTCCCTAATGGGAATTACAAGGAAACTATATGTAGGTGTATACAAATACCTACACACTTGTACAAATGCTATAAAAGAATGTTTTCTCCATTCCAATCAGATTGGATTAAAATTAACTGAAGAAAATGGAGCACAGAGAGCACACTTGCAATGCACCATTTCTGAAATGTTTTTATATTTTGAATGGGGCACGTATCAACATCTGTCGGCGGGATTGTTACTCACACGCCAGCTGATAAAATACCAGACGATAACACTCTCTCAGAAAGACCTTGTATAAATTTGCACTAAGATACATTAATGTGTTGGGAATCTCTAATAAACTGCCTGGGGTGGGTGTGAATAACAGCATGTCTGTCATGTTAGAACATGAGATAAGCAAGTTTGGGTAAAAAGGAAGAGACAAGCCTGAGGCAAAGTAGTACTGTGAGAAAGCACAGCGCGGGACTCATTTAGACGACACTCTCAGAACTTGAGGAGAATTCCAGGTGTCTACAGGTAGGGCAGTACTGGAAGAAGAGAAAGTTAACAATGATTTTTTTTCTTAAGTTTTGTAGAAAGTTGAATATACACACAATTTCATCAAAATATAAGAATACCAAGAGACAACCTTTGAAAAACTAAAAACTAAAAAAAAAAACTATTTTCCTTATAAACAATTTTATTTCCTTTCACAAATGATGAGGTTATAACTAATCCAATTTACAAAGAGAGAAACCTAGTTTCAAAAGATAATTGAATTTGTGCTATTATATGCACAGAACTAGTCTTTGTTTTTCTTGTAGGTATGATTAGAAATAGGAAAATGAGGAACTAAAATTGAATTTTGGCTAAGGCACATATGAAAACTTTAGTTATAAACATTTTGCATTTTGTCCAGCTTCACGCTGCACTGAATGCTTTTTAAAGTCATAGGAAGTTTTTTTAGCCTGGGATCTACAGTATCCTGGCAAAAATCAAAGCAGAGGTACAATTTCTTAGAAAATGTATCTTTTAGGGATACCTGGCCAGCTCAGTGCATGGAGCATGTGACTCTTGATCTTGGGGTTGTGAGTTCGAGCCCCATGTTGAGTATACAGGTTACTTAAAAATAAAATCTTTAAAAAAATACTTTCAATAAATTTCATTTATACTGTCTTAAAAATAGCACACTTTTTAAAAATTTTTTAAAGACTATTTATTTGAGAGAGAGTGCAAGTGGGGGAGAGGTAGAAAGAGAGAATCCCAAGCAACCTCAATGCTGTCCACACAGACCCCAACATGGGGCTTGATCTCATAAACCATGAGATCATGACCTGAGCTGAAACCAAGAGTTCGATGCTTAACCAACTGAGCCATCCAGGTGCCCCCAAATACCACACTTTTAAATAGTGAGCTTTAGGGGGCGCCTGGATGGCTCAGTCGGTTAAGCATCTGACTGGGGCTCAGGTCATGATCTCACCATCCGTGAGTTCGAGCCCTGCGTTGAGCCCTGCGTCGAGCTCTGCGTCAAGCTCTGTGCTGACAGCTTAGAGCCTTGAGCCTGCTTCAGATTCTGTGTGTGTGTGTGTGTGTGTGTGTGTGTCTGCCCCTCCCTCACTCATGCTCTGTCTCTCTCTGCCTCAATAAATAAATTAATAAATTAACTTTAAAAAATTAAAAAAATATAGTGACCTTTAGGATCTCCACTCCAAATGGACACAAAGTTAGAATACATCTGTAAATAGGAAATTACTCACTTGAAGTCATGCTATGAGAAAAAGAGAATATGCTATTATATAACACATTTCTTCTCATAAAAATATATCACAGGTATTTCAAGACTATCATATTATGTGAAATTTCTTTCTTTCTTATGGATTTCACATGTGATTTTTTTTTAATGTTTATCACCGACTATGGAGTTAAAACATTACACATTTGGCGACATAAAAAGTTTACAACATTTTAAGTGCACATATTGAAAGTGTAGATTACATTGTAACATCTAAGGGACCAGTTAAGCCTAGGCTGCAAGACTCAAAGGACGAAGCGTGAAAATATGGGCATTTTAATTTTAAAATTTTGTATGATGGAGGATTGGCTATTTTCTCAAAATTTGATAATACTATCACCAAACTGCAAATTATTTCTCCCAGATTCCTTGGGGAGTAACTGTCTACCCAACATCTGCCCCTATTCCCAGCTTCACTCCTTGGTGTCACAGCGGTATTAAAGTATAACACATTTTCTGTCATTTAGCAGACTATTCCTGCTCAGAAGCACAGAACTTGGGATTTCCGAGGCTCTGCTTCAAACCTGAGAACATGTCAGAATGTAGCACCTCCCTGCTAACCTTTCCTCACTTTCCATCTCAACACACATGGAGGCAGAGGGGAAACAAACCTCACACTGCAGTTTTTCGGAGACCTCTATGATGCAGAAGCACACGGATCTTAGTGCCTTGTGCAAGATGCTGATTGATGTCAGTCTATGCAGTATTTAGTCTTCCTTTCCTTGGAACCAAAAGGCTCCCACTTGTTCAGGACTACAACACATTCAGATAAAAAGTTTCAACATATAGGGGCGCCTGGGTGGCTCAGTTGGTTAAGCACCTGACTTCAGCTCAGGTCATGATCTCAAGGTTTGTGAGTTCAAGCCCCACGTCAGCTCTATGCTCAGCCTGGAGACTGCTTCCAATTCTGTGTGTGTGTGTGTGTGTGTGTGTGTGTGTGTGTGTGTGTGAGTGTGTGTCTCCCTCTGCCCCTCCCCTGCTTGCGTTCTCTCCCTCTCTGCCTCTCTCAAAAATAAATAAACATTAAAAAAATTTTTTTTAAGTTTCAACGTATAGGCTCCGTTGCAATTAGAGATAACTGAATGTGGCTAATGACAGGTACCTAATGACACTGAGCAGAGCTTCAGGGAAACTTCTTTTCAATCGGGGAGATTCAGCAGACATGTGTCCTTTGGATTTTTTATTTCTTCTTCCTGCCTGAAACTCAGTGCGACTCTGGAGGCCAATAAGAGGTGACAAGTATAACATGTGAAGGGCGGCTGAATCCCAAGCCGAGTCGTGCACACCACCAGTCTTGGGCAGCCTACTCTGGAATACTTGATATGTTGAAAAAAACAAATAAACCTATAAAACCCCTGCCTGGTTGAAGTGATTTTTCATTTGATTTTCTATTGCCTGTAGCTGAACACAGTCCTAACTATTACAATACACACAGTCTAACCTAGTGAATTTTATAATGCCAGCAAGTGCCCATAATATTTGAGCCAGATACGCATGAGCTTTTCTGAATTCTAACAGGATGAAAATGGTAGACTTTAACCCCATTTTAAATCCTTGTCTTTATGGACAAACTTACGAGCAGCACAATCATCAGGACCATAGCCATAAGGAGTCAGGACACACGAAATAGATAAATATTGAAAATGTACTGATTGATGTTTAGAGCTTTAAATTTAGTGGCTAGTAAATTGTACACACATTAACTAAAATGGATAACTCTAAAATAACAAAACGTGACATTTGAACTATTAAAAATAATCAAAATTTAAGTTTTAAAATCTCTGTTCAAATTAAATTTGTTTTTTTAATTTATTTTTATTTATTTTGAGAGAGAGATGGAGAGAGAGTGGGGGAGGGACAGAGAGAGAGAGAGAGAGAGACAGACGGACAGACAGACAGAGACAGAATCCCAAGCAGGCGCCACACTGTCAGCACAGACCCTGATGCGGGGCTCAAACTCATGAACTGTGAGATCATGACCTGAGTCAAAATCAAAAGTTGTCACTTAATTGACTGAGTCACACAGGCATTCAAATTTAAATTTAAAATACTGAATTAGATATCACTTGAATGGGAAATTTAAGGAGGAAATGAGCAAATATGTTATGGAAGGACACTATGGTTTTGTACAAACAAAGCATCCATGAAACCAAAATCTCAACTCTATCCGCTCTGACCACACTAGATAGATCGATGACAGGTGGACAGATGCATGGATGGATGGATGGATGGATGGATGGATGGATGAATGGATGGATGGATAGATGATAGATGCATGGGTGGATGGATAAATGGATGGATTGATAGATGATAGACAGATGGATGGATGGATGGATGGAGGGAAGAAAGAAAGAAAGAAAGAAAGAAAGAAAGAAAGAAAGAAAGAAAGAAAGAAAGAAAGAATGAATATGGCAGGTCCTTGTGATGTGACCTTCTTATGTGGGCTTCATGACTCTCAGAGAAACACCCCCAGCATCTTTCCCCAGCTCATAACTTTCCACCTAGCGACCCCCCCGACACAGAGTTAGAAAAAATAGGCCACAGACAGTAAGGAGAGTCTCCACAGCAGAAAGGGGTTGACGCACCGTGCTTCCGCTCTGTGCACTGAGTACAAAAATACTGTGAAAGATAGCAAGAGGAATTTAGTGTCTGTGCCCATGCAATAATCAGGACAGCCTTCCTTATCATGTAGATTGTGTAAAATATTAGGCTATGGCTTTGCTTTGATAAACGTGTATGAAGATGGCTTGAGATCATTCATACTGCAGAAGAGTTTTAACTTACATGCTGTTGCTTCAGAATTACCAGGGGTTCTCCATTCTCCCTGTAAAAATACCAATATGGGCCTAGTCACCTGATGCAGGGGGCTTTCTGATTTCTTCTGTTTATACCTTCACTCCTTATGTTCACCATGCCTTTTTATTAGACAGCAGGAAACAGGAACAGTAACAGACAGCAGTTACACACAGTTGTACAAAGTAAAGTAAGCCAAATAGCTGGAAACTCAGTTAAGGCAAGTGGATGCCCCTTGACCCTATCCCCCAAACCATCTGTGGAATTAGGTGCAGGATAAATAACCATAAAATATGAGTTAAGAATGTAAACATACTGACTTTCCTGAATGTGCTTCATCAGTGTTTGTTTATATGCTACCGTCTGAAATTAAACATTAAGAACTGCAACTTTAGTCAAAGTCTTATGTTTATAGTTTACTCAAGAAGGACTCAGAGGTATCTGTCTGCGGGCATCGATAGAAACAAAAGACTTTGGTCCTACATGCAAAAATGGGGGAGGGGAGGTGACTATGTGCTGGTAAGTTTTAAGTTACAAAAAGGTATTAAGCTATTGGGTCTGACATTACTTAATCACCTCTGAACTATGAATCTGGTATATTATGCTCATCTTGGAGAAGGGGAGAGACTCACAAAGGAAAGCAACTTAGCCAAGATCACATACCGAGTTCAGATTTGAGCAAAATCTGCTTGAATCCTAAACTACTGTAGGCAACTACTGAATTCCTTCCTTAGAGGACAACCACGATATATTAATATCGTTGAGAGTGGTTAAATTGGAAACACATATACATATGTAGAAAACATATATTCCTCAAGCAAACCACATTGATTTTTGGTTTTACTATGAATGAAACAGGAAAAAACACCATTTTATGATTAATATTTGTTACCAACAAACTTATAATGATTCCTATTGACTCAGAATAATACATTTACTTGGATCCTGGATGATAAGATATTTACTAAATTTATAGAGTTGCTAAGTAACAGATTAAATGCAACCCACCTCAAAGATTCTAAAAAATGGATAAATGTCACCAGGTTTTAAATAGAAAATGTTTAATACCATAGAGTTCCCAGTTCTTGGTTCGTGAGTTACATCACAGTTAGAAACATTAACTTTTTAGCTATGCAAATGTCCTCCTTCCTTTAGCCCTCTTATGATATGACATTTTCTTTACTTTTTCTGCATGTGAGAAAACTTAGGTATATACTCAGAAACAAAAGTATGAATCACTGTATTAAGCTCAGAAAAATTATAGCTTAACCTTAGAAAGATGTGAAGACCTGGGGCGCCTGGGTGGTTCAGTCGGTTAAGTGTCAGACTTCAGCTCAGGTCATGATCTCACGGTTTGCGAGTTCGAGCCCCATGTCGGGCTCTGTGCTGACAGCTCAGAGCTTGGATCCTGCTTTGGATTCTGTTTCTCCCTCTTTCTCCGCCTCTCCCCCGCTTGTGCTCTGTCTCTCTCTCTCTCTCAAAAATAAATAAAATGTAAAAAAAAAAAAAATTAAAAAAAAAAAGAAAGATGTGAAGACCAAATGGCAAAAGGCCACTTAATCATCTTGTTGGTGATATAAGTGATTTTATTTGCAGCATTCAAAATATAGAAGAACCTATTATTATATTAGATTAAAAAAATAATGCTTTCTTCAAGCTAGACACTTTTGCTTATTTTTATTACATGCATAATCTCAGGGTTGAAAAGATCCATACCACTAAATTCATATAATACTTCTTTTAACCTTAGAAATATTCCAACACTGGGGCACCTGAGTGGCTCAGCTGGTTGGATGGCCAACTTTGGCTCAGGTCATGATCTCGCACTCTGTGGGTTCGAGCCCTGGGTCGGGTTCTGTGCTGACAGTTCAGAGCCTGGAGCTTCCTTCGAATTCTGTGTCTCCCTCTCTCTCTGCTCCTCCCCTGCTCATGCTCTGTCTTTCTCAAAAATGAATAAACA
The DNA here is from genome assembly GCF_027475565.1 of Acinonyx jubatus. NCBI lineage: Eukaryota > Metazoa > Chordata > Mammalia > Carnivora > Felidae > Acinonyx > Acinonyx jubatus. The sequence goes on from NC_069393.1 coordinate 9,461,569, forward strand.
TTAAAAACATAAAAAAATAAAAGAAATATTCCAACACTGAGATCAGAACAGTGTGCTTTAATAATGCAGTCTCTACCCGATTCTAGGGCTATTTAGGGAAGCATATTCATACTACTTCCTTGAAAAGTTGTAAATCTCACAAAGGTATGCCTCATTTTGGAAAACGTCATTTTGAAAAACCACCACATAAGGAAAAAAGATAATATGTGTATATATTCTGGTCCAAGTCCAAGCAGTCCCTTACTTGTGTACAGATCTGTGGCTCATGACAAATCAAGGGCGGCAAATACCTTTAATGTTCTCTCAGCCCTGCGGACCTTAGTTAAACAGATGAACAATCAGTATATTTACAGTAAAGAACAAAGAACCAAAAGGAGTAGAGAAGCCAGCTGCTTTTAACTTGTACGTTTGGCTTTTAAAGAATGCTTATCCCAGATAAGACTCCATCTCCAATAATATGCACCTTTGTTTGCATTACATTTCTTAACTTTTTAAAAGAAAACTACTGTTTTCCTCCTATTTAAATCTTTGACTTTATCCTTGGCTAAGTTTTTGTTTTTCATCTGGAGTCCGTTGCATTTGTTTCCTGAAAACACATGTTCATTTTTGTAATGAAACTTAAGAAAGAAGTTAAAAGTTTATCTGTTTGAGGTTTATTTAACATCTAGCTTTGCAGAACTTGTCTCTCTCTGCATAGTTATACATACCTCAGCCTAGTAATTTCGATTTCGATTTCTTTATAAAACCTGAAGGGCATGAGTTTACCATCACTTCCACTGTCTTGACCGCCTGTGCAGGATTTTTGGGGGTGGTTAATGCCAGACATGAAGAGGGGATTTTTCAGGGTCCAGGTTATGCTACAATGTACATTATGTCCTTTAAAAAAAAACGCAGCAACTCTTTCATGCCACAGAGGAATCATTTCAGAAATAACTGTTGCATTTTAAATGGATACACATTAAGTGTTTCTGCCAGAACTATCAGCTGAATTCTTAGCTCAAAAATCACCTCATCTCCAAACCCTATCACCTTTTCAGGCTATGCCTTCATCAGGTTTTCACAACATTTGCCCCTGTTGATTATTCTTTGCTTGACTTACCCCCACGGGTGTTTTCTCTCTCCTTCCAGTCCTTCTTGTTTCTCCAAACATCCCCTGAGGAGTAGGGTCCTGGGATCTTTCCACCACCTTCTGTCTTTTTTTTTCATATTTACTTTATTTTTTATTATTTTATCATTTTTTCTTCACTTTTTAAAATTATATCCAAGTTAGCGGACATACAGGATAATCATGATTTCAAGAACAGAACTCGGTGTTTCATCACATAGATAACACTCAGTGCTCATCCCAACAAGTGCCCTCCTTCGTGCCCATCCCCCATCCCCTCACCCAACACCTCATCAGCAACCCTAAGTTTGTTCCCTGTCTTCTTGATTTCCAGTCCTCTGAAGTCATGCCCTCGGGTGGCCCCGCTTCTCTCCTCTGTGCAGAGGACTTCAGGATCTGAATGCCCAGCTACTCTTCTCCCATATTCCCAGGTCCCCATCCCAGCTGCCTGCAGTTGTGTCTTCCTACATGTCTCCTCCAAAGACTCAGACTCCGATTTCTTCACCATCAGCTGCAAACTCCTCATACCATTTGGTCCCTATGTTATTCCATGCTTCAGACAAAATGAGTTATTGGCCATTTCCTAAACACAACTTGCCCATTTTGTTCTCTCTGGCTGAAATGTCTTTATTCCTTGTCTCAAAAAAAAGGCAAAAAAAAAAAAAAAAAAAAGATTTTATACAAAATGTTTTTTTCCATGCTTTATAATTCTGTAGGGTTTCATTTCAGACTCTCTTAAGCTTTATTCTTTGTTTTCGTTATGAATATTCGTGTCAAGATGTATTTTCTGACCAAGATCCCAGGTTTCTTGTGGGCAGGAAACTTCCTGTTGTCCCCTGTGCCTGCCTAAGGTGCTCAGTAGATAAGTGCTCAAAGAATGCAAAACAGCCCATTGTCACAGGGCAATGAACTCATTACTCTTGAAGTAAAAGGATGCCGTTTTTGGCTTGGAAAAACTAAGTTCTACAACAAACTGTCCTAAAGAAACAGTGCTAATGGGAACACTGAGATACAAATTTGCTTTGAAAAATCTGTGATAAATTCCCAAGAAGGGATATATGCTCATTGAAATAAACTCTTTCCGTATTTAAAATTGAAAGCTGGGCACGGGGTGGCTCAGTCAGTGATCTCAGGGCCATGTTAGGCTCTGCTCTGTGCTAACAGCTCAGAGCATGGAGTGTCTCCCTCTCTCTCTGCCTCTTCCCCACTGGCGCTCTGTCTCTCCCTCTCTCTCTCAAAAATAAATAAACATTAAAAATTTTTGAAAAATAATAATAAAAATAAATAAAATTGAAAGCCATCTTTTTTGCATTTAAAATAGTTTAAATTATTGTGAAACTACATATATAAATGGCTAAGGAAAAGCATATCCGAAAACACATATAAACATGCTTCTCCTATAATATTTAGTTTCAAGCAACATAACTTTACCTAGACAAAGTAATGCTATTGTCCAAATGCCCGAGCAACTGGTTTAATTTTTTATATTGTAGAAACGTAGCCGAGCTCTAATTTCCCTTATCACTTTCAACAGATATCTAGAAGTATCTTTTTCAATCAAATTATTAAATATTCAGAGAATTGGAAAACATATATCACTTGAATATAGCAAGTTCTAATACCTTGGCAATATCTTAATGCATCGCTTTTTGTACCAAGGAACAACTTCAGTCAAAAAAATAAATTTTGCCTGAAAAATTAAAATAGTGGTACAGATTTTTAAGAGGGAGGGACTGGTTGATTATATTTATTCCCATTAATGTTGTTTCATATAATGTACTCTGTTATTGGCCAGGTCTTAATAACACATTACATAATGCCCTGTTAATCAGAGTTCTGGTTTGTGAGTCACAGTTTTATTTTGATATTTCAGGTGCCCTAATTTTTTTTTTCCTATAAACTAATCTTTTCCAAAAAGTCTCCATGATTTATTTTCACACTTCGTTTTCTCCACGAACAGCAGCAGGCTTGAAGAGCTTTTGAGAGAAAAATTCAGGGGAACTTGTAACTTTTTTTTTTCCTTTTCTATCTCTTGATTTGTAGCCAAAACAAACACAAAATACAAAAAAAACCTTCATGTTGTGAGAAGATAAAATAAAGAGTAAGTGCCATATATTCACGGTGGCCTAGGAATGAAGGCTCATGAGGCAGTGTGCCTGCCCCCACCTTTTCCAGGTGGAAAGCACGCTCCCTGCTCTGGACCAGGGTGCAGATTCCCCGCCTTCCTTCCCCTCTTCACCTTTCTTAACAGGACAGGGGCTGCCTGCTTGGAGCGACAGCAAACACACCACTGGTGCTGGAGTGCACGGTTTGGGGGTAGGTAGGGGCAGGATGACGCTTCTAAAAGCAATTATGCCCAGTTGGAAATCTTCTTCAGGATGTTCTTCGTAGGATCACCACTTTGGGGATCGACCTCTTTCAGGCCTCTCTTCTGCAATTCTTTTTTCCTTCTTTGGGCTGGGTTCTGCGGATTGCTTCGGTTTCTTCTCCTGTGTGGTCTGGTACAGTTGTCCTTCCTGCTTGACATGCTGTCTAGTGTTCATCTCTTTAGAGCCACCAGGTGGGAACGGGAGTGAGAGACAGGAAGAGAAACAATGGGGCAGGAAGCATAGGTGTGTCTCTGGTCCAGTCAGAGGAATTCCTCAGAGTCACATGCACTGTGTTCCAATCCCATAAAGCAGATTTTATAAAAATTGGAAGCCAGAGTCCCAGATATGGTTAATTTTATCCTACAGTTTCTCTTCTGCCCAACTCACTCAAAAACTTGAGGGAAATCGGCCAGCTGACTGGGACTAGTCAGGATCCTAGCCATCTGTGTCTGGAGACTCCACTCAGAAAAAAGATAAAGGCCAACGATTTGGATCATGTGTACATGAGTGACTAGAGCAAAGAAAGAAAGGGCCTCTGAGGATCAGTAACACACAGAGATCTCAGACTCAGTCTAGACACATCCAGGAGAAGGGAAGGTAAAACCTTAACATCAAATTCACCTACGATCTGGTACAAGAGGGCTTCAGAGAACATAGTGTTGACAGACCATCTCATCCCATCTGAGATAAAACAGGTGGAAATTGCTAACAGTCATTCTTATCAGAGTTAAAATAGACGATCTGAGTCCTAAAGGACAATTTTTCCAGATAGTAACGACGTGATATTCACTCATGAGATGGCACACACTGGCCAACCCTTATCCATGCCAGGCATAGGCAGTACCACTGCTAGACCTGGCCAAGTAGGGTCCTTACGTCCACTCTGGAATGTCTTCCTGAAAATGTCTTTAGATCCTTCCTGTGTTGTGGGCCAACACCATCATCGTGTCAGGGGGCCCCAGGCCTGGACTGCTTGGCCCTAGTCCCCATTTCTCCCTTTTGGGGAACTCTCCAACCCTATCCCATTAACTCATCTCTCCCATACCTGCTCTACAGATGCCTCAAGGAGGAGATGTAGGATTCATGCCTTTGGGGTTATCCCAGGACCTTGCGTTAAGTCCCTACTTCTAGAAGAAGAGTCTGGTAAACAGATTACTCCCACTGGATTATATGGTATTTCTTTTACAGGATAATGCAAGACCGTGCTGCCAGAATCATGCCTACATGCCGATTTGGGGTGATTCTGACCCATGGAGGAAATAGAAGGCTACCATGGATATGGGCTACCAGAGGACCACTGACCCTTGGGCCTGAGCCATGTGCAGGATGGTTAATTGCTTCTCACCCATCCATCACTGCTTCTGGTTAGTATCTGAGAGGAGTGGAGTAATGGCAGAATTCCCTTACCCTGTGCTCTCCATGCCACCAGCCCCAGATGCAGTCGACCACCTCCTCCACTGTGTGTATTCTTTTTCAGGGATTTTGAAATTATTGCTCTACAACAGAAATGGGCCATACTAATCATTGTCTTCTCTTGCCTCCAACAGATACGGCGATGTTGTGCTCTTGTTGGTGATTAGGAAGCCATGCCAGATGAGGGACTGACATTCCTTGTGCAAATAGGACCGCTTTTCTTACTTTGCCCCTCAACTACCCTCCCCACTTGTGTTGGTATGTGGAGGGCAGGGACAGCATTGCAAGGGGAATACAGTGAGCATGGCCTAAAGAGTTCAAGAGAAGATGTGGTTTGAAGATGTGCTGAACTGTGTTTCCACCACAAACTCCTCACAATAAACTTAACACGACAAGAGTGAATTATTTTTCACATTATTCTGAATATTCTGGATAAGATTTGCACCTGAACTCATTCTCAGCAAAGCACAGTAACAAGCTATGATTAGACAGTATCTAATATTCACAGAAGACTCAGCGGAAAGGACAGTGTCATGAGTATCGATGTAATTAGCATTAGATAAAGGATATAAGGCAAGAATATCTATATTGTTTCAATAGAAACAGATTCCAAGGAGCCGTGCCATTTTAAGCAGTAACAGAATTGCTGCCTTTTTACTGTGGTGGACATATAAAATTTGCCAGGAAAGTGCATTTGGTAATAAAGTCCATGAAGAGATAGTTCCTAGATCTGAACAGAAGATGACAGTGCTTAAATATCAGAAAGGATCCTCTGATCCTCTGGATCATAAACCGGTTGGATGATAAACAAATGCTTGGGTACCTCTTCTCTACCCATTCTCTGAGCCTAAAACTAAAACTATAAATCGATATACCTTACATGGACCCATGAATTTCATTTATAAAGTCATTACAAAGACTTCTCAAAAAATTGCCCATGTTCCCATAGACACTGGGAGGAGCCCTGCCCACATCCTGGAGCTTGGCCTACGCAGGGTCAGTATAGCACTATCTTAGCGTCCCTCCCAAAGTGGAGCTGAGCTCATCATGCAAGAAGCAACAGGCTTGTGGTCATTCCAGACAGTCATTTCTTCATCAGTGCCAACCACAATACCAGGAGCTGAAGTATGGCTCGGACTGGGGAGGGAGGTGTTTAGAGCAAGAGATTGAGGAAACTGGGAGGATGCTCTCACTACTTGTTTAATTTCTATTACAACCCCCACCATCAACAGCTTCCAAAATAAATCAAGAAACCAGAGTGCTGAGGGTTGAGAGAAACCTCAAGACAAACCACAAGCATTTCTCACTTTAAACTAGATTGTAACTGTTAAGCTTTCTTTCTTTGGAACCCATAGTCACCACTATTAGCAGGATGGATATCAACAGCCAATTAGCAGCAAGATGCTAAATGAACACTTTTCTGATTTTCAGGAAGTTTTAATGGGTCCCAAATGGAGTTTAAAGAAGTGTTAGGCGTTCCCACATTTTAAACAGATTGCCTCAAACTGGAATTTGACATATGAAGAGCTTACTTAGAATTGAAAGAATGAGCCAAGTTAAATTCCACATCACCCTGACCCAGAAATTTAAACAAAGCTGGGACTTTTAGAGAAGGTGAGAGTCATGTCTGAGGAAGAAGAAGAAAGTGTTCTCCATACCTCTGAAGCCAAGTGAGAAGAGGTGCAAGAGAATTTTAAAAATTATAAGAGCCTGGGGTTCCTGGGCTGTTCAGTTGGTTGAACATCCGACTCTTGATTTCCGCTCAGGTCGTGATCTCACAGTTCATGAGTTCGAACCCCACATCAGTATCTGAGCTGACAGCATGGAGCCTGCTTGGGATTCTCTCTCCTTCCCTCTCTGCCCCTCCCCTGCTTGCATACTGCATTCTCTCTCTCAAAATAAATAAACTTTAATGAATAAAAAATAAAAATTATAAGAACTCAGCATATTTCCTACATAAGATTTACCACTTAGGCATATATTTGGGAGAGGAGAAAAGAAATTATGATACAATTATTTGGCTGGACAGCTACAGTATATTTTACTTGGTTTCCTGTTGTTAATTCTTTCCTCTGGCCAAATTAATCTTTAATGCTAACCTCGTTTGGGGGAATTTGTTGGATTAAGACTGAAAAAGCTCAATTTATTTAAATGTCTCATTTTTGTTTATTAACAAACATAGACGTCTTATTTGCTTTTCTTAAACTTTCTCCTTGTACAAATCTCATTTTTTTGGAAAAGATTAAAGAATCAGGGAAACTAATGGAATGACAAAATCTCCTCTCAGAGTTAAACCAAAACTGTAGACATAGAATGCAGATGGAGAATATCTACTATAAATAATGTTTGAAGATATAACACTGTTTTCTTAGACCACTGTTATTATCTTCACAAGGAATAAGATATTCTTCCGACACTTAAATTTATGCATTTAACTTTATCGCATGAAAGATAATTTGTCTAATGCCCAGAATAAAGATAGTGAGGAATTAGTTGCACCGCAGGTAACTGTCCCACATGGCACTGACCTGATAACTTGGTTACTGAAAGCCACAGGTCGGAGCTATTAACAATTAACTAAGGTAAGCTGCAATTGTGCCTTGTGATAAGAATGACCTTGTTTAAGAATACAGTTCACAGGTGAGCAGTGAGGTTTAGGTAGCGCTAGGCTTAGAATAAGCTCTGCATATGCCCTAATATATGTGTGCACACAAAAATTACAGTGTTCACCAACTTTATTCCAATATTTACAAGAAATTTTATTTTTCAGTGACAGAATCAGTCATTGTGAAGTTTATTTTACATGGTTGGATTTCATAAAATAATATCATCTGACTTACTTCTTTTTTGAGCTCAAAAAAGTCTTTGTGATATGATTTCAGGAACACTATCTTTTAAATTTCATGTCATATCTGAAATATTTGCTTTCAAAAGCTTGTACATCCGAACAATCCATTGCTTTTTGCATTCTACAGTAAGTATTCATTTAAGGATTTCCAACCATGCTAAACATCTGTTCTTTCTGCCATTGAAGTAGAAGGAAAATCATAAATACTGCAGCATTTGTTTGATGAGCAAATGGAAATGCACAATCTGATGCATCCTTTTCCTTTCTTTCCTTTTTTTTTTATTTGTCTGACTTGAGCAATCATCCAGATTTTGATCAATTAGATATTTTGTACTATACTGATTTTTTTAACTGCAGAAAATATGAATGCAAAAAAAAACATATTTGAATTCTGAGAAATAAAAACGTGAGATCTTAGTCTTTCAATGACTCACATAAGCAAACATGAAAGGAGTCTAACCTCAAATGACTTATTCAAAGCACCAGGACCTGTATGTTCTGTGCTTACCGAGGATTTGCGGGGCTCCAGAGAAGACAAGTAAACAAAGGCATCTGCTGGTACCCCAAACAGGTCTTGAGACATTGTCCTAAGCAACTTTCCACACCGCAACAGTTTTCAAAGTACAAGTAAAACCTCGGATTGCGAGTAACTTGTTCTGCGAGTTCTGCAAGACGAGCACACCTTTCTAATAAATTTTAACTTGATAAACGAGCGATGTCTTGCAATATGAGTCGCACTTGACGCGGAATGTCACATGATCACAACTGAGCCAATAGTTCTTGAAATTCACTTTGATATACAAGTGCTTTGGATTACAAGCATGTTTCTAGAAGGCACTGTATTCGCCAACCGAAGTTTTACTGAACTTGATGCTCTATGTGCTTTGTTTATCTCCCAGTTGGGAATAGAGTAAGCAGAATACTAAAAATTACATCCACTGGAACTGTTTTTGAATAAATTACTATTACTATCTTGAGCAACACTAATGTCCCACAAACATGACTTGGGGAAGCTGGGCTATAGATCTGTGTTTGGAAGTAATCAATATTCTTGTGGTATTAAATCCTTGAGACTATATGACTTGAGACATACTGACTATATCCCAGACAACAGACAGACCAGAATGGAACTTTGCAGAAGGACACCACAAGCTCCAGGACAGGCGGGGTGTTATACTGAGTTTCTTATGCATGTTGTAGACCCACGAAAATTTTAAAGTAAGAAGAACAGACATCACATAGTTCAATTCCCTCACTTCATAGGTAGGGCAATTAAGGACTAAAGAATTAGGTGATTTACTTAAAGTTACACAGCTTGGTTCCTGGTTGCTCATCAAAATCAATGTATTAGCCTAAGGAAACTCACATGGAACAAAAGCAGCACGTTCTGGTCGCAAGACATTAAAGTACGTTAAAATAATTTCTTAATACAGAAGACGAAGGAATCTACAGGGCCCCTTCCTTCCTTCATGCAGTTTCTCATAATGAGGAGGGAACGTTTTGAGCGGACAAAGCACATTAAACCCTTGTTGGAAGCCACCACACAAGGAGAGTGCTCATGACAATGATAAAAAGAGAAAGAGAAAGAGGAAGAGGAAGAGGAAGAGAAAATCCCCATGGTTTGTAGTTTTATGTAGCCTTTTGTTGCCTCATTTGAGAATGTCAAATACAGAAAAAAATAGAGTATTTTTGTTTCTCTTGACTCCTCAACCATCCAGTCAACTAATAAAAAAGTAATGTTTTGGTTTGTTTTGTTTTCTCTGTAGCCAAGGACTCTGTGTATGTTGACTTAAATAATTCAAAATGGTATAATCCAACTTCCAGCAGCATTTCACACTCATTTTTATATTCGAAAATGACAATGAGGGGCACCTGGGTGGCTCAGTCGGTTAAGCGGCCGACTTCGGCTCAGGTCATGATCTCGCGGTCCGTGAGTTCGAGCCCCGCGTCAGGCTCTGTGCTGATAGCTCGGAGCCTGGAGCCTGTTTCCGATTCTGTGGCTCCCTCTCTCTGACCCTCCCCCATTCATGCTCTGTCTCTCTCTGTCTCAAAAATAAATAAACGTTAAAAAAAATTTAAAAAAAATGACAATGAGAAGAAAGTGACTGGCAATGTATTTAGCAGGCTCCTAAGACAACTACGGCTTTGGAGCTGCTGGACATCCAGTCTCTTCTCCTCACAATAAATGGTGTTTGCTCATATGACACAGGCCACTGCACCTCTAATTGCTGCACAACTGTACCTTTGATCTGTTTTCATTTTCTATCTAATTAAATGTAAATATTATTTCACATTATAAGCCAATGGAATGAGGTGTCATCTTCCCACCCTTCTCTACATCTTCTTTATTTCCTGGAGCAGGTGCCATAATAGATATTCAATATAAATACCTATAAAACAGAGATAACAGTAATGTCACCCTCATAGTCTTATCGAGAAGTTTAAGTGAGGTATGATACATGACAACTCTTTGTAAACAGTAAAGCACTACTACCCTGCTCACCAGCTATTGCCCTACTAGGTATTTACCCAAAGGATACAAAAATACAGATTCAAAGGGGCACATGCACCCCAATGTTTACAGTAGCATTATTAACAAGAGCCAAGCTATGGAGAATGCACAAGAATGCACAAATGTTCATCAACTGATGAACGGATAAAGAAGATGTGATACACACACAGACACACACACACACACACACACACACACACACACACACACACTGGAATATTACTCACTCATCAAAAAGAATGAAATCTTGCCATTTGCAATGATGTGGATGGAGCTAGAATGTATTACACTAAGCAAAATAAGTCAGAGAAAACAAAACCATATGATTCCACTCATATGTGGAATTTAAGAAACAAAACAGATGAACATACGGGAAGGGGGCAACAAAAAAAGAGAAGAGAGGGAAACAAACCACAGGAGATTTTTTTTAATGTTTATTTACTTATTTTTGAGAGAGAGAAAGAGCACAAGCAGGGTAGGGGCAGAGAGAGAGGGAGGCACAGAATCCAAAGCAGGCTCCAGGCTCTGAACTGTCAGCACAGAGCCCGACATGGGGCTCGAACCCACGAACCATGAGACAATGACCAAGAGGAAATCAGGTCAGCCACATAACTGGCTGAGCCACCCAGGTGCCCCAAACCACAAGAGATTCTTAATGAAGCAGAACAAACTGAGGGTTGACAGAGGGACGTGGGTGTGTGATGGGCTAGATGGGTGATGGGTATTAGGAGGGAGCTTGTTGGGATGAGCACTGGGTGTGTTGTATGTAAGTGATGAATCACTGAATTCTACTCCTGAAATCAAGGTTGCACTATGATTGCCTATGTTAAGTACTAGAACTTAAATAAATTAATTTTTTTAAAAAGTAAAGCACTGCTTATACATTATAGATTATTATGATTACAAATGTCAACATTATTATTTATAAGATGCTGCGCTAAACATTGTAATGGATATTAAAAAGAATCAGAACATTTATAAAGCATAAGATCACAATTCTTAGCATATAATTCTTCAACAGCATTTATTGAATCAAATATAAAATCAATATGCTACAAATGGAACACAGTGGAATGTGGGTACAGAATAAAGGGTGAGCCAGAGCCTCATAAAACTAATGTAGAAAGTGAGTATTAAAGTAATTTCTTCAAAAGGTGAGAAGTAGAACTTCATAATTTGGTGGGGAAGACAACATAAGGCAAAGAGCATTGGCAAAATTAAAAATGGCAGGAGTAATTATAAGCAAGGAACTGTAATGATAAAGTGCAAAGAATTAGACAGTAACTAAAGGATCACAATTAGGGTCAGTATTTGTGATGATGATGAAGTTGGAAATTCTTCTGTATATAGACCTAAGAAAAAGAGGTAAGGCAATCTAGGAACTGAATAAGAGGTAGCTCTTTTCCACACAACCATCTCAAAGAGGTGATCTTTGCTTCACTTTAAAGATAGCTTTTCATCTATTCTCCAGTCTAATCTTTCAACTCTAGAATTAGACCACGAATTCTTCAGCATCCACATTTGCATGGCTAATAGAAGTCAAGGCTCTAAGTTAATGTGTCCAGGAATGAACTTCTGCCCCCCTGCACCCAAGTCCTTGCTGCCTCAAGTCTTCTTCATCTCAGGAAACGTCACCACCTTTCACTCTTCGGTTAGGTGAACGTGCTTGGAATCATTTTCAACTCCTTTGCTTCACTTACAACCCAAATCAAACCATCAGCAAATTCTATCAGCTTACCCATCAAAATATTTCCTAAAACTGAATGTACCTTTTCTCACCATTCCTACGCTACAGTGCTAGTCACACTGACAAATTCCAACAGCCTCTTAAATGGCCGCCATGCTTTCTCTCACTCTCCACCGTCTATAATCCAAACAGTAGAGAAAATTACTCTCTTAAAACATAAAAAAGTTAGTGCTACTCTCTTGCTCAAAGGCCTGCAGTTTCACTTAGAATAAATTCCAAACTCCATCCCATGACCTAAAGAATGACATGATCTCAGCCCTTACCGTCCTTCCTTACCTCACCTCTTCTATGACTATTTGCCCCTTAGCTCCCTGCTCTCCAGCCGCAGTGGCCTCCCTCATATATTCCTGGAAAACACCAGACAACACATTCCCACTGTGGGGCGGGGGGAGCTTTTGCACTTCCTCTTCCTCCTATTTGGCACACCCATCCCCTAAACAGTCACGTGTTTCCTTCCTGTTTCCGTTCAAATGTCACCCCTTCAGAAAAGTCTTCTCTGCCATCTCATCTAAATATTAACTTTAAGCATTCTCTGTTCCGTTACCAAGCTTTATTTTTCTTCATTGCAATTATCATTGCAGACCCTGCCTTTTGTAGAACTTGTGTATTTGCCTGTAGTATGTCTCCCCCTGTTACAAATTAAGTGGCATGGGACATGCCATCTGTCTTACTACTGTATTCCAAGAACCAGGGCCTGGAGTATAATGGACACTAGATAGATGTTTGCATTTAACGCTTATTAGTCTCCAGAGCCCTACTTTTTAATCAAGACAGTATGCGTTTGATATTTGTGATTTTTATATATTACCATCATTTGAAGAAGAAGACTAACTGAATCCTGCAGTTTTTCAACCATACTGCTCGGGCGTACGTTTAGCATTATAGAAGTGAGTCGCTACCTGACCCACTGCACACATTCCCGGGGAAATCCGTGTCTACATCCCTGCAGGTGAGCCTCCAGAGCAAAGTTCTGTTCTGCATGAACCCAATGGCCTGCCCCAGACTACTGGCTTACCTGTGGTCAATAGATTCACGGTCAGCCCACAGACACCACCTCCTTGGGACACTGGACAGAACCAATCATATTCATCTCTTGAGAGTTTAGAGATAGGAAAGTTTGAGATGGAAATAATGAACAGAGCTGGATGATTTTAAGAGACTGAAAGCAACACAGCCATTCTAGGTGCTTTGCAAGCAAAAGACAAAGAGTAGGATGACAAGCAAATGTGCTGAGCGATGCCGAGATTCCCTGGCGATCTTCCAGGAGAGTCCTAGGAGGGACATAGAGAAGAGACCACCTTCCCAATTCAGCTCCAGCCTTTGTGTGTCTTAAAAATAAATCCCGAGTTTCTTTAGGCACTGAGGTAGACCACATTTCCTTGATCCCAAGAAAACCATGACATAATCTGCCTAAATATGGACTAAGAACTACAGAACATGGAACATCATCCATAGTCTTCTTTCGCTTTTGACAGGAAGGGCGACTATAGGTTAAGTGGCAGAGTTCTGTTAATCGTCTATGAGGCTCATGCAGTTTCATGTTTATCCATAAGTCACACAAGGCACTTTACCTGTTCCTTATCTATGAACTTAGATGTTGTATTCACCTTATAAAAATATAATGAAATCAGCTACCAATAGAAGTCCCAGGGATGAAAGTTTGAACTGGAATCTCTGAGGCTACTTGCTGCTAAGCCATGCTTCCCAAGGTTAGCTCTCAATTAGCAAAGCAAAATATAGATTTGAAGCAATTATCTGGATAATTCAAGCAAAAACATTACTTTGACTTGAATTGCCTGAATAATTGCAAGTTAATAATCTCTTCACTACTGACCTCCTAGCAAGTCAATTGTCCAGGTAATAGAGACAAAGCGTGGTGGTGGCTTCAATTACCCAAATAATTGCATGCTTGCTTCACTCAACCTTATCAATGAGTCCTGGCCATGATGTAAAGAACATGAATAGAGAAATGACCTGAGTTGACAGCTAAGGCCAGACCTATCAACGGGAGGTGAAAAGTCACAGGACAAAAGTCAAGAAGGCTTTGTTAGGAGACACAAGTGTGTGAAGTAGGAACTGCTCGAGTGGGAAGAGCCACCTACTACAATGCCACTTGATGAGGACGGGAATGGAAGTGGGGAACGATGTACTCTGATGATGAGAAATTCTCATATATGTGAGAAACGTGGGGGAATAAAATGGCCTTCTAAAATCCCAAAGAGTCACTATGCAATAGGCTTAGCTGTGGATTAAATCACAAAAGTTAAAAAATTTTTAAACGTAAGTCCAAAATAGTGTCATCCCTGTGCTTAGACACTGAATGTATTTTAAGTTTACTTATTTATTTGAGAGAGAGAGAGAGAGAAAGAGAGCAGAAACAGGCAGAGAGAGAGAGGGAGAGAGAGAATCCCAAGCAGGCTCTACACTGTCAGCACAGAGCCCGACATGGGGCCCGACCCCACAAACCATGAGATCATGATTTGAGCCAAAAGCAAGAGTCGGATGCTTAACTGACTGAGCCACCCAGGTACCCCCACATTGAATAATTTTAAGTATACTATTAGTAAAATTACATTCAACAAACTAAAAACACAAACACTCTCCACTCATAATTTATTTTTATAGTTTTTTACTAAAGTGTGATTTCCTCAATTTGCCTCTCTAATACTATGTACAGAGAAAAAAAATAGGTGTAATTTTAAATATAAATAATCTGAGCTGCACTAAATCAACAATGACCATATTTCTAGAACTGCAGGCATTCATGAAATACTGACTCTATATCTATAGTGCTTTAAATCCATCTTCCAATAAAATAATTTCCGCTGAAAGGCTGACTTCCCTGTGAGGAATTGGTCATTTGTGTTCTGAAAGTTATAACTGAATTATAGTTTGAGATATACTGATTTATCATATTCATTCAACAAACTTTTATTACACACCTACAGTGTGAGAACTAGCGTGCTTTCACATATACACATTTATTTGCACTACAAAGCAAGTCAAACATCATCAATGCATTTCACCACGAGCTACTTTATTTCTGTTATCAAAGCTGCAGCTTTTATATTAAAGTAAAACAGAAATCTAAACAGGACAGTGATATAAAGGGAACTAGTATCCGGATATTAATCCAGACTCTGTCCAATGACTGTGTTTTCTATACAATGTGCTTATTGATATAGAATGTCAAGGTTTCCCTCCTACTAAAATTTCTGACTCTCTTTATTATAACCGAATCTATAGTAATACATTTTGTGTGCTATCAGTGATGGTAATTATTATTTATAATGTTGCCGAAGGCTTTTTTCGTACATTCTGTGACCCAAAAGAATCTCTCTATTGGCAACTGATCTGTTTTCGTGAAAGAAAATCTGAAGTGTGCAGTTAAGAGAGTGGTTTAGTATTACATGAGTGGTTTTTTTTGCTTTGATTTGTAAGAATTATCCCTGCTTTAATTTTTAGATACATTATAAGTTACAGTATACATGGAAATATACCAAATTACTTATGTCTCCATTTGTTATAGATCAGGTTTTTTTAATCTTTAATTGATTGATTGCTCCAAATTACCAGTGGTCCTTCACTTGTATTTTGGAACACGTATAACCATATTTGAGGACTCAGTGCTGTAATTCACTGTGTCTGATGTACAGTCGGTCAGATATGGACCCTAGGCGAATGAATTACCCAAGGTTGTGCAAACTGCTGCTAAAGGCAGGCAGTGAGACCTTATCAGAGGAAATCAGCAAGGCAAGGCACAGCTTTGAGTTTACGTAAGAGGCAGTAGGGTACAAATAACTGATATGCCAAATCAGGTAAGGATCAGTTCTAGAAGCCACCCTGCGCTATATAAACAGCGTGTGTTTGTTCAGATGTCTGCCTTGATCATTTTCCTCCCTTTTTGTTCAACGAATGCAAAAGCTTCAGGCTGATTGATCCCAGGAAAGAAGTCAAATGGGCTGCATGACCTACTTTGTGGCTCCGTTACCAATACCATAAGAGCAGTTACATTCAATTAGATGCCACTGATCTGGCAGTTTTTATCGGCTCTCTAAAGTCTGCCGGTGTGCATGTGTGTGTGTCGGCACATGCCCACCTCTCCCTCCTTCTCCCTCTCTCTCTCGCTCGCTCGCTCTCTCCTCTTTCTCTCTCTCATTCTCTCATTTCTTACATAGTGACATTTCACAGTCGGCACCTATATTGGCCCTAGTAACGAAATACGAGGCCCTGGTAACAAAATGATATGTCAACAAGTTCACCGGGAGGCCATTCTGGAGGGATTATCAGGAAGGGTATTATTAGGAAAGCATTCCCATTTGCATTTGGTTCAATTTGGCTCTGGCTCCATCCACATTTGTTCTTTGATTTTTTTTTTTAACTGCTATGCATGTTTGAGGGGAAGCTGGATGACATTTTATTTATTTTAAGTTGTCTTTTTTTTTTCCCTAAGAGCGGCAAAAGGAAGGATGTTTTTGAGAATAATCTTTTTTTAGTTACTGATTTCTACAAGCAAAAGCTTTTTCTTATATTTAAATAATCCCTTTTGTAAAACAGACTATGTAACTTTGAAAAACAGCTGCTATACAAAAGTACTGACTACTCGCCCTAACGATTTTCTACTCCACGAAGCGTTTCAGTGCTGTGTACTATCTTATTAAAAGTACTCTCCAGAGCGCATTGGTAATCTAATTGTAACTATTTGACAATTACCCTTTCCTTTACACTGAAAAGCATCATGTGACAATGTGACAAAAGTGAACATGAAGCTGCATGGTGCATCTTGGATGTATGATGAACGGTACATTTGTGTTGGTGTTGTTTTTTTAAGCACAGTTGGTCTTCTTCCCTGTTGTTCATTTTCAAATATTTACTGGGTAGCTACTGTATATACAGGACCGACCAGGGACGCTGAAGTGCACAAAGTATATAACCTCAGTGAACATGTCATCTATCACGGAAAATAAACTAGAGACACAAACACTTTGCTTCTGACCCGAAACATAACATACCCTCTTCGAGAGGAGGAAAAGGTATCTCCTAGATAGCAGATCTGAAGAAGATTCCCCAAGGATATGGTATTTGAGGGAGAGGATGTTTAGGCCTTCCACATGGGAGATTAAAGGCTAAGAATCCAAAGCAAAGAGAGGGACCAGAGTAAGGAAAACACAGGCTGTCATAAGTCACTAGGAAGCTACCTATTTTGATGAAACCAAAAAAAAAAAAAAATGATAGAAGGGCTCAAAGGAGGACCAAGATTCAATCATAGTAGGTCTTGTGTGCCCATCATCCACAAAATAGAAAGAATATAACTGATGTCCAAAGAGAAGGAACGGTAAAGAGACCGCGTGCCTCCAAAAAGAAAGAGCCTAAGAAAGTCAGCCCCTTGCCATGTTCAGTTCCTACTTCCAACCTGTTCTGAAGCCCAGATGCATGGCCAACTGTGCATAGGTCTGAGAATCCCTGTGTGTGTGTGTGTGTGTGTGTGTGTGTGTGTGTGTGTTTAATTCATGTACACACAGGCTCTCATATCATAAGCCTCCCCGTTCTTTTATTGTCTCAAGATATTTGCAGTGTTTTTTAACTTGCAAATGAAGAAACACTCATAAAACCAAAAGTGAAACAGGACAGGACGCCAGGGAACCACTTATCACACGTGAATAAATAGCAGGGGTTACTAGAAGCAGTACATGAAGAAAGTACAAAGTTATTTCCTGCCAGATACCGAACGGCTTAAACGTCTGATGCTAAGGACGAACAGAAGCTGAGAATAACCAACAGGAAAACTAATGACCCAACAAGTAGAGGAAAAGTCATCTGCACATTCTGCTTCACAGCGACTTTTGCGTGCACAGATCAAAGTTGTCACCTACAGCATTTCAGAGCATGAACGATTTAATCACAATTTCCTGTCTCTGAGGTCTTGGACTTTAATTTTATTTTAACATGCATGTTTTAGAGATAAAAGGAAAGGGTTTTTAAACGCATCCTTAATTACAAAGGTCAAAAACAGAATATGATGTATTTTCAGCCCTATTCAAAACCAAACCCTAATGTCATTTCAAGATGACACATCAGTTAGAGAAGCAATGTGGTCTTCAGTAGTGCTCAAATTTTAGCAATAGCAAGCATCAAATAATCTGGGCAATAGTTAAGATGCTGTTTTCCTAGGCTTCACTCCTATATATTCTGATTCCTTAGATCAGATGTGTGGCCAAGAATCTCCACTTTTAACAAATATCCCAATTGGTTCTGATGCAGAGAGTTCCTGGATGAAGCCTTGAGAATTCTTTTTTTTTTTTTAAGTTTATTATTTATTTTTGAGAGACAAAGAGAGAGCACACACATAAATGGGGGAGGGGCAGTTGGGTGGGAGAGAAAGAGAGAGAAAGAGAGAGAGAGAGAGAGAGAGAGAGAGAGAGAGAGAAAGAGAGAGAATCCCAATCAGCAAGCAGGCTGCTAGCTGTCAGCAGAGCCCAGTGTGGGACTCAAACTCCCAAACTATGAGATCATGACCTGAGCCAAAAGTGAGATGCTCAACCGACTGAGCCACCCAGGCGCCCTAGCCTGGAGAATTCTTATCACTGATCTTTAGTAAGCAGCTTGGGCCAGCAGAATAATCATCGACCTGTATGTCAGAAGTCACAACTTGTCTAAGGCTGTTTATTCAAACTAACAAATATTAATTCTATCCTTCCCATTTCAGTTATTGTCAAGTTAAAATAATATAATAGACCATGACTACAGTATTCATTGATTGCTATTCATGTTACAAGTCACAAGAGGGAAAGCTTGTTGATTCCCTGGGAAAGTTCCTTGAGTTATCAAAGGAGTGCATGACTGAGATTCGTTACAGGTATGAATTCGACAGCAAAATCAAATGTTTGCAGGGGGAAAAAATCTCTTTGTTTTGATATAAAACGGGTTTCCTTTCTCAAGGCCTCATTCTTTCTCAGTGGCCAAGGGTTAACAAAATCATGACATTTCCAGGTATTCTTTTTTCTTTTAGTTTAAAACTTCACTTCCTTTGGGTAAATATTCAGTCAAATTCAAGTATTATTATTTCCATCACTATCCACAGCGCCTTACTTCCCCCTGTCTTGTGGCCTTCACGTCCCGCTCTTACTTCCTTTTCTCCAGATGCTGGTGCCTCTCTGTTAGAGCTGCAGGTGGGAAAAGGGGAGTGGGCTGATGGGATTATCCCTCAGGAGAGACACCACATGTCTGGTCTGGGTGGTCCTTTGCCTTCTACTGCTGCTGTCAAACCTCAATCCACCCCTGGAACTATTTCAGCCTGGACAGCATCTGAAGCTGGACTCAGCATATGAAGCATTCCATGTGTGTGGGTCCCCCGCGGGACTCCAGTGCAGGGAAGCATGGCTGCCCCCCTCAAAATCCACTGTAGAGGGGGTTCCAGGCAGACCCTCTGGTGACAGAGCTCTCTTACTGCCATGGGTGGCCCCGTGTGATGCTGGGGAAAGGGCTCGCCCTTCCAGATTTTTTCACAGGCGACTCTAGGCCTATTGGCAACTGGTGAATCAAACTCAGCTTTGAGGGAATTTAGGGCTCATCCTTGCTTTCTCCTACCAAGTTCTGTCACTCCCCAAACTCTACTACCCACAGTGCCAAATCACTGCACTTGTCTCTAGGCAGGTTTTACTGCCAAGCAGACATCCCTAAACTCTAGTCCCCTGTGCCCAGAATGGCCTCCCCAAGGTCCAGCAATGACCCTAGTGGCCCCCATTTTCAAGCAGAGACAGGTTGAGTACACAGCCTCCACCAAAGGGACCAAGAAAAGTCCAGTCTTCAACTTTCCTCTCTACTGCTTCTCTCTTTCCCCAGCTAAATTGTCTTTTTATCTCTTGTTGTAATAAACTAAAAAAACAAAAATAAAAATAAGTAAAAAATTAATTTTGCCTCATTCATATTTGGTTTGAACCATAGGCTTCCAGATGCCAGTGTGGAGTATACCTTCGGAATTCTGTCTTTTATTCCCTGTTGCATGCTGTCTCCCAAGAAACCATGCACTTTTAGTGTGGTTACCAGGCATGCTAGGGAGTGTACTTACTTCTTAAACACAACAACAACAAATGATTAAGAAAAGGAATTAAACACACTGCTTATGCTTTAAGGCATTTACAACTGAATGGATGACTGAAGCAGACAATTATAACACAATGTGCTGATTACAATCACAGAGATGGGGGCCGGATCATCCTGGGAGTTCACAGTGGGGAGCCACTTGGACCAGACCTTGAGCACTGGGAATATTTCTTGTGAGAAAGCGCTATTGGGTCCAAGGTAAGGTGGTGGATGGGGAAAGGCTAGCAGAATGGCCAGCTGGAGCAAGTTACAACACAACCTGCTAATTACGCCCCAGGAGTCACCAGTTCAATTGTAAATGGCTTAAGTATATAAGCAGTGTACTTTAGTTTGTCTCTGATCAACATTTCTGTATCAGTGGCACTTAACACTAAAACTTGGTAGAGGCTCTTAAATTTTTTAACTACTTTGTTAATGTATTAATTACGTTAAAACTAATGTAATTACTACTACTGCTACTAGATAATGAAATACTGCATCAAAGGTTTGTCATGTAGCATATAAGAACTACTTAAATGTAATGGAGGCCTGGGGGGCTCAGTCGGTAAAACATCCAACTTCAGCTTAAGTCACGATCTCGAGGCTCATGGGTTCAAGTCCCACATCAGGCTCTGTGCTGACAGCTTAGAGCCTGGAGCGTGTTTCAAGTTCTGTGTCTCCCTCTCTCTCTGCCCCTTCCCTATCATGCTCTGTCTCTTTCTCAAAAATAAACATTAAAAAAAATTTTTTTTAAGTACCACGAAGGGCTCCTGGCTTGCTCAATCAGTACAGTATGGGACTCTTCATCTCGAGGTTGTGAGTTCGAGCCTCACGTTGGGTGTAGAGATTCCTTAGAAACCAAAATAAATGAAACGTAAATAAATAAATAAATAAATAAATAAATAAATAAATAAATAGTCACCAAGCAGGTGCCAAGCACCACTATTAGATTCTAGCTCCTGGGGAACACATATGGTTGGTGAATGGCCTTTTTGTCTAGTGGCAAAGACACAGACAATTATAGTCAATGTGACGACGGTTCTATGGGACATAGAAAAGTCTGTGGGGAAAGAGAAGGGCAAACCTTACTTAAGAAAGTCGGAGAAACAGGTACACAGAGTAGATTTAAAGATGAAAAGAGTTTGCAAGGCAATGGAAATTCCAGCCTGTGCCAACACAAGGAGATGGTGAAAAGCCCAATCTGAGGATCAGGGGGTGGCTGGTCTGGCTGAAACATGTGTTCTGTTGGCTCAGGTAGGAGATAAGGCAGGAAAGAGGTGTCACATGACACAGAAAGCTAATAATAAGACCAATATTGATAGTGCACTATGAGCCGCTACTATGTTTAAGGATTAGGCTGAAAACAAGCAGTGCGTGGGGTCTATGCTTAATCTTCACAACATGAATATTGTTAACCATTTATACCATGTAAAGCTTTGCCCAGAGCTTCATCCGTTGCTGTCCATTACACAACAAACAGAAGTTGGTTAATACTGGTTATATTTGTTGATTATTAAATTCTCACTGTCCCAGGACTGCACATTTGTGATTACTGAAAACCTGAAGCCAGGAAACACAGCCCATGCTAATCCTCAAACAGTTAAGAAGCAATTCTGACTTCACTGAATTCATACTAAGTCTCACCTTCAAATGAGATCCACAGAGTCATCCTGCCCCAAACCTGGTATGAATCCATATGCTTCCCCCCTGGATTCAATGTCAAAACTTCCAAATTGTACTGCTGTTCTGACTCCCTATCTGCATAATGAATCCCCAATGGGACTGGTCCCGTGAGATGACACATTGCCATTTCTTGCCATGGGTCTCTATCTGTTGCACCTGATGGTGAATTAAAACCAAGTACCTCAACTCTTTTCCCTCATCAGATAACTAGATGGGCTGTCTTGGAACCCAAATCATCCCCTTAAAAGTTTTGCAATTGGTACTGATGCTTACCCTCTTTAAAGGTCAACTTTAAGGTATACTCTCCCTGAACACCAGCCCAGATAACTTTCCTTGTATATTCTTCTTTCCAGACCAGGTCATCCCATAGCCTCTTCATGCCTTCTACACAAACCCATGAAGGCTACAGAATTGAATAAGCTTTAAGAATAAACAACCAAAAAAACAAATAAGTAAATAAATTAATGTATATTAATATATAAATAAATTAATATATAATAAATAATAATAAAGATAATAAATTAATAAAATATAATAAATAATAAAATAATATATATTAATATATATAATGTTTATATTCAATATAGTTAACAGAATAATGGCCTCCCCAAAAAGTCCACATTGTAATCCCTGGAATCCATAAAAACATTGCTGTAAATGGAAAAGAACTTTGCAGATGTGATTAGATTAATGGTTGGTAGATTCTTGAGATAGAAACATTACCCCTAGATTATCACATGGACCAAAGTAATCATAGGGAACCTTCTAGGAGGGAGGCAAGAGGGCCAGAGTCAGAACAAGAGATGCAAAAATGGAGTTCGGGTCTGGAGTGAGGCACTTGCAAGTTAGAGGAAGCATTCTGGCACCCACGAGTGCAGATGGCCCTGAGAAACTGGAAAAGGCACAGACACAGGCTCTCCCCCGGACCCCTTAGTAGAATATAGTCCTGCTGACACTCCTTTCTAAACTCTTGACTTCCAGAACCATAAGAAAAATAAATAATAAATAAGTAATAAATATATAATAAATATATAATAAATAAGTAATAAATAGTTATATAAGTAATAAAAAAGTAAATAAATATATAATAATAAGTAATAAATTGTATAATAAATATTACTATATTATAATAATATATATTATATATGTAATACACAAACACATAATAGAATATTATTCTATATAAAAAGAAT
Organism: Acinonyx jubatus; assembly: GCF_027475565.1. Taxonomy (NCBI): domain Eukaryota; kingdom Metazoa; phylum Chordata; class Mammalia; order Carnivora; family Felidae; genus Acinonyx; species Acinonyx jubatus. Next base: position 9,484,521 of record NC_069393.1, read on the forward strand.
GAAATCTTGCCATTTGTAACAACATGGATGGAGCTAGAGAATATAATGCTAAGTGAAGTAAGTCTGTCAGAAAAAGACCATAATAAACAAGCAAAGGAAAAAAGAGACAGACAAAAAACAGAGAACAAACTGATGGTTACCAGAGGGGAGGGGGGGATGCGTGGGGGGATGGGTGAAGTAGGTGAAGGGGATTAAGAGGACGCTCATCTGATTGAGCACTGAGTAATGTATGAAATTGTTGAATCACTATATTGCACACCTGAAACTAATATAACACTCTATGGTAACTACACTGGAATTAAAATTTAAAACCTTAATAAAAAAAAGAATTTAGAAAATAAAGAGCAAATTGAATCTAAAGTAAGTAGAAAGAAAAAAGATTGAGGATGAGAACAAATTCCAATGAATAAAAACCAGAAAAACAGTAGAAAAGTAAACAATATCAAAATTAATTTCTCTGAAAAGACTAATAAACTTCTCATAAGAGTCTTCCGCCTGCAAAAGAAAGCAAGACAGAAATTGCCAGTATTTGAACTGAAGAGTGGATATAATTTCATATTCGTGGCCTAAGACTGCAATAACAAAGGACCACATACTTTGTGGCTTAAATAACAGAAATTTATTCTCTGGAGCACAGAATTACAAAACCAGAAGCCTCTAGGGAGGCTCCTTCTTTGCATGTCTCTGGCTTCTGAGGGCCCCAGCATATTCCCCGGGTACAAGCACGGGTGATGTCTGTGCCTCCCACTTCACACGGCCATCTTTTCCTTGCGTGTCTCTATGTCCTCACAGAGTGCTCTCCTCTCCGTGTCTCTCTTCTTTTTACAAAGTCATACTGGATTAAGGGCCACCTTACTGCAATATCAACTCACCTTAACCTGACTAATTATATCTGCAGTGACCCTATTTCTAGATAAGGTCACATTCACAGGACTTCAACATTATCTCCTGGGAGGGCACAATTCAACTCCTAATACACTACAGCTGGCCTCTGAATAATGCAGGGGTTGAGGCGCTGACCCCTGCACAGGTAAAACTCCACATATAACTGACTCCCCCAGACCTTAACTATTGCCTGCTGTTGACCAGAAGGCTTACCGATAACATAAACAATTAACACACATTTTGTATGTTGTATATATTACACATTGTATTTTACAATAAAGTAAGCTGGAGGAAAAAAATGTTAAGGAAATCATAAGGTAGAGAAAATACATTCACAGTAATGTACTGTACAAAATATCCATGTATAAGTGGATTATATTGTTCAAGGCTCAACTGTATAAGCGTTAAAAAGATAAAGTCAACACTAAAACAACTTTATGTCAATAAATCTCACACTATAATGGACACATTCTTTGAAAAACATAAATTGTAAAGCCAGAAAAGGAAGAACTAAGAAATTTAAATAGCCTTATACTAGGTTAAAAAATGTAAATGAATAGCTAATATCTTAACGCAAAGAAAACCTGAGGCACAAACAGTTTTCCTACGGGTTCCGTCAAACATACAGACTTACACAAACTCTTCCAGGAAATAAAGGAAGACAGAATACCTCTCAAGTCATTTTATGATGCTGGAACTACCCTGATACCAAATGAAGACAAGTATTTGGTAGCATTAAAAAAAAACAGTGCGTAAGTATCTCTCAGAAACACACATGCAAAACCCCTTTAAAATGTTAGCTAAAAAACCCCTTTAAAATGTTAGCTAAAAAACCCCAAACAAGCAATATATAAAAAGGAAGCACTTCATGACCAAGTGAGGTTAATTCCAGAAATATAAATTTAGTTTCACATTAGAAAAATCAATCATTTACTTCACCACCATGACTGAATAAAGGATTAAACACTGATTATCAGATAAAGCAGGGGACTGAGTTTGATACTCATTAAAGATAAAAAAAAAAGAACTCCGTAACAAACTAAAAATGGTAAGGTATTTATCAGCATCCAGGAAAGGGCATCCAGGAAAAAAATGTAGCTAAGTTCATACCCAATGGAAAACTGCCACAGGACGCAACTCCAATTTACAAAACAATCAATTGTATCTCAATAGAGAAGCAAGAAAAGTTGAAAAGTGGATTTTATTCTATTTTTTTTCTTTTTTTTTAACGTTTATTCATTTTTGAGAGGTGGGGAGAGACAGAACACAAGCAGGAGGGGCAGAGAGAGAGGGAGATACAGAATCCGAAGCAGGCTCCAGGCTCTGAATTGTCAGCACAGAGCCCGACTCCAGCTGAACCGCAAGATCGTGACCTGAGCTTAAGTCGGATGCTTAACTGACTGAGCCACCCAGGCGCCCTGAAAAGTGGATTTTAAAACAAATCCACCTAGAATAGCATAAAATATATAAAACATTTAGGATTCAATTTAAAAAAGATGTTCAAGGGGCACCTGGGTGGCTCAGTCGGTTAAGCGGCCGACTTCGGCTCAGGTCACGATCTCGTGGTCCGTGAGTTCGAGCCCCGCGTCGGGCTCTGGGCTGATGGCTCAGAGCCTGGAGCCTACTACTTCCGATTCTGTGTCTCCCTCTCTCTCTGCCCCTCCCCTGTTCATGCTCTGTCTCTCTCTGTCTCAAAAATAAATAAACATTTAAAAATTTTTTAAAAATAAATAAATAAAAAAGATGTTCAAGAACACAACACTGAAAACTACCAAATGGTACAGAAAAAAAATTTTTAAGACCTAAATAAATTAATGGATATATTATACCTGTTCACTGAAAAACTCAAGATTATTAAAAAGTCAATTCCCTTCAAATTAATGTATAAATTTAGTATATCTGATTCAAAATCCAAATAGGTTTTTAATAGAAATTTAAAAGTTGATTCTAAAATTTATATAAAAATGAAAGTAACCAAATAACCTTAAACAGCCAAAGATTAGCTAAAATTGCCAAATACAGCCAAAATAATCTCTTAAAAATTTCATGTTTTATATAATCCAAATTAAAATTCTTTTATTTATCTACACTAATTATGGCAACTGATAATGTGTAAGAATAAACAAATATATTAACAAAATAGACTTAGTATGGGAACAGAACCGTTCATTTGTAATTAATAAGCTTTCAACGCCTGAGATAATTAAATGAGAAAAGAAAGTCTTCCCAAAAGTGGGGCAAAAACAATTGAAATAACATTTGGGGGAACTTTATCATTTTTAAAATTTTATTTTACAGAGAGAGAGAGCTCACAAGTGGGGGGAAGGGGGGGGCAGAGGGAGAGAGAGAGAATCTTAAGCAGGCTCTATGCTCAGCACAAAGCCGGATGCAGGGCTCAATCCCATGACCCTGGGATCATAACCTGAGCAGAAATCAAGAGTAGGATGCTCAACTGACTGAGCTACCCAGGCACCCCCAGCATATGGGAAATTTTAAATTGAACTCTGCATCATACCATATGCAAAAATCACTCTGTCATGGATCATAATAATGAGTGTAGATGCCAAAACTATAAAGCTTTTAGAAGACATGCAAAAACATCTTCATGAATTTGAGTTACACAAAAAACATCTTAGGGTGAGAAAACTATTAGTTAAAAATATCTTTCATGGGGCGCCTGGGTGGCTCAATCGGTTAAGCGTCCGACTTCGGCTCAGGTCATGACCTCGCGGTCCGTGAGTTCGAGCCCCGCGTCAGGCTCTGTGCTGACAGCTCAGAGCCTGGAGCATGCTTCCGATTTTGTGTCTCCCTCTCTCTCTGCCCCTCCCCCGTTCATGCTCTGTCTCTCTCTGTCTCAAAAATAAATAAACGTTAAAAAAAAAATCTTTCATGAAAATTTGATTTCAATAAAATCAAAACTTCTCCTAATCAAAAGACCCCATTTAAAAAATGAAATGGCAGGCAACAGGCTGGAAGAAGATATAGACAATCAATGACAAAGAACTTGTAAAAAATAATAAAAGAAAAATCTGTATCCAGAATATATAAAGATTTCCTACAAAACAATAATCAACAGAAAAATAACCCTTATGTAAAGTGGGCAAAACATTTCAAAAGACCTTTCACAAAAGAAGATATATAAGTGGCCAGTAAGCACATTAAAATGTCCAATATTATTAGTCATAAGGGAAATTAAAATTAAAATCAAAATGAGATGCCTTGTCAACCACTCAAATGGCTAAAATTTAAAACGAGGTCAAGGCCAAATATTGCAAAGATGTGAAGCAACAGGAACATGTTTAGACTGCTGAGGGAAATGTTAACTGGTTCAGCCAGTTTGGAAACCTTTCTGTCCATTCGTGTGTGTGCGCGTGCGTGCGTGTGTGTGTGTGTGTGTGTGTGTGTTAATGAAATACACATCTACCAGGGGTCCCTGGCTGGTTCTGTCAGTACAGCAGGCAACTCAGCCTCAGGGGCATGAGTTCAAGCCCCACATTGGGCATAGGGCTTACTTAAAAAATGAAGGAAGGAAGGAAGGAAGGAAGGAAGGAAGGAAGGAAGGAAGGAAGGAAGGAAGGAAGGAAGGAAGGAAGGAAAGAAAAGAGGAAAGGAAAGGAAAGGAAAGGAAAGGAAAGGAAAGGAAAGGAAAGGAAAGGAAAGGAAAGGAAAGGAAAGGAAAGGAAAGGAAAGGAAAGGAAAGGAAAGGAAAGGAAAAGAAAGGAAAAGAAAGGAAAAGAAAGGAAAAGAAAAGAGAGAAAGAAAGCAAGAAAGAAAGGAGGGAGGGAGGGAGGACATTTTTCTTTCTTCAAAAGAATGTACACTTTTTACCACATGATCCCACAATTTGATTCTTAGTATCCACACAGAGAAATGGAAATGTATGTCCACAGAAACAATTGCACAAGAATGCTCGTAGCAGATTCATAATAACTCAAAACTGGAAGCAATTCAATTCCCATTAACAGACACATGGATTAATAAATTGGACATTTGTGGGATGAGAATATTTAGTTTTAAAAAATAAATTGGGGTGCCTGCCTGGCTCAGTCAGTAGAGGATGTAACTCGATCTCAGGTTGTGAGTTCCAGCCTGATGCTGGGTATAGGGATTACTTAAAAAAAATTAAAAACTCAAATACGATAAATTAACTCTCTTCGAAGTGTTTCTTTTTTAAAAAAATTTTAAAAAATGTTTATTTATTTTTGAGACAGAGAGAGACAGAGCATGAACGGGGGAGGGTCAGAAAGAGGGAGACACAGAATCGGAAGCAGGCTCCAGGCTCCGAGCTGTCAGCACAGAGCCCAACACGGGGCTCGAACTCATGGACTGCGAGATCATGACCTGAGTCGAAGTTGGATACTCAACCGACTGAGCCACCCAGGCGCCCCTCAAAGCGTTTCTTAATAACAAAGGTAAAAACAATAACTTTTCAGAAGAAAAAAACTGGCAGACATCATCTTAACCAGGTATCCAAAGTAAACATCACAACTAATAGGTCAAAACAACATTATGAGCCTCCTGATAGGATGCACTGAGAAAGATACATCATCACTCCTATGCTATTCCTGTCAAAAAATGCATAGCCCAAATCTAATAATAAGGAAATATCAGACAAACCCAAATTCAAGGACATTGAATTTGAATGCCTCCGACTCTTCAAAAATGTCAAGGTTATGAAAGAAAATGTCAGACTGAGTAACTGTTCCTAATTAAAAGATCCCAAAGAGACCTCAAAAGTAAATGTAATACTTGATCCTGGATTGGATCCTGAACCAAAAACAAACAAGCAAACGACAAACAAAAAGAGCCAAAAACCACTTTTTTTCCCCATCTATATAGGAAAATATTGGGACATTTGGTAGAGTTTTAATAAGGTGTCTGGATTGAATGTTAGTATTATATCAATGTTGATATTCTGACTTTAATAATTACACTAATGTTCTGCAAGAGAATGCTGTTTTGAGGAAACACACAGGAAATATTTAGGGTTAATGAGGCATAAAGTCTACAACTTACACCAAATGACTCAGAAAGGGAAAGAGAAAGCCAATGTGGTAAAATATTAACAGTTAGCACCTTGGATGAATGGTATGCAGAAATCCCTTCATTCTTGCAACTTTCACGTATCTTTAAAAAAGTTTTCAAAAAAGCTACACTGAGGCACACAGCATGGATGAAATTCGTTATTATTATGCTGAGTGAAAGAAGCCAGACCCTAAAGGTACAGACCATATAAAGCTCAGAACAGGCAAAACCAATCTATGAGGACAGAAATCACAACATAGTTATTTATGGGCGGTGGAGATGGACTGGAGAGGGGCACCAGGAAACTAAGAAGAAGAAAAAAAAACAGGAAATAAGGACGTTTCAGATTATATTTTGCAGTGAAGCAGGAAGTACTGAAGCAGGCCCCTCTCTGGCCCTACCTTAACAGATCAATTGTTCTGTGATAGTTGATTACGTAGAACATCTTTCTTCCAGAGGCATCATATCAGTTAAATGAGATGGAAGAATTTTTGTATTGTTCTTTTTATACTGACTTCTTGCATTAATTTGCTATACAGGTGAAATGTGGACTCTTACGGAAGCTGTTTTTGATTCTTCTAAAGCAATTTTTTAAAAGAAATACATGCTTTAAAAATGTGTAAAACTAATAATAAATTAATAGTATTAACAGTTCACAATTACCGAGTACTTAGAACATGCAAATACCACGTAAAGTATTTTGTATGTATCGTGTCACTGAATTACTGTGATTATTCCCATTTTACAGATAAAGAAACTAAGGTTCACAAAGTGTAAGCAACTACGAATTTGCACAGAGGCAAAGCTGGGTCTGGAACCCAGATATTTGTTAACCCAGCTGTCCTTATTCAACAAATATTCGGTCCATCTGTTGTTCAGGGTATATAATATGACTATTACTTCCTTTCTGTGACAGAGTCTGCATAAACAAGAAGACCCACATATCCAATTCTGATCTTTGTAGAAAATTGATAATCCCGCATCTCTCACATGGATTACAGAGACAGGATAGCATGTTGAATCTTGCCATGTATCATTTCAGAGTAATGTAAAAACACTTTAGTAAAGACTTGATCAAATATATTTGTATTTATTTATTCCATTAGGAGTTCAAATAAAGTATGCATTCTGTTGAGGCTCTTTTGTGGTTTTATAATCGCTGATGAAATTCACTAATACCAGTACCCCCAATACCAATGCCAGGAAATTTTTTCTGTTTACTAGGGGATCTAAGTAATGATAATAAAGAAAACCAGAATGACCATTTATCATTGCAGACCACTTTTTTTTTTTGAGAGAGTGGGGGGAGGGAGAGAGACACAGAGACAGAGACAGAGAGACAGAGAATCTTAAGCAGGCTCCATGCCCGTGGGCCAGGGCTCAGTCTCACAACCATGAGATCATGACCTGAGCTGAAAGCAACAGTTGGATGCTTAACCAACTGAGCCACCCAGGCCCCACCCCTGCCCCCTGCAAAACACTTTTAAATCAATGCAACATGTCTACTGTTTAGAAGCTTCATGTGAATACCATTCTGCAGATAGAATTTCAATTGCAAACATTTCTTCATTTTCAGTATTAGGAGAAATGTGGCTGATTTGCAGTGTTTGTCATACTATTTGAATACTATGTCAAAAAAAATATATATATACATAGAGAGAGAGAGAGAGAGGGAGATATATATATATAGATATATATCTATATCTATATCTATATCTATATCTATATCTATATCTATATATATATATATATATATAGAGAGAGAGAGAGAGAGAGAGAGAGGGGCTGAGTAACTAGCCCAAGTTTATTGAGCCATATATACACCAAGAGATGTAGACTACCTCCTCGAATTACCTCTTTTTTCCTGTTTCTGTTTTTTGTTTTGTTTTGTTTTGAGACTCAATTGACATATTTTGACATGTATTCATTTTAGGTGTACAAATAATGATTTGATTTATGTAAACATTGTGAAGTGATTCCCAAATAAGTTTACTTAACCTCCATTATCTCACATAATTACCGTTTTTCCCTTGTGATGAGAATTATTTAGATTTATTCTTTTAGCAACTTTCGAACATACAATAGAGGACTGCTACAGTCACCATGCTGTACGTTCCATCCCCACAGTCACACTCACTTTACAACTGGAAGTTTGTCTGTTCTGGTAACTTTCATACAATTCCCTCACCAGCACCCCCACCCCACCCTCCACACCTGGCAACCACCCAACTTTAACTCATTCTTTCACCTCAGTTATTTCACAGGACGTAGATAAAACACGTTTCATTAGAACAAGATCAACATTTTATTTCTAATAATAGAGAAAAAGGTGCACGAGGAGACATTCTATTTTCACACCACCTTTTTTTGTCCTATGAATGTACAGCCATTGGGACGGCAGAAAAGCCAAGAAAAATCTACAGCAGCTGACACAACACTCTGATATTATTGAGTGTTGAGCCAATTCGAGAACTACCTCTCTCTACATTTCTTATAATCACAGATATCTAACTATCTAAAGTCGCAGTTACTTAGCTATGTTGTTATTTTCATCCCAACACATTGCTAATACAATATCTTTATTAATCCCTTAATTCTACTTGCCACATACCAACTTTTGAATGAATTCTACCTTTTTTTTTAAGAGTCTATTTTTAAGTAATCTCTACACCCATCACGGGGCTCAAACTCATAACCCTGAGATTAAGAGTCACGTGCTCTATAGACTAAGCCAGTCAGGTGCCCCTCAATTCTACTCTTTCTCAAAGTACAACTCACCACCCTCATGGCCTTCTTATGTATGTAAGTGAGTTTGACTTTTAGTCTACCCCCAACAAACCAATAAATGAATACATTTGATATGTGTTTACTTATTTCTAGTTTAATAGTTATGTTTTGTATTATATGTATTCTTTTATTCCTCCTGTGAGTCTTGAAATAAACGCCCCCCTTTAGTTGGCTAAAGCTAACTGGTGTTGATGTCCTTTGTTCCCATCCTTAAGGGTATCTGTCTCCACAGCTACTGTGAGTTCTCCCTCTCACTTAGACCCTAGGCCTCTGCCCTCACGTTTTCCATGCTTGTTTTCCATTTGTTGTGCTTTTTGGAATCAGGAATCAGGTGAACATCATCCTCCCCACAGAATGTTTTCCTCCCTTCCATTCCTTCCCACGAGCTATAATATGCTGACCCTGCCTCCATCTCTGACCACCTGTGATGTTCCTCACGGACTTGGTCTCGCTCACTTAGCACTCACGGAGTACTCACATATGTTGCTCTACACATTTGCATTCCGCACTTGTAAGCCTCCTCTCTTTGCCTTTTGGGGAGCATATTCATTCTCACATTTTGGTGGAAATGGTGCTGGACTGGGAGCCAGGTCATGTCCCCATCCACAGGCCAATTTCTCAACTTCTCCAGATCTCAATGTTTCGTTTGCCAATGAATAGTTTTCTTTAAGGCAACTGTTCCAAAATATTCACTAGCTACTGAAATCTGCATCTCAGATCCTTCCTTGTGACCATTTTCACTCCTTGTTCCACGGTTCTGTTTTTTTCAAGTCAGTATGATTAAAACCAACCATTTCCTCTCTCTTTTCCTAACTTTGTCCTCTTCAGTTGGTCATTCCTTCTTCCACTCCTGTGTCTCCTCCATGACTATACAGTCTCCCATCTGTCTTGTATTCATTAAATACAGTTTTTATCACAGTATTTGGCTCTTCTGAAAATTTGATTAACTTTGTTTTATTTAAGATATTGAGATTAACTTCTGTTTTCTTGCATTCGGTACTCTTTATAATCTGGGCTTAGCGTACCTGTCAAGAACATTCTCTACCACTCTCTTTTACTCTCTGCACTTCTAAACCCAATTCCCTAAATGCTTGAGAAAAAAAAAATCACGTTTGTCCTTTTTGCTCATAGCTTTGCTTATACAGTCTCCTCTTAGAAATTTTCGTCCAATATCCTATAAACAACTAAATTGCCTATTTGAAAACCTCTTTCTCCATGAAGTCTTCTAGGAATGATCCGTATTATTAATCATTTCACTCTTCTCTGAAATCCTATTCAACTAATGATCTACATATCACAGATAATTATTATTGTTAAGACCTTAGACTTCACATCTTAGATTTCATGTATATATTTGTGACCCTGTATGGTTTGCTAACTGCTTCATGTGGGTGAGTGAACACTTCCCAGTTTCCTACAGGCATCCCAGGGCCAGGCCATATCTCTTGTGTCTATCATTTGTCACTCATCTATTGAGTGGATCACACATATTAGCGACAGTTGCTTCCAAAACTAGGAAAACTGTTAATATTTTTCCAAATTTATGGTTGAAAACAATAAGGTTCTGTGGGATTCAGTCATTAACTCAAATTTACACAGTGATTAAGTGTGGAAGCCAAGACCTGGCTCCAAATCAGCCTTACTCTAAAGCCCAGGCTTTAACTTGTTAATTGAGCTAGTAAAGAGCCTCAGAAAGTACTCACCCTTTAGAAATTGTCACCAGCTCTATGACTCTGTAGGGAGCAGGGGAGATATAGAGTGCAATTCAAGTACTTGAAACTTTTTTCTCAGAGACCACACTTAAACATAGTGGTACAATGCAATCAGTAGTAGGAAGTTCCCACATCTGAGATGATGCAACATTTCTAATATTTCACAAGTGAAGTCTGTGTCAGCTCATGACTTATTGGACAATATAGTAGTACTTTGGTCTTGTCACACACGTTGGGTAAACTCATGCGTTTACAGTAAACCACTGTTCTAAACCATGAAGAAAGAAGTGGGAAAAATAAAATTTGTTGCCTTAGAATTCATAAGTGCAGAATTAAGATATGGTTTAATCTGGGAAAGATTTATTTATCTCACTTGATAAAATTTAAGTTAAAAACATCTGGGATTCGGGGCACCTGGGTGGCTCAATGGGTTGAGTGCTGCACTTCGGCTCAGGTCACGATCTCATGGTTTGTGAATTGGAGCCCTGCATCAGGCTCACTGCTGTCATCGCAGAGCTTGCTTGGGATCCTGTGTCTCCCTCTCTCTCTGCCGCTCCCCTGCTTTCTCTCTCTCTCTCTCTCTCTCTCTCTCTCAAAAGTAAATAAACATTTAAAAACCATTTGGAATTAAATATAATAATGATTCAAAATGTGTGTCTGTGTATGTGCACGTGTACTTATATGCACATGCATATAAATATACATGTAAATAAAGTCCTTAGGAAATTTTTTGTTGTTGAGAGACTTATCTTCTCTCCACATTCCATTCTTATCCTTAACTTGGTATAAAACTAGCACACATCGGGGTGCCTGAGTGGCTCAGTCTGTTAACGGTCTGACTTAATTTCGGCTCAGGTCATGATTTTACGGTCATGAGATCAAGCCCCGTGTGGGGATTCTCTCTCTCTCCCTTGACCCCTCTCCACAGTTCAGCTCTCTCTCTAAAGAAAACTTAGCACAGATCTCTTTTCTTAAACATGTTTATTTATTTATTTTCGAGAGGAGGGGGAGCTCAAGTGGGGGAAGGGCAGAGAGAGAAGAAGACACAGAATCTGAAGCAGGGTTCAGACTCCAAGCTGTCAACACAGAGCCCAACTCTGGGCTCGAACCCACATACTGTAAGATCATGGCCTGAGCTGAAGGTGGATGTTTAACCCGCTGAGCCACATAGGTGCCCCCATATCTATTTTTATATTAGGATCCAGTAAGCTTGCATTTGAGATACATTTGAATTTGAAAAAAAAATTAGTGTGACAACAGAAATAGAGTTGTCTTGAGTATTTACCAGTTGTGAGAAGGAGGTAAATGTGAAAACTCAAAATGGGTATAGGATTGGTTAGTACATCCAGACCCCTGGAAGAACACTGAGATGAGGTTCACACAGCAAAGCACACGACACCTGGGACATGGGTGTCACTGATTATCATTAAGTTATGGAGTACAGTTTAGATAACTAATGGGACTCTGTCAGAGTAAAGAGAACCTAAGTGAATTTTAGATCAATGACCTTAGAAATTTAACTTTCCTGAGAAACAATTTATATTATAAAAGTCTGTTTATTCATTTGAATAAACACCCATGGAACACCTATTCTGTGCCTAATGCTCTAATAAATGCTGTTGATGGGGAAAGATAGCAAGACTGGACCTTGGCCCCAAGAATTTCACAGTCTAAATGAGACATTAAAGCATAAATTACAATGTGACATATACTATAGGGAAAAATATTAAAAGCAGCTTGCAAAAGGAGATGAGAAAACTAAAGATGAGACATTTCTAAATGCAGTTAGGATTTGAACTGAGCACTGACTCATGAAAAAAGTTGCTACACAGAGCTTCCCAGCATGTTTGCTTCCTAGCATATACTGCAAAATAGTTTATAGTACAGTTTCCATTAACACTGTGCCAAGTTTAAGTTCTTGCCCAATAAGTGATTAAAATAGGTTTCCTTTTTTCTTTCTTTCTTTCTTTCTTTCTTTCTTTCTTTCTTTCTTTCGAGAGAAAGCATGAGCTAGAGAGGGGCAGAGAGAGAGGAGGAGAGAGAGAGAATCCCAAGCAGGCTCTGCCCTCCGTGCTGAGCAGAACAAGGTGTTAGATGGAGAACCACGAGATCATGACCTGAGCTGAAATCAAGAGTCTGACACTTAAATGACTGAGCACCCAGGCACCCCTAAAATAGGTTTTCTAGTGAAGTTATTATCCCCCCTTTGGAAATATAGGAAGGCACAAAATCCCTTAACCTCTTAGACTTACATTACACATGTCCTACAGAATGGGAAAAACAAACATTTTCAGTAACATGTTTGTAGAGCACGTAATGGCATTCAAACTAGTTTAACACAATTTTTATCAAAAATGGTGTGAGTAATGAGCAAGAGAATGGCAAAACAGTTTAAACACCCTTATGAATTATGATGCAATATAGGAATTGAATTTATTATCAGAGGATTGAATTGAAATATCAAGTTTGTCAGTAATAAGCTCCAAGACCCTGAGCATATCACTCCACCTCTGTGAGGTTCAACATTCTCATCTTTGACATGGTATAATACCTACCCTGCAGGGTTATTATAAGAATTGAGAGCAAGAGGAAAGCAAGAATAGACAGAGAGATCTTCCATATATCTCTTTCTATGTATTTTGGCAAAAAGTTCTATTTCTTTTTTGGGGGCACCTGAATGGCTCAGTTGGTTAAGCGTCCAACTTCGGCTCAGGTCATGATCTCACCGCTCATGAGTGCCAGTCGTGCATCGGGCTCTGTGCTGACACCTCAGAGCCTGGAGCCTGCTTCAGATTCTGTGTCTCCCTCTCTCTCTTCCCCTCCTCTGCTCGCTCGCTCTCTCTCTCAAAAATTAAATAAAAAAAAAATCCTATTGCTTTTCACACCCTAAAACCTGATGTTATTTTTGAAAGCAGATTAATTCTTTTGCAAGATATAAACATCACAAGTTTTTTTTCATTTAGTAAAGTATCACACTCTAGGTAAGTGTTTTTGCTAAATATTTGAAGCAAAACTTGTTCAAAACTGAAGATGTAAGATTAGGCTGTAGTTGAGTGGACTGTCTCATTCTAAGTAACAGAGGAAGGAAGTAAAACATTCTTCAAACATTTCTCCAGCACTTTATAAACACCAGTACTTTCAGCATTCAAGCTGAAAAGAGAACTTATGCCATGCATCGCACCTTCAAAGCTTGTGTGCAATGTGGGGAAATGGACGTGAAAAGGATCAGTGTGTCCTAGGAACTAAGTTTTATGCTGAAGACTAGACTTAAGACATTATAATCATAGATGTCCCAATATTGGCCAATTCCTAAACTAAGAAGTTCAAAAGAAACAAAGAAAAACGCCTACTCAATTCTACTCTGAGATTTAGGAATAGAACATGATGCACATTCCTGGCATTCAACAATCTGAAACCCACATGCTTTCAATATTGGCTCAGACCTGTTTGCATTCAAGACTCAAACACTTTTACATAGAATTAATAATTCTCACATTCTCTTGTGAGGGGGCAGGAGGCACAACAGTGCTTACGTACATCTTACAGGATTGGCAAGAGACTGGTGTAATGTTATCCAAAGTCATCGAGATTGTTGCCAAGACTATAGTTGATATCGGAACTGCAGTTAAAATGTAGTCATTACGGCTCTAAGAATTCTTTGCAACTGTAATCATCTTAAAATAAAAATGATGTAATTAAAATTTTTCCTGCCATCAAAATCCTAGATGAGAAATGGGCAACAACCTTTTTGACCTCAGCCTCAACAACTTCTTACTTGACATGTCTCTGAAGGCAAGGGAAACAAAAGCAAAAATGAACCACTGAGACCTCATCAAGATAAAAAGCTTCTGCAGAGTGAAGAAAACAGTCAGCAAAACCAAAAGGCAACCTATGGAATGGGAGATATTTGCAAATGACATATCAGATAAAGGGTTAGTATCCAAAATCTATGAAGAACATATCAAACTCAACACCCAAAAAACAAATAAACCAATGAAGAAATGGGCAGATAACATGAATAGACACTTTTTCAAGCAAGACATCCAGATGGCTAACAGACACATGAAAAGATGCTCAACATCCCTCATCATCAGGGAAATACAAGTCAAAACCACACTCAGATAACACCTCACACCCATCAGAATGGCTAACATTAACAACTCAGTTAACAACAGATGTTGGTGAGGATGCAGAGAAAGGGGAACCCTTTTGCACTGCTGGTGGGAATGCAAACTGGTGCAGCCACTCTGGAAAACTGTATGGAGGTTCCTCAAAAAATTAAAAATAGAACTACCCTACAACCCAGCAACTGCACTACTAGGAATTTATCCAAAGGATACAAAAATGCTGATTTGAAGGAGCACATGCACCCTAATGTTTATAGCAGCCCTATCTACAATAGCCAAATTATGGAAACAGCCCTAAAGTCCGTTGACTGATGAATGGAAAAAGAAGATGTGGTATATATACAATGGAATATTACTCAGCGATCAAAAATCTTGCCATTTGCAACAACATGGATAGAAATAAGAGTGTATTATGCTAAGCAAAGTAAGTCAGAGAAAGATAAACATCATATGATTTCACTTATACGTGGAATTTAAGAAACAAAACAGATGAACATAGGGGAAGGGAAGCAGAATAAGATAAAAACAGAAAGAAAACAAATGATAAGAGACTCATAAATACAGAGAACACAATGAGGGTTACTGGAGGGGAGGTGGGTGGTGGGATGGGCTAAATGGGTGATGGGCATTAAGGAGGGCACTTGTTAGAATGAGCACTGGGTGTTATTACATGTAAGTGATAAATCACTAAATTCTATTCCTAAATTCATTATTACACTATATGTTAACTGACTTGGATTTAAATTAAAAAATTTTTTTCCTGAAAATATGTTCATAAAATAATTTTCTTAGCTGGGCAACCAAATCATACTTGAAGTAAACCAGCTCAAAGTAAAACTGAATTTTTTCAAATTTTTTAATTGTTTGAATTTTATTTATTTATTTTGAGAGAGAGAGACAACTTGAGTAGGGAAGGGGCAGAGAGAGGGAGAGAGAGAATCCCAAGCAGGCTCCTCACTGCCAGCACAGAGCCCAATGTGGGGCTTGAACTCCCAAAACTATGAGATCATGACCTGAGCCAAAACCCAAAGTCAGACACTTAACCGAATGAGCCACTCAGATGACCCAAAAGTGAAAATTTTAAATCAGAACTACTAAAATTAGAAATTTAGTATTTTATTCTATCCCCCAAATTCATGGTTTTGTTTGCTTTGTTTTGTTTTCATTTTGTTTTGTTCTTATCCAACCCCCAGCTTCAAATAGTGAAAATACAGAAACTTATATAAATCCTCTGAATTTTAGACTCAAGTTTGGAGAAAATGCATCCATATAAAGAAAAATATAATGATACAAAGAAGTAATAATGTAAAAGATAACTTTAATTTTGGTGTGCCTTCTATGAAATAGGTGGTTCAAGACGTTTTTAAGATACTAAATTGTTCTAGGCGCCTGGTGGCTCAGATGGTTCAGCATGTGACTCCTGATTTCGGCTCAGGTCGTGATCTCACTGTTGTGAGATTGAGCTCCATGTCTGGCTCTGCACTGACAGCTTGGAGCCTGATTCTCTCTCTCCCTCTCTCTATGTTACTCTCCCACTCCCGCTTGCTCTCTTTCCCTCTCTCTCAAAATAAGTAAACTTTAAAAAAAAAATTATATTGTCCAATCCTCACCTCTACCTTTAAAAAATATATGCCTTTTATTCCCATGACCCAGATGAAGACACAACCTCAAAGAGGTATGTAGTTTGCCTAAGGCTATAGAGTTAGAAATAATAGAGCTGACATCTGAGACCAGTCTGTTGGAGGCAGTCCTGCCTCATGAGACATATTTACAGTGAATGCTATCACATCAAAAGAATGACAGAGATGGGTTGGTCACCCAGGACTAAACTGAGCCCTTAACAGATAGACAGAAGACATAGAAAACATTCTAAGTGGAGCTGAACATAAGCAAAACTATGACACTCCCACTCCGCCCCCTGGGTTGACTGAAGCTCTTCAGGGTGCCTCAGCACACGGTTGAGAAGCCTTGGCATCAGTACCGGAAATCAAAGACCCCCAATAGTAAGCATTGGAATAAACCGAACTCAAGTTATAAACATAAGGGTATGTTTGATGGTAATAACGAGATCAAGGCCAGGCTGACCTGAAGGGGAACATAATGAAGGAAATGCTTTGCAAGTCTCTCAGTGGTCGAGTCAACAGAAAGGTTAGAAAGAAAAATGTGTCAAATGCTTCGGTTCTCCATCCCTTCCTGCGTTTATTGCTGATTTTGTCCTAACTCGAGACGTATTTGTGTGGCTCCGGAAAGGTCACTTCCCTGGACTGGCCTTAAGAATATTCACTGAAACGATGAAGGACTCTGATTAAAAGATCTCTAACAAGCTACAATATCACTAAGTAGTCATTTAGGAAGCTAACAGATCTCCTTCTAGATATGCACCTCTATTATGTTTTGCTTAGATGTTTAATAAATACTTCTTGAATAAAGGGTCCCTACCTCCCACATAGGGATTCATTATAATCTAAGAAATGCAGAATGCTGAAACAAGTATAGAGAGATGTCAAACAGTGAGTGTTGTTCAGAGCCCTGGAATTGTTTCCCCTTCTGATGAGGAAAATAAATTGGAAGATGAGAAAGGTAAATGATAAGACATGCTAAATTTTATATTTGATTGGGGCAAAGGAACAACCAAAATAGCACCTGTTCCAGGATAAGTATTTTTCTTTTTGTAGATTCAGTGGTTTTCTTGGACAAATCTGCTCCTATCAGTGGTGAATGCCATTCAGAAAAAGACATTATATGACTGACAGCATAGGGGAAAAAGCTGATGAATTAGTCACCAAAGCACTGAGACTCACCGTCTATAGTAAAACAATTTACAAAAAAAGAATTTGTAAGAGTCAAAGACTTCTTCCCAAAGTATAAACCCATTTCTGCAGCTAATTAAAATTCAAAGGAAAGCTGAAGTAAAATGAGGGGAAAATCGTAATAATTCCATAAATTTTACCCTCTGAGAACAGAACTGACATCTTGAGGATTTAGGGATAATTTTCTCTTAAGATAATGCTGTAGATGTTTCTAAAATTGTTTCAAGGAGAGACGTCAGTGCTCCCTGAGCATGATTTAAGGAGTTTAAGGAAAATTAATAGGGAAAATAGTTAATGAAAAGTTAATGAAAATAAAATTTTGATTGTATGATAATTATAACAAAATTTAGTAAACAAAGGTAGCAATTGAAATGGAAAAAAACTGAATCAATGAACATTATCTTTTAATATTAGTATTAGAGGTGGTATTATTTAGTTTTTTATTTTATTTTTTATCCGTTATCTTTTATTTTTCAAAAATTAAAATAATTAAACATAGGGGTACCTGGGTGGCTCACTCTCTCTCAAAAATAATAAATAGACATTAAAAACATAAAATAATGAAACATACCTTAAAATTACAGAAGTAGATACACAAATGTTTGTTATAGAAGGTTCTACTTTTCTTTGCTGTTGTTTTTTAAATGATTTTTTTAAACATTTATTTATTTTTGAGAGACAGAGTGTGAGGAGGGGAGGGACAGAGAGAGAGACGGAGACACAGAATCCAAGGCAAGCTCCAGGACCTGAGCCGTCATCACAGAGGCCAAAGAGGGGCTCGAACCCATGGATCAAGAGATCATGACCAGAGTCAGTCAATCGCTCAACCTACTGAACCACCCCAGAGCCCCAAAGGTTCTACTTTTCTTGTGTTTCAAAACTGTTCCCATACAACTATTTTCATTTATTTTATTTTAAGTTTATTTATTTATTTTGAGAAAGAGAGAGAAAGGAAATGAGCTGGGAGGGGCAGAGAGAGAGAATGAATCTCAAGCAGGGCCCACACTGCCAATGTGAAACCCAACATGGGGCTTGAACTCCGGAACCATGAGATCACGACCTGAGCTGAAATCCAGAGTCAGATGCTTAACCAACTGAGCCACCCAGGCACCCCTATTTTATTTTTTATATGATTTTTTTAAAGTTTTTATTTAAATTCTATTTAGTTCACATAGAGTGTAATATTGGTTTCAGGAGTAGAATTTAGTGATTCATCACTTACATATAACACCCAGTGCTCTACTTAGTATTTTACATTTGATCAGCATTATCTTTTTGATAATATTGAATACATTTGGGACTCAATCACTAAATGTTGATTCATTGGAGCCTTTATGAGCACCCTTTGCAACCAGGATCTCTCAGCTCAACCAGAATAACTTTAATATTTCACCATTGGTTAAGAGGAACATTGGACAACAGAATCCATTTGCACAAAATCAAATCTACTTCCATTACTAGAATATTAATCTAGGGACTATTTCTTACTGCAGTGGTTCAGACCATCCTTAAATATGGAGGCTGGCATGTTTCTAACTTAACCACTGATGACAAGAAGCTTAATTCTTGACGGCTAACAAGACTAACAGGATTCACCTCATATATTAGACCGGATATATAACTGTAGGTATTAGTGAATATCCCAGGAGTAAGGTAAATAGTGATTAGAATTTTCTATAATTCTTGGTGGTTTAAATGATATGGGTTTCAGTGAGAACTCTGACTTGATATTTTTCTATTTTATAAACTTCCATAATACCTTTTTAATTACATAAGAGAATTGAATTAAAAGAGAAGTTTCCCTTCCCTAAATTCATCTAAAGCCTTCCTTCTTTCATTACTTTATCTGCTGATTAAGTAATCATTCTTTGTTACAGAATGCAATATAATATATAATTGAAACCATACTTCTTTCTCATCCAAAACAGCAAGAAAAAAGCAAGCAGCACATACTTTGTAGTGAATAGTTTAGTTTATGGATGTTGACTTCCCTTCTGTACTTTGTATCACTGTTACTGAAGCCTTCAACCATTATGTGATCATGCAAGGAAATAACATTTTTTTCAATTTAATAGAGTTATAACTCTATTTTGGACCTTTCTGATACAGTGGAGACCTACACAGCTCATATTAGTGATTCAGTCTTTCATTTCTATGTTCTTTCCTTAGAAATAAAAATATTCCCTCAAAGTCATTGATAAACTTGTTTTTTAGTTTACTATTTATAAGAGCTCATCTTAAATCATTAGACAAAATAGAAAAAATAGCAAAACAATGAGCTCCATACTCCTTACCATGTTTGGACCAATGGCCCATTCGTGGTGGTGTTGACATATTTGGTACTCATAGCTCACTTAACAGTCAAAAAACAGAGGAGCAAATAACTCCAAATGTCACACAACTACATGAGAATGTCAGGATACAAACCCAGGCACTCAGGATCAAATTCTAGAATGACCACTGATTAGGCTATAGTGGGCAGCTTCAGCAAATATCAGCATTTCAAGGCCTGAATACTACTTTTCACCTTCACAGCAGGGTAACTCTGAAGTTGGTATTCTAAGTTAAGAGTAAAATAAACTTAAAAAAAAGAAATGAGTATGTTGACATTTATTTATGTATTTATAATGTATATTTATTTTGAGAGAGATAGAGCATGAGAGAGGGCATGGGGGGAGGGCAGAGACAGAGGGAGAGAGAGAGAGAATCATCCAGTGGCAAGGGGGCGGGGGGGGGGGGGTGGAGACTGAAACCATGAACCAAATCATGAGATGATGACCTGAGCTGAAACCAAGAGTTGGATGCTTAACCGACTGAGCCACCCAGGTGCCCCAATTTTTATTATTTTTGAGGGGAAAGAAGTGATAAGAAGTGTTTTGTGACAATATGGTTTTTAACTTTCTTTCATTTTATTTATTTGAGAGAGAGAGAGCATGAGCGGGGCTGGGGGAAAGGCAGAGAGAGAAAAAAAGAGAGAGAGTCTCAAGCAGGCTCCACACTCAGCCTGGAACCTGACACAGGTCTTGATCCCATGACCCTAGGATTATGACCTGAGGCCAAATCAAGACTCTGACACTCAACCAACTGAGCCACCAAGGCACCCCCATTATGGCTTTTAAAATACAGTTTGACTTCTTTTCATAAATATATCACAACTAGAAAATTAATTTTAAAATAATTCCAAAATGTATGGTTGTAAGAACTTTTATAAACACCTAATTATTCAGGTTTTGTTTCTTTGGACTTTCTAATATAATCAATAGAATATCTCGTTTATAAATCTGAAAAAGAACACAATTCAAACTATCTCAAACTTGCTTACATTTATAAAGAATATTTAACATTATGCTTTTAATTCAAGAATCCATATTGGTCAATCACTAATTCAAGGGCTCAGGTTAGAATTCTACTTATGTTTCCATGTCTTTTCTGGAAACTAACTATTTCAAATCTAAAGAGGGAAAAAAATTATACCAAAAAAAATAAGCTTTATTTCTAGTTTTATTTCCAACTGCTTCTACTGAAATTGGACAAAGAAAACAAGTTGATACAGTAAAAATAGCTGCAAAAAATGATTCTGAAGAAATCACATTATTCAGGCCAGGCCTGTAATGAAGAAAAAAAGACATCCTTTAAGACTAAAAATTCAATGAAAATAAGAATCATATGTTCAGGAATAGTCATAGATGACAGGGAAAGACTATATGACTAGTCCAAGCCTTGAGGTTTTTACTGCTTAACTTTGTATGTATCTATGTATGTATGTATTTATTTTTGCTTTTATTGGAGGAAAAAAGGGAACCAAAAACATTTAAATGTTGAAGTCCAAAGGACTAAGAAAAAAAAGTCTCATGAATGTATTTTTGATTTGGTGAAATAAAATATATTTCATGCTAAAAGCATTTGTATTATCCTTGGCTTACGATGAATACCATCAAGGTAGTTCTCCCTGAATGACTTGATATGCAGAGCTTTAAAGGTTCAGGACATACAACTGAATTCCCCTAAATACCTTCTACCCAATGTATCACAATAACTCATAGGAAATTAAACACATTTCCTATTCAATGACTTTTTTTTTAATTGGGTTTACTATTCCTTATGCATACAAGCTAAAACATGTTCTTTTGTCCTGCATGCAGGCATATATTAGAGACAAACTAAATGAGCGATGATTTTTTAATAGAAACAAGCTATTATTCTGTAATTTATAAATATTGTATTTTGTTTACTGGAAGAATAACTCAGAAGCTTTGTCAGTACTTAATAAACTAAGGGGAATACGAAGGAAGTGGGCATACCTTGATGCAGTTAGTAGTTTTATAATGATCATAAAGTATTTTCAGGTGGGCCAGCCAAAGAGTAATCCTTCCATATCTTCAATTCAGCATAAGATGATGTCAGGAATAAATGCTAACTGGGGTAACCAACAGGAAGGCCTTAGTGTAGGTCTACTTCATACCTGAAAAGATATATAGGCAGATCTACTTAACAAGAAGATTATTTCATTTTGTCATCCGATTTTACTGAACTCACAAATGTGACACAGCACTCGGAGTGGAATGAAACATTCTTCCTGTTTAATTAAATATCCAGTTCATCAAGTATATGTCCACACTAAACCATTATTTAACATACAAAGCTCTGGCTTTTACTATTGCACATAAATAACCATAAAGAAGATTGCATAAGTAATTAAATATGCTATATAGTGATTCACTGTGGGTATATAAATAACCTTTGATTATGCACAGAATATATGTACTTTTGCCATTTTAATAGCAACAAATGATGAAAAATACATGTGGGAAATCAAAAACCAAATGATTCACTTTTTCTTGATATAGCATAGCATCGATAATTCACACAGATGATACATTAAAACCTTTGTGATTTCATTCAAAGGAATATTACGAAGGTCTAATGTTTGTAAGCAGCATACAGGTAATGATAACCACCATTGGCAAGCTTTGGCCGCAAAGAAGAGTGGTTTTCTTACTACCCAAAGGCCACCGCTCATTTGCATTTTTCCATAGGGATGGGTATTGATATGAATTGCTTGCATATTCGTGATCTTTATTTCTACTTTGTGACCTAGTTTCACTAAAGTTGGTACATCCCACTTCTTACTACATTTGGAGAAGAAGAAAAAATAAAGAAGAGAAGCAGAAGAATAAGAAGGGGAGGAGGAGGAGAGAGGTTGAGCACTGACACAGTAATATAAAGAACCAGGAGCATAGGATACCATGACATTAAGCTAAAGAAATTATGTTTCAAGAGGAAGCATGTTCTCTAGTCTGGGAAGAAAGTCTTTTCAAGAATCCATTGGCTTTATTGGCCAAGCACTGACAGAACGTGGGAAAGGACCACATGTGCTTGAGAAAGGAGGCAGACATGAGTCATTCGGCTCCATTATTGCAACAATCTACCCCAGAGGACATAGACCACATTGCCATTGGCTGGGGAAAAAAAAAAGTTTAGAAAGGATGAAGACTGAGAAAAAGGTACTTAGAGACAAGTTTTAGGAATAAGAGTGGGGCAAACCCAGATTGAAAAAAAAATTTTAATTAAAAACTATAAGGAGAGCAAATGGAGGGGGGCTATGTTCTCCTCTTGAAGTCCTGTACTGGCAAAAGAAAGAGGAGAAACAGGCCAATGTGAGAAGAGGCAGCAACATTAGAGAAGATTTGTCAACTTGTTAGTTCTTTATTGTTTATTTTAGGCAGAAGTGTCTTCAGAAGTTTTGTTGGTAGAGAAGAAAATAGAAAAGTTTTGAGAGACACGGGCACAGATTATTTCCCAAGCAAAGGCTGGTAGATAAAAAAAAGAGAAGGTGAATCCCAGTCTCCTTGAGTCGTGAACTGAATGAGGTGTGAACAACTGGAAAGTTTATGCCTGCATGTTAATGATTAGACATAGTAATAATGTAGGAAGGTGTTTATTTGCACAGCAATATAACTGGCACTCATATAAACTTCCTTGTAAACCCCTCCTGCCTTACATCTCTTTGTAGCTGTGGAGCCCTCAGAAGCTCTGGGAGATTTACCTGATTCACCACCTGCCATAATTGCATTATCAAGAGCAATGACGCTACAGGGTCCCTGGCCCTCAGAGCAGGTTCCCTAAATTCTTTTCGATTTACTGTCATCCTGATGGAGAGGAAAGAGAACAAACATGTTCCACAACCCCAGAGTTTAATCCTTGGGAACTTAAACAAACATTTCTCTGTCTTAAAAAAAAAAAAAAAAAAGGATATATGTGTAGTATTTATGGAGTTGTAGTTGAATGATCTAAAAAGTCAAGTACCATGATATAAATAAATGCCTGGACTTTCCCAGTAATACATTCACATGTCTCATCAAACACTATTGATGATACTGCTAATAAAATACATGGCAATCACTGTGCAGGGGACAAAGCAAAAAAACAAAATAAAATCTAGTTCTTGTCTTTTGACAATTTAGTTAAAAACAGGCTGTTGGTTGATCACTCTCAGGATACAGTATTTATGTAAACTATTCCCCACATTCCCCTTGTAGTTGATGCTATGAATAGCGTTAAGGAAAAAAATAAATCTAACCCTAGCCAAAGAATTTTGTAAAACCAGTAAAATAATATAATCACTTGTTTTGAAATGGTAGGGGGTAAGAATAAAGAAAGTCATATTTTCACTAAGACTTTAGGAACACACAAGAGTTTTTGATAAATATGATGTATATTTAGGTACCTAGGTTTTTGGCTTCACTATAAACTTATGTTTAAATAGCAGTTTTAAATTAGGCAAAAAATATTATTAGGCAATTCACAAAATAGTAAATATAAACGTTTAGTAAACCTGTGAATGGATCTTCTACTTTATTACTACTAAAAATGTGATAATTAAAAACACAAAATAAAAATATCAAAAGATTGATACTATCTAATTAATGTTGCCATGGATGTAGGGAAATGAATCTGCTCACATGACACTGAATGGTAAATTGCCTTGAACTTTCCAAAAAGTAATTTGACAATAATTATTTGATCCAGCAACATAACTTTTAAAAACCCACTGTATATTCATAAAAATATTTAATCCGCAAGTATATTTCCAATAAATACTTATAGTAAATTATATTTCTCACAGTACTGTGTCAAAGGAAAAATGAAAATATTTTGAATGTTTGTATCAATGAATGTCTGAACAAATGACACCATATTTCTATATGAACTAAACTGTTTTATGGTAGTTATTAGAATGGTTCAAGGGGCACCTGGGTGGTTCAGTCTATTAAATGTCCAACTTCCGCTCAGGTCATGATCTCATGGTTCATGAGTTGGAGCCCCACATCGGGCTCTGTGCTGACAACTGACAGCCTGGAGCCTGCTTTGGATTCTGTGTCTCCCGCTCTCTCTGCCCCTCCCCTGCCCATTCCTCCCTCTCTCTCTCAAAAATAAATAAACATTAAAAAAATTTTTTTTTAAAGAATGGCTCAAAAATATGTCATTTATCCTCTTCAGGGCATGTAATATACTTTGAGATTTGGGATCCTTCTTAAAGTTTGGTGTGGCCATGTGTCTTGCCTTGGCCAATGAAATGGCATTGCTGTGTCAGGCTGAAGCTTGTGTATAATTGTTTTCTTTCCCTCTGGCATAAATATAACTTGTTCCAAGACACTGAATAAGAATATTACATAGAGTTCAGATCCTAGCAACTTTAATAAATATGCAGTTGAACAAAAAATAAGCCTCTATTGTCTTAAAACATTGAAATTTAAAAATGGCTTATTACTGTTATTATATTTACTATTACTGAAGCATAACCCAGCCTACCATAACTGATATAAAGTACTTTTGTTCTTAAAATATGTCTGTGATATACTGAACAGTGGGGAAAGCAAGTTGTAAAAAATACGTATATTAGAATTTTACTTTTTAAAAAACTTTGAAAACTATATACATATATGAGATGTATATGAGACAGGGAAAAATATTACAAGGTAGACTTATAAATGTTAACAACTGATGACTTCTAGAAATTAAGAAATTATGAGTAATAATTTTTCCTATACACATTGTACTTTTATTTTTTTTTAAACAAAAAGCAGTTATTTCTAAACTAAACTTAAAAATAATAAAGGGTGAGGGGTGCCTAGGTGTCTCTCAGTCAGTTAAGCATTTGAGTCTTGATTTCGGCACAGTTAGTGAGCTAGAGCCCCACATCAAGCTCCATGCTGGCAATGCGGAACCTGCCTGGGATTCTCTCTCTCCATTCTCTCTGCCTCTCTCTCTTTCTAAATATAAATAAAATAAACTTTAAAAAAAATGATAAAGAGTGCCTGGCTGGCTCAGTCAGTTAAGCATCCGACTCTTGATCTCAGCTCGGGTCTTGATCTCATGAGGTTGTGAGTTCAAGCCCCATGTTGAGCCTGTGCTGGACTCCACACAGGGCATAAAGCCTACTTAAGATAATAATACATACTATAATTCTGTATTTATTGAAAAATATTATATATGCATGAGAATAAAATGATCAAAGAAAGTGAACAGCAAGTCCAGAAACAGATTCAAATAGAATTGAGTGCAGGTGGGTTTACCATTGGCAAAAAGAAATATCTATTCAATGAATTAGGCTGATATATTGGTTAAACATTTGAAAAAGATTAAGCGAAATTTACACCTCTTCTTTTTAGCAAAATTAATTCCAGATTCATTACAGTTATGACTATAATAAAATAAATCACATAGACAAATGGTATATGTCTAGTGGATTAGGATGGCCTTCTAAATGTGACACCACGACCGGAAAGAGTTATGAGTAAACTGACAGATTTGACTACACAGTGAATCAACCAAATCAATCAATCAGTCAATTTCAAAATAGGGGAAATATTTGTGACACATGTAACAGAGCTCAATCAAAATGTGTAAGCCTATCCAATAGCATAGCAATCACAATCCTAGGTAAAATTAAGCAAAGACTATTTGTAAAAGTATTTTATTTCACTACTGGGATATTACGGGCAATCTGTGTGACTTTTCCTGGGAGACAAGACTCACAAAATGAGATTAATGAACACAAAATTATTTTGTAAAAGTCAGAAGTAATAAACTAGACATAAACCCAATAATCTGGGTTGAGCTTCTTTTTTAATATGGTAAAAATGAGAATATAAAATTTATGTAAATTCGTATGTGCATAAAGAACAACATACATACAAACAAAAACATATACAAAAAATGTACATTAAGTACTTTAGAATGAATATCTGTGTGGGAGGAGATTAGAAATGCAATAGAAGAAATGGAATATATAAATAAGTAAAAAAACAAAAACAAAGAACACAACAGAATTGCACTTACTGTACTTTGCAAAGAACAATCATAATATCATGCCAGACCATTGATGAGTACAATTAACTCAATACACGTGAAGTCAAAATATATCACTGGTATTTTAAAAAAAGGCTAAGACATGGCCTGGTAAATTAACAGCAAAAGAACATAAATAGGTAGTAAGAATATTAAAAAGAATTTCATTTTTTACTAACAGTTACAATTACAGATTAATACAGACATTGATTTGTGTTTATTTATTGACTAGTCCATTGAGAACTGTGGTATCGAGTAAAAAGTATCATTCATAGCCATTGTTAATGGCACTAGACAGTGGGAGAGCATTTCTGGACCACTCAGCTGCCAAATAATATTTGAAAAAAAGTATTTATTGTAACGTTCGTTATAGAAGCTAACAGCTGGGGATAAATAATTAACACTTATGGGTTTGATCACACAAGTGCTATTTCAGAAATGGAGTATTATAGGGGCACCTGGGTGGCTCAGTCGGTTGAGCATCTAACTTCGGCTCAGGTCATGATCTTGAGGTTCGTGGGTTCGAGCCCCACACAGACTCTGTGCTGACAGCTCAGAGCCTAGGGCCCGGTTTGGATTCTGTGTCTCCCTTGCTCTCTGCCCTTCCCCTGCACTCACTCTCTCTCTCTCTCTCTCAAAAATAAATGAACATTAAAAAAAAATTAGAA
The DNA here is from genome assembly GCF_027475565.1 of Acinonyx jubatus. Lineage (NCBI taxonomy): Eukaryota > Metazoa > Chordata > Mammalia > Carnivora > Felidae > Acinonyx > Acinonyx jubatus. The sequence continues at coordinate 9,511,886 of NC_069393.1, forward strand.
ATGGAATATCATATAGCCACTGAGAGTTGATGAAACAGAAATTTTCTCTTTGCCCCTACTCTTAAAATCTTTCTACAATTAACACGTATTATTTTCTGCAAAATATAATAATAATAAATATTAGGATAAAATTTATTGGGAGGAGCTTCAAAATTGAATTCTTCTAGAAGAAAAGCTCTACTGTTTATTATCTGTTCTATGACAAAATTAGATTCCTAATGTATTTTCTTTTGCTTCTTTTCACACAGATAACTAAAGTTGACTGTTTAAAAATTTTTTTATTAAACGTTTTTATGTTTATTTATTTCTGAGACAGAGAGAGACAGAGCATGAGTGGGGGAGGGGCAGAGAGAGAGAGGGAGACACAGAATCCGAAGCAGGCTCCAGGCTCTGAGCTGTCAGCACAGAGCCCGACGCAGGGGTCAAACTCACGAACCGTGAGATAATGACCTGAGCCGAAGTCGGATGCTCAACCGACTGAGCCATCCAGGTGCCCCAAGTTGACTTTTGATTTGGGAGTTCATACATTCCCTTCCCATCATTAAGAAATATTTGTGCTTAATACCAAAATTCTACATGGATTACTACTATAGTTAAGTAGGGGGAAACAACTCAGGTTTTTTCTACAATAAAAAGATTTCAAAACTAAGTGCCAAGCCAGGTTAAAAATCTGTTTAACAGGAAATGGCATTTAAAAAGTATGTATTTTTTTGCCATTAAATTAATTCAGTATTACATTTTGTTAAAATGTAAAATGAAATAACTGAATTTGATAATGTTTGATGTGACTTCTTGGTTTGTGGGTAAATAGCAAAATTTATGGCCAGCCATATTATTATGAAGATTTTACTTTTTTAGAGCAGTTTTAAGTTCACAGCCAAACTGAGCTGAAGCTGCAGAGATTTCCTATCACCCCCTTGCCGCACACATACCTTGTCTCCCACCCCGCAATGATCAACATCCTCCACCAGAGGGGTACATTTGCTAGAATGGAGGAACCCGCATGGACATATCATCTTCACTCAAAGTCCATAGTTTACAATACGGTTCACTCCTGGTCTTGTACACTCTGTGGGTTTGGAAAAATATATGATAACATATATCCATCTTTCTAGTATCAACAGAGGGTTTTGACTGCCCTAAAAATCCTCTGCGCTTCATGTATTCGGCCCTCCCCACCCACTGATCTTTTCACTGTCTTTTCCAGAATGTCATATAGCTGGAATCATACTGTATAAAGCCCTTTCACATTGACTTCTTTCACTTAGTAACATTCTTTCAAGGTTTCTCCCTGTCTTTTAATGACTTGATAGTTCTTCGGTCTTCAGTGCGAAACAGAATTTTATTGTCTGGATGTACCAGTTTATTTATTCATTCACCCTACTAAAGGACATGTTGGTGACTTTCAAGTTTTGACAATTATGAGTAAAGCTGCTATTACACATTTGTGTGCAGGGTTTTGTATGGACATTCGTTTTGAATTGCTTAGGGTAAATACCAAGGAGTGCAATTATAAATACAGATTTTTTTTTCTGCAAGCTAATAAGACAGTTCAGGTATCCAGGATTAAACACCCCACACCCCAATAACCTTTATTCCTTATGATACGGAAAAATAATTTTATGCTGAGATGAATCTGTCTTTGCCAACGAAGTTATCACTTACAAGAAAAATTTGCCCTTCACATCATCTGGCCCCACAAACCTGTCTTTTGCCCTATGTAATTCCCTTTTCCTGGTGTGAGACTTATTTACTTTTTAACAAGATGTTTGCTCTATTTCTACCGGTTCTCTCCTTCACGAAGCAGCAGATAATTAAAGTAACAGTACCAAAGAGTCCCAGACGCAGTCTGCATCAATGGTGTGCAGTGAGGACAAAGGGCTAAGGCTTTACAGTCTTATTTTGTCACGAGAGTCTATCCCTTATTTTTTTCTTCCTCTGCAGTTATAGGAAATGAAGAATTCACTCTTTTATGTATAGTCTGATGACAGTTGAAAGTTTTACTGAGGATGTGGTCAGGCAATGGTAATCTACAACCCACACACAAAACATAGCACTAAAATCTTTATAATTAACTGCGTATGATTTAGCAGGGTCATTTAGAAAGATGATTCATCAGCAGTAGGTGTAAACTGGTTCACTAAACCTAAAGCTTAAAGGGAAAGAAGAGACAGAATGGGTTCTTTATTCCACTTTAGGCAAATAGCCAGGTGATTCAGAGTCCTTAAGAGCCCTGATTCAGTCTTCATTTCTCATCACCGATAGGATGTGGAAGTGTCATGCCAAACAATTTATCTTTCCACACCTCAGTTATGTAAATCTCTAACACAAGCCTCTAACAGGGGTCTGGGCAGGTGCTACTTATAGCCTATATTCCGAAGTCCTAACATTTTTTCTTCTTTCTTCTTTGTAATTGAGTGTGTGTCTGTGTATAGAAGATTTTTCCCCAAAATGACTGCATATCTTGGAAAAATTGTATGATGGGCACTGCTTCTCTTTGGTGCCTTTCCATCTTTTTGCAGACTAGCTATGCCCAGGATTCTTATGCTATCTGAGCCCTGGCAGCTCAGAAAATTCTATCATAATAGACTGTCTCCCTAGGCAGTCCTCAGCTGCTACAGAAATCTTTACCCCTTTCTCCTTAAACTCTGCTTTCAGCAAGTTGCCAATGTACACAGATCTGAAAATCTCATCCTCTAAATTGTGACTAGCTCACTGTTGTTCACAGTTGTTCCCCTCAGAAGAACTTGTGCCATAAAAGGGAAGAGATCTTTGACTTCAGGCTGTGTTTCTCAAGTAAGATCAACAGAATCTCTTGGAATGAATGTTTAGGAATACAGGTTTGCAGGGCACCAGATTAAACACATATGCGTTAGAGAATCTCCTGAGACTGAGACTGGGAAATGACAACCACGTACCTGGAGCAAACACATGTGACATCACCACACTCCACTACATAGTCAGGATTAAAGCAAGGGGTTTTAGTACCTCTCAAATATTTTCCACCACGCTCCCTACAGTGACCTTGTATATAGTGTATGAGTGCTATAATTTGGCCCGATGCCAAATGCCAAGAAGAACAGAATCAGATAATGAGCATTATCCATCCATTACAACATCTGAGATAAACTGTACTTTTGGTCAGCTCACGTTCAAGTGTCAGAACATTCACTGAACGTATACTGCAAAGCAGCTACATCTCTCATTTAGAGGAAACTGCATCCACTTCACCAGGAAGGGAACACACTTTTGGTACTTCTGATTGCCCACCTAGTCTAGCACCCAGTGGCTTTGTAACATTTTTTGCTAGTTTACTACAAAGGCTTTTATTGTTATTTTTTATTCCAAAAGGAACATGTGTTTGCTAAAGCAAACTTAGAAAAAGCAATGGAATAAATAATAATATTCGATCACTACTGTTCACGTTTTAATGATCCCGTTATTCTTTCACATATACATTCATCCATCCTTTCTGTAAACATTCCAGGAGCTGTTCTAAGCCCTACGGATACATCTGTGAACAAGCTACCTAAAACTTGTATGGCCAAGACAACAGTATTGCGGTGCAAGAGCCAGGTAATAATGAAACACGGAAGTTTTCTGAAGAAGACAAACATGAATAATGGGACTAAGAGGGTCTGAAGAGGGAGCATGACTTTACATTGGATGATAAGGCAAGACCTTACAAAGGGGGTAGCATTTGAGCTGACAACTGAATAAGAGGTAGTTCATCCTGAGACAAGCTGGGGAATCAAAATCCAGACAGAGGGACTGTCAGTGCAAAAGGCCTAAGATGGGAATAAGCTTAGCATATTTAAAGAATGAAAGGAGGTCAGTTCGAGGAGTCTGAAGATGTGAAGACTGATAATAACAGAAGCAGCAGAATTAATTAGGGGTAAGCCTTGTACCGCTGCACTGTTCAATATGGGAGCCACTAGTCAGATGTATCTACTGAGCACTTGAAATCAAGTTAGTCTGAATCAAGCTAGTCTGAATTGAAATACACACGGGATGTGATGGTCTAGTGTAGAAACAGAATATATCCCATTAATAATTTTTATACTTGGGGCACCTAGGCGGTTCAGTTGGTGAAGCGTCCCACTCTTGGTTTCAGCTCAGGTCATGATCTCACAGTTTCTGAGTTTGAGCCCCACGTTGGGCTCTGTGCTGACAGCGTGGAGCCTGCTTACTGTTTTCTCTCTCTCTCTCTCTCTCTCTCTCTCTCTCTCTCTCTCTCTCTCTCCCCCCCTTCCCTGCTTGCTCTCTCTCTCAAAATAAATAATAAATTTAAAAATAAATTTATATAATTTTACATTGATTATATACTGAAATGATGATTTGGGACATATTGGATTAAATGAAATATATTTTTACTATTAAATGACTTATTAGGTTTTACTATTAAATTACTTTTTCTAAGCAAAAAAAATATGGTATTTGTCTTTCTCAGTCTGACTTACTTCACTTAGCGTAACACCTTCTAGGTCCATCCATGGTCACAAATAGCAAGATCTCATCCTTTTCTATGGCTGTGCAATATTTAGTTATACATATAATATATATCTTACATATAATACATATATTTACTTATATAATTTTGTATTTTATTTACATTTACATATAAATTACTTATACATTATATAACATAAATAAAGTTATATAAGTTCTATATATACAATTGTCACATCATCTTTATCCATTCATTTACTGATGGACACTGAGGTTGTTTCCATATCTTGGCTACTGCAAAGAATTCTGCAATAAAAATAGGAGTGCATGTATTTCTTTTTAAAGTTTTTTTTTTTTTAATTTTTTTTAACATTTATTTATTTTTGAGAGGCAGAGAGAGACAGAGCATGAACATGGGAGGGGCAGAGAGAGGGGGGAGACACAGAATCCAAAGCAGGCTCTAGGCTCTGAGCTGTCAGCACAGAGCCCAATGCGGGGCTTGAACTCACAAACTGGGAGGATCAAGTCCTGAGCTGAAATCAGATGCCTAACCAACTGAGCCACCCAGGCTCCCCAAAGTTTATTTATTTTGTTGCAATCTCTACACCTAATGTGGGGTCCAAACTCACGATCCCAAGATGAAGAGTCACATATTCCTCTGACTGAGCTGGCCAGGCACCCCTGAATATATCTTTTTTTAATTAGTGTTTTCATTTTCTTTAGGTAAGTACCCAACAGTGGAATTATTGGATCATATGGTATTTCTATTTTTAACTTCTTGAACAATGTCCATACTGTTTTCCACAGTGACTGTGCCAATTTAGATTCCCACCAAAAATGCACAAGGGTTCCTTTTTCTTCACATTCTCACCAACACTTGTCATTTCTTGTCTTTTTAATTTTAGCCATTTTGACAGGTTATGGTTTTCATTTGCACTTCCCTGACAATGAGTGATGTTGAGCATTTTTTCATGTATCTGTTGGCCACGTGTATGTTTTCTTTGGGAAAATGTCTATTCAGATTATTTGTCCATTTCTTTTTATTGAATTTGATTGGGTTTTCTGGTGTTGAATTGTAAAAGTTCTTTACATATTTTGGTTATTAACCCCTTATTGGATATATCATTTGCAAATATCTTCTCCCGTTCCGTAGTTGCTTTTTTGTTCCTCTGATGGTTACCTTAAGTAAAGGGGTTACTTTACTTATGTGTGGAATCTAAAACACTACAGAAATGAATAAACAAACAAGCAAAAAGCAGAATAATACCTATAAATACAGAGAACAAACTGATGGCTGCCAGGGGAAAGGGGTTGGGAGAATGGGCAAAGTGGATGAAGGCGGGGAGGGGTACAGTCTTCAAGTTATAGAATGAATCAGTCATGGGGATGAAAGGAACAGCATAGGAAATATAGTCAGTGTATTATAATAGTGGTAAATGGTGACAGACGGTAGCTACACTTGTGATGAACGTAGCGTAATGTGTAGAGACGTTGAATCACTGTGATGTACACCTGAAACTAACATAGCATTTGTGTCAACTACACAAATTAAAAATTAAAATAAGAAAGTAAATAAATACTTGCATGTACACTATTAAAACAAGTAAAAATGCAGATATAAGGAACTAGAACCAACTAAAAAAATTAATTACTTTTTCTAAAGATGTTACCAGAAAATTTTAGATTGCATCTGCAGCCCACATTATACCTTTATAGATAGCACCAACATGGAGACTTGCATGTCATAGTCAGGAATTGCAGCTTTTTAAGTACAATGAGAAGTATTTAGAAGATTCTAAGGAGGTGGTTAAGAGTTAGCTTGTAATATGATTTACCCTTTAATGAGATTGCATTGTTGTTGTGTTGAGAAAGGACAAGAATGGTAACAGGGAAACGAGGCATCAGATTACTGATGGTTATTTAGACCAGGGTACTATAAATAAAGATGGAACGAAGAAGCTAGTTTCAGAATTTATTGTGAAAGTTGAGCTCTAGGAAAAAGAGATGATTCCCACTTACTGTGCAACTGAGTAAATGAATTATTGTGGTGCCATTGCATGCGGTGGTGAAGACTGGGGTAGGAACATGCTTGAGAGCAGGGGAAACATGTTGGAGACATTTTGAGATGCCTATTAGACATCCAAGTAAACTTCACAAGAGAAATCAAGTAGAAGAGTACACCAAGGAAGATGAGCCAGCAAGCTGCTGGAAAATAGTACATGACAATGTTCCAGAAGTCAAGTAAATAACTTGGTTCAAAGAGCAAATACTGGTTCACTATTTTACATTCTGTTCAGTAGGCAAGGAAAATGTGAACAGAGAATTAGACAGTACATCTGGCAATGTGATGAACCTTGGTAAGAGCCGTTTCTTATGGTGGTAACAGTGAAGGTTCAACTGAAGCGGATAGAACAGTAAATGAGAGATGATAAAATTAGAAGATAAAATTTCAAAAAAATGTTTTGTGAAGATAAGCAGACTAAAGGAATAGTAGCTGGGGAAAGACATGATATCTGCCCTTCTTTTAAAAGTTACGACCTATCAGGGCTTCCCTTGTGTGCTAAAGGGAATTATTCAGCAAAGCAGGAGAAAATGATGTGGTACAGAGGATAATTGTTCAAGGTTCTTGAGTGAACTAGTTGGAACAGGATCCAGATCTTAAAGACAGGATTGACTTTGATGAAACTAGGATCTCATTGTATCATAGATCCGTTGTATCTGAAAAAAAAGATAGTGTAGATGAATGAAACAGATAAAGGTGAGTCTCTCTCTCTCTCTTTGTTTTCTCTCTTCATGTGTTTACAATGCTTGTACCATATCAAATTTATCAATTTATAACATTTGTAGACACAATTTTGAATTCACAGATCTATGTGTTCTAGCTTCAAATGTCGTTACAGAAAACTCACTGTGTGTGCGTGTGTGTGTTTAACGTATAGAGATGTTGAATCACTATGAGGTACACCTGAAACTTCTTGAACTTTTATGATACGATATTTTTTAAAAGTCTCCTAAAAATTTGACTTGGTTAAGTCTTAATTCATTATTCTGAATGCTCAATGATTCACTGCAATCTGAAGATTGATTTCCTGCATTTAGGGGAATTTTCTGTATTATTTACTTATTTTTATTATTTCCTCCTTTCCAATGTTCCTTTTCTCTCTTTCTGGAATCTGTATTAGTTGGATGTTCCATGGATTGTTCCTGGAATGATCACAACTTTATTTCTCAGTATCTACTTGGTTGCCTACTGCCTGTGTGTTCTACCTTCTAGTAGTATTCCTTGATTTTAACACTGAAACCATTTTGGCTAAAAAAAAATTTAGGAGACCCTGGGTGCTCAGTTGATTAAATATCGGATTGTTGGTTTCGGCTCAGGTCATTATCTCACAATTCACAGGTTCAAGCCCTGCATTGGGCTCCGTACTGGCAATGTGGAGCCTGTTTGGAATTCTCTCTCTCTCTCTCTCTCTCTCGCTCTCAAAAATAAATAAACTTAAAAAAGGCTTTTTTTGGTATGGAATTTTTAATTTCCTGGAGCTCTTACTTTGATCTCTATTCCTTCTTCACAGCATTTGGCTCTTCCTTAATGGGTTCAATGTCTTATCTAATGACTCTGGGTAAATTAATTACTGTTTCTTTGAAGTTTTCTTGCTTTCAGTTGTTCCTGCCCCTTCTGAGCTTCTCAGGTATTATCTGTTTGTTGGTCTTCCCCTTTCATGTTACAGATTTCTCTCAAAAGTTTTGAGATACATAGCCATCTGTTCATAGTAAAAATTGCCTTTAAGCTCTGTGTGCATGGCAGAGAACACTGATCAGAGAGATGCATTGTAAGATGAGCAGGTGGCCTTTGGAGAACACTACATGGCAAGATCTAGGTTTCTCTCTGGCATGGTTCAATTTATCTAGAGGTGGAGGCTTCACATTATTGATCTTGTACAAAAACCTGATGGCGGGTGGTCTATACAGCTAGGTAGCAGAAAGAAGTTGGAAGGAGGGTGGCAGTGCATCATGTAATTAGTAGGTGGACTCCCATCGAACAGCTCTCTTCTAATCTTGCACCTCGTCCTACATTCTTCTGTAGCTGGTTATCTTAATCTAAGCCTCTCTGGTTCAGTTCCTCCATAGAGCATGCTTCACATTCCTAGGAAACCTAGCGGCTACAGTTTTCTAACAATGCTGAGGTGGAGGTGAGAGCAGGAAATCTAGCTGCTTCGTATGTAAACTTACTTCCAAACTGCCCCAGGCTTAGAGCCTTCTCCAACCGCCCTTTTGTAGTTATGGTGCCACAGCTTTGTCTTTCTAGTATCCAAAGAACAAATCAGCTTCTTCCTCAGGGATAACCCACTTTGTAGATTTCCATGTATACCATCTCTACTTTTTTTTAAGATTTTATTTTTAAGCAATCTCTACACCCAACATGGGACTCGAACTTAACAACCCTGAGATCAAGGGTCACGTGCTCCATTGACCAAGCCAGCCAGGCACCCCTCATCTCTTTCTACTTTGATAAATAATTAAATTCCTACTTTTTCTTTCCATCTTCACACATTGTAATTCAGAATTATAGATCTCTCATAATTTAATAAGAGATGAAATCAGTGTTTCTACTTATGGGCAGAGGCAGCAACATTGCTAAGTTTCCATCTTATACGAGAAACTTTAAATCCAATGGTAATAATACAGTTCCTTTTGACAGTCAAGATTCCTGAAGATACTGTCTTTCAGGAACTCTAAATTAATAGCAATGTTTACAGCGTTCTATACTCCCATATCCATGCTGTGTACTAGCTTCTATTCTAAATATTAATGAAAGTAGTATGGGGAAAAAGTAGCATCTTATTTGAATCTGCACACTTAAACCCAGACTTGTTACTGTTTTCTGAAAAAAAGAAGAAAGGAAGCAAGGAAGGAAGGGAGAAAGGAGGAAAGGTCTTTAGAACCAAAGAGGAAAGCAACTAATTCAGCTTTCCTGGTGAATTAGGGAAGGCTTCATAAGAGAACTGATATGTCATCTGTATCTTGAGAGATTTGCCTACCTTTATAAAAGAGGCTATTATATATCCCAAGAGAATGGAAGCAGAAAGGAGACCAACATGTTCAAAGAAAAATGAGATATTTGAGAGGACAAAACCAAGATAATGTATTAGATTTGGGGAAAAAGTTAAAAGTTTACATAAATTCAAAGAAGCATTTTTTATTGATACTGATTCTACCTTCTTCCTGGAGTTTTGCACCCTCTCTGTGAATAATATGCGTATCTAATGATCTAGTTTACAAGGAACCCACAAATCTACTTCACGAGAGCCCCAGAAGATTCAATTCCAATTTCACGGGAATAATTACTTAGTAGAAAACTCATAAAAACGTCTTTTTTCATCGTTAGGAATTAGGCTATCGTTGATGGTTGTGATGCATTGTGCAAACTCTCCTGAGCGTAGCTGACTTCAGCCCATGAGAGGTGGACAGTTCCAAACACACTGCCAGGGCCCCATGTCTTCAAGGCCTTCTCCTAAGCCACAGGAGGCCACTCAACTGAACCTGGTTCAACCTGCAAAGGTAGGGGAATTAACCCCTTGAGAACAATCTTCTACAAGTGGGAGACAGGAGTCTTGATAAATGCCCAGCCTTCCTATCCTCTACAGAGACCGTGGAAGGGAGGTTGGATACAGCTCCTCACCAGGGTCCATGGTAGGACCGAGCTTCACTCATTCACAGGGGTAACTGGACTCTCAAAACTCAGAGCCTGCTCCTCTACCCTCTTTTTTCCTCTCATATTTCCCACTCTTTTACTTCTGCTCCTTGAAATTTCCCCTTGAATAATTTACCTATGCCCCATTTCTGTTCTCAGGTTGTGCCTTTGAAAAAGTCAATATAAAACATGTACTTAACTAGTTATGTGCCTCTACTATCTACTCATTTTTCTTAACTCCACAGAATTTGCGGCATCCCACCTTTTCCATCTCTTTATCTTAAAATATGAATAATTAAAAATTAAGTATTTTCTTATTTATTAGCATTGATTACTTATATTTAGAATATTCACCACTGATACATAAAAGAACACTGAACGAAGAACCAGAAAACCCATATTCTAGTCTTAGGTTTTGTAGTAACTAGTGGTGAGACTAAATGAAAGCAACTGTATCTCTCTAAAAATCTTAGCCCCCAATTTATTAAAATGTAGGAATTGGTGTAGAAGATTATTCATAGGCACTGGTTTTATGATTCCATGAAATAAATTATAGAGGTAGGCCTGCTGTGGATGAAGCTGTCAATCTGTCATGCTGCCAGGTGGGCAGTTGGTCATGTTCACATCATAGTCACCTGCACCTGTGGCCATGCCTAGAGCAACTTCCGACCAGCATCCAATTCAAATCTGTCCCTTGTATGAATAGTTCCCAATGCCTCAGTAGCCCGCAGCTTTAAATATACATACATTTGATTTGTGTAATCACAGTTAACCCCAGGTTCTTCTCTTTTCTTATATTTTCTTATATTCTTGAGCAACACACAAAGTAACCATTTGTTACTCAACAGTGACTCCAAAGGTGAAGTTTCTAGACAAAAGGGAGAGGGACAGCCAGGGGTGGGCGGAGCTTAGAGGCAGAAAAGGCTTTACTGAACTTTGCAAATCATCCCATGTAGCTGGGTTGCCAATTTAACCACACCGAAGGCTGGCTCTGGCAGCAGGCATTAAAGGGAGAAAGTAAAATAGTTCCTTTGTTCAGACTCTACAAATGCTGAAAGGAAATTCCTGCTCACAGCAGGTGATTAAACAAGCTTTATTAGAGGCCATTACATGGAGTCACTAACACTGCTTTGTTGCAATAAAATGGTTCATTTTCCCATTTTCTCATTCTTTACCTTTCAAATTGTATTAATTAGATTTATCAACAATTTGGTAACTCCAAACTGGCTGCCAGAGTTCTTATAAGAACTCTTTTACAACCTGTTCTTTTAAAGCAATAAAGCTCAAACTTATCCAGCAAATTCCTCCTAAGATAGAGGAAAGTGGATTTGTATCTTGGAGGAAAGGGGTCACCATGTAGCTCAAAATGTTTGGCCACAAGCATGAAATTTCTCCAAAGCCTTATCCTTTATCTTAAAAGTTCATGTGAATTTGCCTACTACTCAGTAGTAAACCTCAACTTATATTAATTTCAACATAATGTGTGCATCATTTACTAATTACCCCATCAACACATCTAAGGAAGAATAATGTAATTTGGATTGTATGTTTTATTCTTGTACTCTTCATCTTTTTATAAGGGTAAAATAGTAATGTTTCTCTTTCTTCCAATGATACCTTTAAACTGTTCCTGCATCATATATTAACCTAGGAGAAAGACTTTCCCATTCATTATGAAGCCTGTTTTTGTGCATCTGAAATCTCATACCATATATAAATACGAAATTCAAATGTCAACTCCATTATCCTTTCAAGAGAAACACAAGGATCAAAATTCAATGCTTATCAAGTAAAAGTAAAAAAAAAATGGGGGGGTGATATTATGGTCTTTGAATCCTCAGACTTCAGAACTCACATGTTTAGCATCATACATAGCCTGCACCAGCTGAATAAGCCCAGGAAATTATTATTTTGCTGCCAGCATCTGACCTGCCACAACAGGGAGGGCAGGGTCAAAGTGAGCACACAATGTGGAACAGAAACATTCATTTCTCTCCCTATATTCCTTTGACTTCCTTGTACCTCACCAACTCACTCTTTTCCTTCCTTTTATTTTGCAAACTCATCACTGCCCGCTTTATAGCATATTTTCGTAATTTTGTTTCCACCCCACATTTTCCTGTACGATAAATACCATTGTTTTGGTGCATTAAAGAAAGGCAGAGATATTCTTTTCCCTTCCCCTTTAGCCAGTCTCTTTGTATTCTGTATTCATGAAATCATTACATTTCCTTGCCTAATCAATTATTACTCTGCTACACATAAATTCGGTGAGTTTGATGGCAAAAATCTGCCAAGCACTTTGGATCTCATAGAATGGAAACCTCTATATAGATATCCGCTATGATTTCTATTAGATGAAGACACTTTAAGGTATGTTTTATTGGCCCATTAATAAATGCCTGGAGTGGTAAAGATATCTGGCTAGAAGCCCTAATTTTTGCAAGCACAAAAGATTGGGTTAATGGAGCAATTAAATACACTTTTATGTCCCAGGGCTGTAATAATATTGGGGAAAGGTAAGTGAACTACTACAAAGGAAAGACAACTGTAAATACAGAGTAAGAACTAAAGGTGTAACTTCTATAAAAGTGATAGAGAAATATATGACAGAATTTCAAACAGTGGGCAATTTATAGGGCACCAAAATTGTTATCTTTATACATTTTCTTGTCAAAAGAGGTATCTTGTTTCATTGAGGCAGAAGAAATATAAAGTGGAGAAACAGGCCTACAAGAAGCGGTGAGTAGTGCAGGGGGAACAGCAGTCAAAAAGCGTTTTAAGAAACATTAGCAGCGACCTGATTATTGGCTGTTGATATAATAAGACTGTTTTGAAGCTACAGGAGATGTGAGAGTTCGTAAAAAGAAGTGCAAGAGCTGAGAACACCGTCAGTACGAGGCCAAGTGTTGGGCATCTCTGCATTCCTAGCATACTGCACATGTGTGCCATGTAGGGCTCGTTCAGGAATTGGTAATATGCCAGGATTAGTGTGCCAATGCTTGGTTACAATGGCTCTGAAGGTGACAGAGTGATTGAGTCTGTTGGGCGGTCTCTTGTCAAAGCTCAGTTGAAGGATAGGGATCAGGGGAAGATTTACTCACCCCAGTATCAGCATCATGTACTCCCAGAACTGCCACCTTCTTCTTTGCTCTTCTCTTTCCTACGCAGCCTGTTGCGGAGACATCTGGTCTCCCCTCTTATCTGCCACCCTGGTTCCTTTGCAGTCTTATCTTTCCACCATCCAGGCTCAGTGCATTTATTATGATGATCTAACTTCTTAGCTCCTACACCCTGGAAGCTGAGGGTTGCTACAAATAGCTGCCTAACCATAAAAATCTTGTAGCATTAAAAGTTAGCTGAGACCTCAGGGGAACCTGTAAAAATTTCACTTCATTTTTTTTTCAGCTTCTTCTGTCAGCTTCTTCAATGACTTTTCCAAAGATTTCTATTCTTTACTCCCTTCCTTTTACTCTCTATTCAAACTCCATCTTCCACACTATCAGAGAAAATGTATCCTCTAATTCATGAGTTCTACTTGGCTTACCCAGTATGCATGATCTCTGACCATATTCATCACCACTGATTACAAACTGTGCATGTGTGTGTGTGTGAGTGTGTAAGTCTTGGCCTTAAGTTACTTGTACAAGAGTTTTGTATCCAAAAGAAACAAAACTTTTATTTCAAAAGCATTGAAGAGTGATGGAAATCTTTATTGAATTTCCAGAGGAAGTACTAACAGGATTATACAGATGCCAAGATGTTCTAAAACTTTCCCAAACTTCCACCAATCATTACAGCCACTGGACCATCTCTTTTGTGTGGGTCTCTAAAAAAACTTGCCTGTGGCTTCCTCACTCAGATATGCTAGGATTTCCTCTCTGAGAGGATTACCATGTCTTTCCTTGGTATCTCAGTTTCTCTGTGGAGCCCTCTTCCAATGGGTCACCACAAAAGTTCTCTGTGGCGAGTCACAGAGTAAGCAAATACTCCATCCTGGGATGGAATAAAAATCGTGAGATGCGACGAGTATTCATGCTTCTATATCCATGGTTGTCTTTGCCTTTTCTCCTCCAGGTAGAAGACAACTATGCCAGCTCTTTTCAACTAACCCTACTACCTATTCCTTTGACCGAAGTCCTTCTGTCTCTAAGACATTATCCATCAGGATTTCTGTCTTCAGCCTTTGTAAACAGAATACGTTTTTAAAATTGTCTCAACTCAGTAATGAAAAAAAATTTTTTTAATGGGCAAAAGAACTGAACTGACACTTTGCCAAAGATGTACCAGTGAAAAGTAAGCACATAAGAAGATCCTCAATATTAATAGTCATTAGGGAAATGCAAATTAAAACCACTATAAAATACTACTACGCACCTCTATGGCTAAAACGAAAAGGACTGACCCTATCATGTGTTGGTGAGATTATGCAAGAACTGGAATTCTCATACACGGCTGCCATGGCAATGTAAAATGGTACAGTTAGGTAGTTTTTTTAGAAAAATAAACATGTACTTTTTGCATGATCAAACCATTCAGCACCTGGGTATTTACCCTAGAGGAGTCAAAGTATATATCCAAAGAAGATTTGTACAGAAATGTTCACAGACTCTGTACGTGTAATAGTCTAAGCCCACACGTGAGTGGATAAACTGTGATACTCAGCACCAAACAAAAAGAAATTGATGACTTAAAATAACTACATCATGATCAATACTGCAACACTATGCTGGATGAAAGAAGCCAGACCAGGGGTGCCTAGGTGGCTCAGTCAGTTGAGTGTCTGCCTTCAGCTCAGGTCACGATCTTGTGGTTCTTGAGTTCGAGCCCTGCATTGGGCTTGCTGCTGTCAGCACAGAGCCTACTTTGGATCCTCTGTCCCTCCCCCCATCTCTGCCCCTACCCTACTCATGCTCTCCCTCTCAAAAATAAATAAGACATTAAAAAAAAATAAAGAAAGAAAGAAGCCAGACCAAAAAGAGAGTATATAATGTAGGAGTCTGTTCATATACAATTCTAGAAAAGAAAAACTAATCTATAGTGACAAAAAGCAAATCAGAGGTTGCTTGGGGGTTACAGGGGGTGAAGAACAAGTAGTGTGTGTGTGTGTGTGTGTGTGTGTGTGTGTATCACTCCTGTGCTTCTCCTTTACTTTCATACTACTAGCACACTCACACCACTTGTAGTGGTAAGCTTTCCACATAGTAAGCATTTCTGCCACACTAGCTATCTGGAGTTAGCATCAGATCCCACAGGTTAAGGCTTCAATTTCACATGACTGCCCCCCACTTGGAATGTCAATGTCAAGTCCCAGAATGTCACCTGTGGTTCTGAGCAATGGGCTATAAATTGGGGGTTCTTATAGGCCCCTCTGTGGACTCAACAGTCTAGAATGGTCCACAGAAGTCAAGGAAATGCTGAGCTAAATTTACTAGTTTATGATAAAGGATATACTAAACAATACAGATAGGTAGGACACAGCCAGATAAAGAGATACATAGGGTACGGCACACAGAACAGGACATGGAGCTTCCATGCTCTCTCTGGGTACCACTCTCCCAGCACCTCCATGTGTTCACCAACCCAGAAGCTGTCCAAACTCTGTACTATAGGGTTTTTTATGGAGGCGTCATCATGTAGACATGGTTGATTATTAACTCCATTTTCTGCCCCTCCCTCTTCTCTAGAGAATGAGGATGGAAGGATCGTGAAAGACCCAAGCTTCTAATCATGCCTTGGTCTTTCCAGTGATGAGTCCCCATCCAGGAGCCTACCAAGAGTTGCCTCAATAGAACAAAAGACACTCCTATTACCCCAGGACATTCCAAAGGAGTTAGGAGTTCTGGGTCAGGAACCCAGATCAAAGACCAAATATTAGAACAAAAGATGCTGTTAATACTCTTATTACTTAGGAAATTGCAAGGTTTAGGAGCTCTGCTCCAGGAACCAGGGAAAAGATAGATATATATTCATTTTTCCCCATAATCTGATTATACACACACACACACACACACACACACACACACACACGACAAAACTTATCAAACTGTGCACTTTAATAGGTACATTTTATTTAATGTCAGTTATACCTCAGTAAATCTATTAAAATTTTCATACACTTGCTTTCCCATTTATCTTTTAACCCATTAAAATTTGGTTTCTATCCTTTTCACTTTAGAGAAACAGCTTCAATAAGATCTTCATTGATATTTGAGTTGCCATCGATCTATATCTATATATTTTAAATCCTTAATTTTACCAGATCTCTCCAGTGCATTTGATTGCTGTGATAATTCTACCTTCTTGAATTCCTTTACTCTGCTGACTTCTGTGACACTGTGGTATTCTAATTGTCATCACAATCTCTGAGTTTCTGGTCTTTCTTCTGTATGTACTACGCTTTCTCTTCAGATTTCTGAACTGTAGTTGTTTCTCAGGATTTCACTGACACCCCGCCTCAAGCTAAACATTACTCCTGGGAGCACCTGGGTAGCTCAGTGGGTTGAGGCTCTGATTTCAGCTCAGGTCATGATCTCACGATTCATGAGTCTGAGCCCCACATCAGGCTCTCTGCTGTCAGCGAAGAGCCTGCTTCAGATCCTCTGTCTCCCTCTCTCTGCCCCTCCCCTTCTCTCTCTCTCTCTCTCTCTCTCTCTCTCTCTCTCTCTCTCTCAAATAAATAAACATTTAAAAAAGTAAACATTATTCCTGAATATTGTTCTCAATTCCCATTGACCCAATGTCTCAAAGTCAGAGGTGACCCACATCTACATCCCTAGCATGAGACCCACACTAATCTTCAGAGTATTATTTCCAAATGCTTGATGGACATTTCCACTTTCATTTCCCAAAGGAAAGTGAATACAACAAAGGAAACACTGAAATTGTCTTCACTCAACCAAAGCCGTTCTCCAGGACTAACAGTTTTAAACATCAGAGCCCACTTATCCCCCAGGGGAATCACCCTTGAGTTATCTTAAGTCACTTTCCTCACTCATTATTTCTTGCTTATAATTAACGGAAATGGCCCCCTAAGTAATCCCTCTGCTTCTAGTCAATTCTCCATCAAGCCCATGCTTGACACAATGCTTGTCACTTCACCCTTCAGTTGAATACCCTTGTGTGGTACTTTATTAACCACAACATGAAATGCAAACACCTTATCATAGTAATCAAGACACAAGTCTTCAAATATCTGGCTGTATCTATTTAGTTAGCAAACATCTACATTTACTAACATCAAACAGCTTTTAGTTCTACACACACATCATGCTACCATGTCTCTGTTACCATTAACCTCCGTGCCTCAAATGCTCTTTCTTATTCTATTCTACTTTTCTGGATAACTACTGTGTGTCTGCTAAGATTTACAACACATTATTCTAAGTTATTCATATTATTTATTTATTTACTTATTTATTCACTTACTTATTTACTTGCTTGCTGACTTCTATATCAGAAGACCAAGCTGGCTATAGAATTTTGGAATTGGTAGAGAAAAAAAAAAAAAGACCAAGAAATGAAAAAGTGGTTGAAATGTTGGTAAAGGCTTGATATTTAAATGTCCTTAAAAACAACTTGAAGATATATACCAAACTTAAAAGAAGTTAAAGAAAAAACTTGAGTCAATGTGAAACAATGATGTGGGGTGAGTTCTAATGCCAATAGTCATGCCAATAGTCATGTGAATCCTGAAACAGTATGCCTTCGTTGAGCTCTAAGAGTTTGGAGCTAAGGAATTGATTTCATACCTTTGCATTTTCTATGGTTTGAAGGAAGTTTAATGTGGGCATGCAGGAAAAGCAGAAGAACTGTATGTAACCATATAAACTGACTAAAAGATACACTTGTTAAAAAGCATGCCTAGTCCTGTGCAGAAGGTACAAAAAAGGAGGTAAAAAATAATCAGCTAATAAGGTTTTAAAGGTCAAGTTGCTAGTACACCTGAAACTAATATAACACTATATTTTAATTAATTGGAATTAAAATAAACACTTAAAGGGTGCCTGGCTGGCTCAGTCACTGGAGCATCTGACTCTTGATTTAGGGGTTGTGAGTTCAAGCCCCACACTGGGTGTGGAGCATACTTCAAAAAAATTTTTTAATTAAAAAATAAAAACTTAAAAATAAAGAAATAAAAATAAAATAAAAGTCAGGTTGCCATTATCAGTAGAGCTCCATAACTTCTGAGAGTCCTAAAAGATAAGTTTTGCTCTTTCTCAATTCATTTGTGTTCTCATTTAATTTATTTTGACTAATTTCATGGTTTTCATATTTAATAAGTCTTGACCAAGTTGTGAGAGTACATAAAAACACTGTTCTGCTTATAAGGAACCTATAGTTTAGAGGAAGCAAATGCCTTTAGTACCAGCTATTTTTCTATGTTCTTTACTTAAGTTTAATTCAGTCTTAGATCAGGCTTGTTTAGGATAGTATAGATATGTATATACAGCAATGCAATGTAGTTATACAGATCAATCTATTTTATAAAGACACTGATATAGGCAGTGATGATTACAGTAGAATTACAAAAGTAGGATTATAAAATTATCTTATCTGAGTCGGAGACTATTTTATGGCTAGAAGGTAGTAATGCTTCAAAATATGTTATATATTAATCTTAAGAACAAAGGGGAAATGTAATAAAGATTTTTAGTGTTTTTATCTGATATCCATTTTCCTCATTTTTCTTATTTATAAAACTCCAATCATATTCTGAGCAAAGGACCCCATTCCATAGCCTCCTTTGCAAATGGAGTTGCCAATCAGGTATAAAGAGGCAGATGGGTCCTTACAGTGGGCAATCCCAGACTAGAGATTATCCCTTTATCCTGTCTTATTACCATGTCCTCCTTTTTCCTGCTTCCAGCACAGACATTATTATAGGAACTCCAGCAGCCATTGTAGACCATGAGGAGCTCTTGATAATTGCTACAAATTTCTCATGGAACAGAAAGCTAGAAGGAACATGCCTCCCTGATGACTGTGGTGTGGTGTTACCATACTTCTGGATTATTTTTACAGATGAGATAAATAAGCTTCCATCTGGTCTAATACTGAGGTTAATCTGAGGTTTTATTTTATATATATCAAATTTAATCCTAAAAGCATCCATATAAGAACAGGATACCAAGTCCAAGTAAGAGTCAAGAAATTGACCACAATATTGACCACTATATTGACCACAATACAGAGTCAGACACCACTGTCACTGACAAGTGTTGATGTAACTTCATCTGTAGCCTCCCCTTTGCAATTATAACTCTTCATTTAAAATGGCCTTACACTTGTTGAATACATAACCTTCAAATGTAACTCTCCATTATCGACATCTATAAAAATCAAGCCAACTTTTCCAAGGAGAACTACTAAAAACTGTAGATTAAAAAAAAAATCAAGGACATTAAACAAAGTAGCCTGGATTCAGGGACCAAGACCTCTAGAAGCAAAAAGCACATTTGAGTTAGCCTGATAGAAGTCATTACTTTTCTTTTAGAAAAGCTTTCCTGAGCCAAGGGGCTGATGTTGACAGACAACCTTGGGATTACCCCAGGTGAAATTCAAAACTGGCCCAGATACACAGAGGGCAAGGAGAGTCCAAAGAAAGAGGCAGACCACTCCAGATTGGTAGATGGCAGGTTTAATAAGCAAGGGGATTTACATATGAAACTTGTCTTGGGTGACCACAAGCCCAGTAAATGTCTGCACCCACTTTCCAGAATCTTAAAAGTGTGTATAGAGGCCTTCACAGGGTTCAGTCACATATGCTATCCAGCTGGTTTCAATGATATTTTATTTCTCAAGACTGCATCCTTAAATTGGCTCCAGCTATGGGAGCGCAGTCTTGTTCCATTTTGCTTTACTTAAGTACAACAGTCCCATCACCAGAGCAATATTATTTGTAGGCAGATATCACCCCTGTGTGACTTGGTGGGGGGGGGGGGGTGGAAAACTAAATATGAACCTAACTGATGAGGGAGCATAAGGCAAGCTGAGAGCAAAGTATAGGCTAACAGCACCCCTCCCCCACCTCCCCACCCCAGGTGGGACATGTGTGATATTCCTCAGACACATCTGGCCGCCCAAGAACAGGGAAAGGAAAGAAAGCAGGTGGTTGACTGATACAGATCACAGTCATGCAGGACAGGAGTCTCCCTCAGTTTACAGATAATTTAGTAAATTGCAAGAAAAAGGTAATCTTATCCAGAGCCTAATCTCCAGAAACCTATAGACTCCGTTTCCTGGAGCCCTAGTATCACCCTCCTCAAGATGTAAAGGAGTTAAAGTGCTTGCATGGTGATACAGGAAACTAAGGCAAATGAAAAATTAAATTCCCTTACTGCCCACAGCCCATTGACAAGTCCTTGAAACTGGCAGAGTGACCTCCCTCTAGGACCTGAGCTGCCCTGATGATGACACTTTGCTGGGGCAAAAGGGAATCTTGGCCTAACATTATCCTGACCGCCAAGGATCCTACTTCAACGTATAAAAATTCCTTTGGAAACTTCCTTTAACTGAACTCCCCCAAATGCAGGCTGGCAATCATACTCCAAGCTTATGGCCCCTGGTGTCCATCTGAAGGGTCTCATGACTGAGGTTTTACTAAAAGGTACTAAATGGTGTTTCCCTAGCAACAGCTAGCCCCTCTAGGTACTGGAAACCTAGCTTCCAAAATTCCTCAGAGACTTACTCTATCCCTGACCCCCTACCAACCTGAGGGTATACAATCAGTTACCTGTCACAACCCCCGTGCAGCTCTTTCTGCCCAGGGTCCTGTCCCCGTGCTTTAATAAAATCACCCATTTGCACCAAAGCCATCTTCAAGAATTCTTTCTTGGCCCTGGGCTCTGAACATCCCCCCATCCCCCCAAACCCCATCACAGCTTCTGCCATCTATTTGCTTCTGTCACATTTAACAAGACATTCATGACTATGTGAGTCTGTTTTCCGCGCTCCTAAAGGAGTTTCATCGAGAAATTACAATAGACATAATAGTGTATTAAGACTCCACAGTAAGCATCAGGCACAATATCTTAATACTGTTCCCAGAAATATGCAAAACCCAGGGCCCCAGGCATGAACACGGGGGTCCCCCGACCCTTCCTCGGGAGAGAGAGGCCAGTGCCCTGAAATGCGCCAGAGCCAAGAGCCCCACGAGGGCCCACTGGCTGCAGCCCGCTGGAGAGCGAGTGCGACGATGGCGCCCGCTAAAGAAAAAGGAAAAGAGAAGAAAAGAAGAGAAGAAAATGAAACAAAGAAAAGAAAAAAGAGGAAAAGGCAGGGCGCCCGCTGGCTCGGGCGAGGCAGGGGAGATGGCGCCACCAGCGCCGCCAGGGGGAGTTTCCCAGCTCCTCCCCAGCTGGCGGAGGCCCCAGGCCAAGGAGGGTTCAAAACTCCCACACAAGGGGCGCCTGGGGGGTGGGGGGCTCCGTGGGTTCAGAGCCGCACTTTGGCTCAGGTTGCGATCTAGGGGTTTGTGAGTTCGAGCCCCCGCCTCGGGCTCCCTGCTGGCAGCGCGGGATCCTCTGACCCGGCTCTCGCTGCCCCTCCTCCACTCGTGCTAGCTCTCCCTCGCTCAAAAGTAAGTAAACATTAAAAAAAAAAAAAAAAAAAAAGATGAAATGACCAAACGAGTCCCTTTTACATCAAGTCTGGGTACTCTGGGCAGGCAGGCCTGGACGCAGACCCGTTATGAACGAGCGCCCTGCGTCTCCTGCTTGCCGGTGGCCTTGGGCTGCAAGGCCACAGGTTTTGGGGTCTCATCCTTCAGGTGCCGGTCTTAAACTTGGGGTGTCCCTCAGGGAGGAGCCTCAAGTTTTGAGTTCCCTCCCACGTATTGGGGTTGGGGAACAAAGGGTGGTCCTCATGGTGAGACGTGTCTCAGTCTTTCCTACCTGCTGCCGCGTGCTTTCCCTCCTGCCTGCTGATGGGAGGGCGTTTCCTCTGTCCGGTTGAAGGTTTTTCTGGGGGGAAATGATTCCATAAAGAACTGAATTCAGTGGTTCTGAGGGAGGAGACCAGCTTAGGGTCTTCCCGTGTCGCCATCTTGAACCCCGGCGCCTAGCACTTCTGCTGGAGAAACAAAATGGCCCACAGGGAAAATCCGTGGAAATGGTTCCACCTGTGCCTCCCCTACTCAAACATTGCAGCCCTACGTTGGTTGCAGGTTAATAACCGAAAAATGTAGTTTTACATATGTTATCCACGTTGTGTAGTTATTTTATGGTAGAAGGGTAAGTGTGCTATTAGCTTTCTGTCTTGTTATTTAATAACTGACTCATTGAATAAATGAATAAATCTTATACACACCCCCTGTGTTTTATTTTTGAAAAACGAACCTAAAAGGCAGGATTTCAGAATGTATCTTATCTAGTTTATCCCTTTTGCTATAAATCAACATCTAAAGTAAAGAACTGTTGATGAGGTCCCAATAGTTCATTCTGCAAATGGCGTATGGGATAAAGGGTTAGTATCCGAAAATCTATAAAGAACTTATCAAATACCCCACCGGCCCAAAAAAAGTAATCCAATGAAAAAATGGGCAGAAAACATGAATACTTTTCCAAATAAGATATCCAGATGGCTAACAGACACAGGAAAAGATGTTCAACATCACTTATCAGAGAAATAAAAATCACAACCACAATGAAATACCTCACACCTGTCAGAATAGCTAAAATTAACAACTCAGGCAACAACAGATGTTGGAGAGGATGTGGAGAAAGAGGAACCCTTTTGCACGGCTGGTGGGAATGCAAACTGGTGCAGCCACCCTGAAAAAGAGCAGGGCAGTTCCTCAAAAAATTAAAAGTAGAACTACCCTACAACAAAATGCTGATTTGAAGGGGCACATGCACCCCATTGTATATAGCACTCCTATCAACAATAGCCAAATTATGGAAAGAGCCCAAATGTCCATTCACTGATGAATGGATTCAGAAGATGTGGAATATACATATGTATGTATATGCATGCACACACACACACACACACACAAACACACACAGTGGAGTACTACTTGGTGATCAAAAAGTAAAATCTTACCATTTGCAACAATGTGGATGGAACTAGAGTGTATTATGCTAAGTGAAGTAAGTCAGAGAAAGACAAATACATTTCACTCATACGTGGAATTTAAGAAATACAACAGATGAACACAGAGGGAGGGAAGGAAAAATAAGATAAAAATGGAGAGGGAGACAAACCATAAGAGACTCTTAAATACAGATAACAAACTGAGGGTTGCTGGAGGGGAGGTGAGTTGGAAGATGAGCAGGATGGGTGATGGGCATTAAGGAGGGCACTTGTTGGGATAAGAAGTGGGTGTTTTATGTAAGTGATGAATCACTGGGTTCTACTCCTGAAATCAATACTACACTGTATGTTAATTAACTTGAATTTAAATGAATAAATTAAAAAATAAAACAAAGCAAAAAAAATAAAGAACTCTTTAGATTTGACTTTTAGTGTCTTATAAATTATCACTGCCCCTAATTTGGTTCATTCTCAAATCTAAGAAGTAGCCATATAATTTGATAAATTTGCTGAACAATAGGGCACCACGCTCAAAACCAGACACTACTCTGATCTAGCATGAATATAATTACCAAGACACTTCAGGAAACCCTCCAAACTGTTGGTTTCACTTTGTTCAATATGACCATACAATTTACACTTGCCTTGTCCATAAAGATAATGAGAAATTTAACTGGAATTGGGAAATGCCACATGTATGAGTTTAATGAAGAAAGAAATAAATGAAGCAAGGTCTGGGAAGATATTTTTACTAAATTCTAGTTGTTTTCTGACTACTGGCAAATGATTTATTTCATGATCTTCTCTAGAGTATTGCCAGGAATCCATCTGACAATCGCTATATAGATAAGAAAATCTACCTAAAAAAAAAATGGTATATTTCTATATGTCCATTCTTCTCTCCTCCTGTATGTTATTTATGGATTTACCAAATGTTACCAAAATATATATTTTATATCAAATTATAAAAAGTAAATAGCATTTTGTGTAATGGAAAGATATTTTAAATTTGAATTTACTAGCTCTTACTAGCTGTGTAATGGGTATTTATCTAGTCCTTTAAATTTCTGTCCATTATTAAATGGGGGTAACATACTTTTTTTATGTTTGCTTTGACGATTAGGGATATATATTTGAAGGCAACTATTATGTTTCAGTCTGAGAGGTATCCAAACAAGATGCCTACCTTACTAATAGTTATCATCATTCTAGTATTTTGCATGTAATTCATTTGAGTTTGGGTATTTAAATTTAAGTAGGCATATGCTTTCTCACTAGATTTTTCCTATTTTGACCTTAATTCTCTCTAAGCAATGTTTAGTGTCTTCTGTCCTGAAGATTGCTCTACCTAGAAGAGAATATATAGATAGACTCAGAATGTAATATGTACACTTTTATTTCTCTCTTAGAATGACTTACTTTCTCAAAGAAGAGCTCTTTTCCTGTTTATTTTCTTGCTCCAAATGGATTTAACAAAATCATTTTTCTCTTCCCATATTATTAAAACTTTAATTTCATGCTGTGCTCTAAATTCTTTCCCCCCTTCTCTCCAGAGTCCTTTCTCCTTCCTTAAGGGATTCTCCTCCAATTGTTCCTTACATGATCTTTTATAAACCTTCAGTGCGCTGTGGGGCAGCCTCATTGGTATCTCTGCAACTTTGGCCTCTTTCCACTTTGTCCTTATTTAGTTAGCTGAAAGCAGTATAGTAAGACATTTTCCCCCTCTCCCCAACTCCTTCTTCTCTCCTTTTCTTTCCTCCTTTCTCTCTTTTGAACTTCTCATTCCTCTTGAGCTACCTATGCAATATAAAAGCCTGTCTAGCAAGATCATATCTTTTATCTTCTGATTACCAAAAAAAAAAAAAAAGAAAAAAAAAGAAAAAAAAGGGTCTGGGTGCGTGTGCACGCGCGCGTCTTTTTAATGCATGTTTACCTTTTTTACAACTAAGGCGTCAACTTCTGGAAGAGGAAAAGCCAGGTCGTCCTCTATTACAGTGTTCTGTAATGAAGAGACTATCATCAGGGAGGGGGCGGGGAAGACTCAGGCTGCTCTCTAAGGAAAGGTTCTCAACGGAGTCGTTTATTATAACCGCGCTGGGGTTCTCTCGGCAGTAAGTTGTGCCCAAGAATCCACTTCCTCTCAATCCTTCCAAGCAGCCCAAGCAAATGGACTCAGGAGAGAACACAGCAACACTGACCCACAAGATCTGTCCTTGAAGCACCGGGGGCCCGAGTTGGGGACACGCGTGGACAGAGCGAGCCCAGCCCGGAGGTCGCGGGGCTCTCCCGCCGCCGCCGGGCTCCCCCGCCCCCAGGCGCAGAAAGCCCGTGGAGCCCGCACGCGGGAGCTGAGCGCGCGCCAGCAAAGCCACTGGGCATGCTCAGAAGCCGGGCAGGTTTGGGTCTGTGGCAGGCAGCTTGTGCATTACACCCGTGCTCGCCGTCCTGGGGGAAGGAGGAGGAGGAGGAGGAGCGCGGGAGGAAGAGAAGGAGGAGCGGCGAGCAGTAGCCACGACCGCCACCACCAGGCAGAGAAAGAGTTCGTGAGGAGGGAGAGACCCTCCTTCCACTTGGAGCGCCTTGTGTCTGCTTTTGGAAAGACAGAATACAAGATAAAGGAGGAGACGGAAAGAAGGAGGGGGAAAAGTGAGGAGGGAGAGAGAGAGAGGGGGGAGAAAAAAAAGACGCGAACAGAGAGGGCCGGAGCGTGCCGGGCGCCCGAGGCGCGGGGGCGGCGGTGCCGAGCCGAGAGCGCTGCCGCTTGGGCAGGTGCCGGGCCGCTGCCTGGAGGCGGCATGTGACGCGGCCGCAGCTGCCCGCGGGCGGAGCGCTCTCGGACCCGGGAGCGCACACCGCGGGGCAAGTCGGTGCCTCCGGATCCCCGCGCTGCTGGTGAGATCGCCGGCGGTAGCCTCGCTTCTGCAAAGACGCGCGATGAACCGAAGGGCGGCTCCGGGCATGGGCGTGCGGTCCTAGGACACTCGCTCCCGGAGCGCCGAGCAGGAGGCGACTAAACGACAGGGGACCCGGCGACCCCCGTGAGTCGAGGAGGCGCGGGCGCCGGCGTGGGACGGTCACCTGGAGCGCAGCGGCCAGGTAAAAGACGGTGCTCGCCACCGGGGCGCTGGGCGAAGCGGGTAGCGGCTGACCTGGTTTCTTGCCTGATCGCGTTGCCAAGGGAGGAAAAAGTTTTCGGCCGGGGTAGGAAATGTCTTTGCTTTGGGGAATGCAAACAGGGTATTGGGGACGCTGGAGAGAGCTGGTCTGTCGATTTGGGGAGTAGGGGAGTGGGTGATGGAAACTTGAACCTAGAGAGAGCGCGATATTGTGCGGAGTTGGGGCCTGGGACCCAGGGTGGGAATGCTGGGGTCACCGCAAGTGCCGGGAAATGACGGGAGTAACAGGAGCGGTGGCCGGGAGAGAGCGGGGGCGCACCACTGGGCTCTCCTCGCCTTGCATCCTCTCTCCCCCGAATGCCGGATTTGAGGCACCAAGAGTCCGGACAAGAGGAGCTACTCGGCTTGGTGTGTGCTCGTGCGCGCGCGCCTGTGTGATGTGCGTGTGTGGCTTCCCTCAGATGATTTCCTACCGCTTTTAGGAAAGCTAAAGCAGACACCCGCCAACCTCGAAATAGGGTGGCTTGTTCGGATTGCATTTCAGGGGGCGAAGAGGCAAATTTGGCACTTAGTGTAACACCTGGGCGAAGGTGGGTAGCCCCGGTGCGCATCTTTACTGACCCAGAGAGAGTCTACACTCGCGGAGCCGTGGCCGTTAGACCGCACCGGATCTCCTCTCTGGAACCCTCCCCGAGAACAGCCTCCTTACAGCTGGGTTAATTTCTGCGTGTTTTTAAACCGTGGTGGTGTGGGGGGCGGGGTGGGGGCACAGTTGACTCGTGCAGCAAAATGCACTTGTCTTTTTCGCGCTGTGCGTGTTGGAATTGTGATCCTGTTCGGCGTGCGTGTGCATGTGTGCGACTCTCCTAGCACGCAGGTTGGAAGTGGGAGAGGAAGCAGGGGTTTGGGAATTGCACCCATATGGACAGATTACAAGAATGCAAACATTCATGTGTCTGCAAGTGTTATTTGAACCTGTCCGATGGCTGTAAGGATATGCTGTCCTCAGGCTGGCTGTGTTGCGATGTTGAACGGGATGGCTCTTCTTAGGAGGTAAATGTATGTATACAAGCGTTTGTGTTGTTAAAGACACTGGTTATTTCACTGTATGTTTTGCACAGACCTTTTCATGCCTCTCTTGGCCTCTGAGTCCCAACAAAACAGATAGCCTGATCCCCCATTTTGGGTCTTTCTGTGTTACTATTTGAAAAATAATTTTTTTTTCCAAAAAAAAAATGTATTTGTTGATTTTGCGGTCCCAAATAATTTTATATTGTGAGATCATTAAATTGCATGAAACATTCAGCACTATTTCCTGTGTTTAAAACAATGCCCCTGTATTTACTTAAGAAAGAGACCCTGCCTAAGAATATACACTTAAGAAAGGGGAGAGGTGAACCTAGGACAAATACCAGCATATAGACAAGATTGTGGTAGTCACGTATTAATTAAAAAAAAAAAAAAAACACTGAGGTCTTTCTGTTCCAAACGTGGTGGGATAGATATGGCGTTGGGTGCACCCTCTTGTTATGGGAGCTGGTATTGCGAACAGTATATAGAACATGCCTGCCTTTTCTGTGTGCATTCAACATGCCACAGAATTGTGGTTTAGATCATACACTCCTATCCCTGAATAGCCTATTTGAGATTTTGTTTACATAGCTTGTCTCAATTAGCTTAATGTATAATTAGCTATTGTTGCATTAGAAAGCATGTTATTTTTAAATGGGTTTCCATATGGAAATACACCTTTAGCTTAAATTGCTGACTTAAAATTAATTACATTGCAGGTCTGATTTAGACTGTTTCTATAGGCTGGGGGGGGGGGGTTGTTGCTAATAACATTGACTTCCAAAATGAAAATAGTACTACTGAAATGCCATTTTTTAAAAATAATAGCAAATATTTATGCAAATAGACTTAATATTTTAAAAAGGAAAGAGAAAAAGATTTTGAAAAGAATCTTTGACAATGTATATATCTACTGCATGGGAAATTATTGTTAAGAGGAAAGTGTAATTCGGGAAAAGGGAAAACGTGTGTGGACTTGGTCAACATATAGAGAAAGATTGATTGTGTTATAAGAGTAGTTTTGCATTAAACCTACATTTAAACTTATTTAGGAAACTTCCTATTAAAGATTAGTGAAATGTATGAATTGTACATTTTTCTTTTTGGGAAAAAAGGGAAATATCACATCAAAAGTATTACCAATTTCTGAAGATTATTTAGGCATACTGGGTTTTTTTAGGATGCACCCGTTTTCTTCTCCTTATAAAGACAAATGATTTACTTCCTTGCAGAAAGAGTGTGTTGTTTAAGCTACAGTGTGTAAAAGCGTGAACTTCTTTTAATGGTGTTTTAGCTTTAATTGAGGGCAACCTGTTGAAAATGAGCCTGGCGGTGAGGGTGGAGGGGGGATATATGAAATTCACAATAATATAAAATTTCTTGCATCCCCACCAGTCCACTGAATAGAAGGAAATTTCCGTGATATAATTAAAAGCAACATTCCCTTGTGTATTTGCAAATTCTAAAGTAATAATTTTGTTCATATTTGTACCTAAAATTTCCTCTAGCATTTCCTGAGCCCACGTACTGTTCTTGCCTAATAGAGTTGTTAGCATTGGAAGAATTACTTGCCTACTCCTAAATGGCCTGGACATTGTCAGTGTAACTATTAAGGAACTGGGTCTTTGCAATGCAGGGAAGTTTATATTGAGAACAGCTGTGGTCTGGTGGCACTTCAGACATGAGATGAATGAATGGTGAATCATATGAAGACGGAGTCTCTGGTGGGTATGCTGAGAGACGCACCTGTCATTCACTTAGGGAACCTGCTTTTATGTCATAATATATTATGACCCATAGCATTATCCTCACATTGTGGTTCTGAAGCATCAGTGAGTAACTGGAAATGTTTTACTTTATGCAATATGTTTGTGAATTGAAAAATACATTTTTCATACAGGAGAATATCAAAAAGACCTGTATGGCTCCAATAAAAAAAAATTAAGCAAATGCCTCCACCACGGTTATTTTAAAAAAAAATCAGCATAATAAATTGTGCCTTATGCTTAATTTTTGATGGCAGTGCTTCCCTAGATGGCCATGAAATGGTCCACTGGATTTTTTTTTTTAACCCATCAATCTCATTTAGTCCAGTGGAATCCCTGTCCTAGTTGCCAGTATGAACAGAACTGGGGGATAGAATTGTAGCCTTGGTGGAAAGTTTTGATTTTAGGGGAGAAAGGTGAACAGATCACCTAATGAATTTGACAAGAGGCAAAACCTGTCAAATTGGAAGTTAATTTCTCATGTCTGACAAGACTCCATCTTCAACATTAAGGAAGGGGTTCTTGTTCAGATCAAATTAAAGACTCTGAATCCTAAATCAGTAGTTATGGCCCTTGTCTCTCCACCAGCACGCCACAGAAAGGCCGTGCAGGTGCAAAAGGCATCCCCTTTTGGTTGTAATCCCACATCCCATGTGCTCCATTAGATTTCTCCGTTCCCTAAAAAGTGCATATCCTGGGCGACTTAGACCTGCGTTAGCACTGTCATCAAATAAGGAAATGAAGACAGTTTTGTTGCAGTGAAGCTATTGGAAATATTGAATCACAATGGGCCGTACAGTGGAAATGGGGTGCCCTCCCCCAGCATTTCTTTCCCCATGTGCAAGTGGAGGGGATAGCCGTCTTCCTGTCTACGTTGCAGAATGCTTTTGGCCATCCATAGCCATGACTTTTGTGGAGGTGCTTTTCGAACAATCTCTAAAGCACTATTAAATGTGGTGCGCGATTTGGACCCTTAATATTATTTGATGTGGAGCCCGGAGAGCCAGAGTACAGGTTCCCCTCTGGCTAAGTAGCTGGCTGCACTTGCGTTCCCTTCTGTCCGGAAGTTTTGGCGGCTTGTAGACTCCCTGGCCTCTGGCGGGCTCTCCCCTTCCGGCTGGCACTTCTGCTCTCCCACCTGTTGAAACGTCCTGCTCATGCACTCCTGAAGGCGAACTAAG
Organism: Acinonyx jubatus; assembly: GCF_027475565.1. Lineage (NCBI taxonomy): Eukaryota > Metazoa > Chordata > Mammalia > Carnivora > Felidae > Acinonyx > Acinonyx jubatus. The sequence continues at coordinate 9,542,196 of NC_069393.1, forward strand.
TCCTCTGGCTGGCATGCACCTTCTTTGACTTCTCTCTGCCGAGGCTGTAGCTCCCCACGTTGACAGAGCCCCGGGATCCACCGGTGGTGATGGCAGGCCAACAGAAGGAATATTTGAGCTCCTGCCATCTTCTTCTCACCAACTGTGCCAGTTCATCCTGAAGCCAGCTAGAATGTGAACACTTTGAGGAGAAACAACGATGGGGGGGAAATGGGGGAATACGATTAGACAAACAGTAGCTGGCTGATGCATGTGGGCTTTGAGCTCTTGCCTTCCCCGGCCCTGCATTGTGTGACACTGGGAGACTGGGCTTCTGGACTCTTCAACCAGTGCACTGCAGAGAAGGGAGTGTGAGGCTCACTGGCCCTAACCCTAGTGAGCTCTAGTGTTTCCCATGCCAAGCTAGCCTCAGTTTCTCTTACTCTTGTCATATTTTCCAAGGCTAGGCTTTTCTCATGTTTGCAGTTTTAGTCCTACAGGCTTGCCTGGAAGGGCTTTAGCTGTGACCTTGGCAGTTAGCCTCACCCTTGCCAAGAACTTTTCTCCAGGAGCAAGACTGCATTCTTTCTCTTCTTAGTCTCTGATGCAACCCAAAAGTGGACAAACCCCTAGGCCTAAGGCACAGTCACCCTCCTGACAGTGTATCCTTTCTGCCTGAAGAGTCGTGCTGCCAAGTTCCAACCTGACAAATAAATTCTCCTTGTGTGTCATTGTTGGCAGGATCAAATCTCAGTTCTCCACACTCCTCCTGGCCACTGTAATTTGAGTTGCTGACTATCCACTACAGAATTAATTCTTCATTAGGTCATTTGTTCTGGCCTAGCCCTAGCTTATTTCCTGTCCCCAGTGTTCCCTTGAAATCTGGCACACCAGCTGAGCCCTGACATATTCTACCTTCAGTCACCTCTACTGCAGGAAGTAGAGCTAGTATAGACATCCTGGGTCAGGCAGGATATCCTCCCACTACTGCTGTGCAGATAAAATTCAGGTAAGATCAAGCCAAAGTAAAATACCGCCAGCAGGCTGTAAAGGACCATGCGTTTATGGTTGTGAGGTGTTCTTCTGCTAAGGCCTTTTAATTTATCACAGGTAGCTATGGCCATGGAATTAGATTCACACCAAAATATCCTGCCAGTAAGCTTTAGGGAAAGGGACCTATGGACAGCCTTTGTCCATTTTTTTTTCAACTTCTCACTTTAGAGTAGTGATATTAGCTCTGGACTTGCCCACGGAACCAAGTCTGGAACTGAGAACCACTTCTTGCCAATGGCCATTTGGAGTTTCATCTTGCCGGCTCTTAACCTCCCGTGGGGCCCACTCCAGTTGTATTTTGCAGAATCCAAGAATCCACATAAATTTCAAATATTACTGGGTTCTATGTGTCTGTGTATCTATTTATATATATGTGTATTCATTGAGAAGTGTTGAACACAGTGATTTTTTTGTTATTTTCAATTTTTTCAGTTCAACATAGTCTAAAAGCACAACTTCTCTCATGTGCAAATCCCTCAAATTATCTGCACCGAAAAGAAGTTCTCATACATGAAATGGATGCAGAGATCCTCCTGTCTAGTTTGCCGGTGACTCCTCACGTGATAATGACATGTGCCATGTGCATTACCTTGTCAGAAGGGAGACATTTGGGAAAACTGGAATTGCCACAGTGTCCCTTCATATGAAGTCCTCCTTTCTTCCCTCCTCACCCCCAAATCCTCAGCCAACCTCTCTCAACTTTCCTGGAATGCAGCTATCATTCTGTTTTCCTTGTGATAAATTATTTTAAACCCTTTAGTTCATGTTATAGTAAGAAAACTTGTCTAAGCAACTATAAGCCTCATGTCCTTCCTCCAAATTCTGGTTGTACCCTCTATCTTGAATAGTAAATGTGGCATTCGAGGATAACCCAGGTAGTATTTATGAAGTTAACTTCATGAGCGTATAAATAAATTTTAATTTACTTGCTTGAGTAGAATGAGTCTATCCATCTGCCTTTCTCCTTCCCTGTCGCTTTGTCTGTCTATCTATCCGTCTATCTATCTATCTATCTATCTATCTATCTATCTATCTATCTATCAGTCATCTGTCTATTGTCTCTGTGTGTGTCTGTGTATCCATCTCTGTGTTCCGCTTACACATGTGGGTGTACATCTCCGTGGTAATCCTCCCTGACAGTGTTCAGTGTTACCTAATGTGCCGGGTACCACAGACATCCTTCTTTGGATTCACAAGAGGGTGAGTCCAGGGCTGTGCCTTCCAAGAGTTTATGATCTGCATGTGTTGAGAGCAGCTCCAGAAATCTAAGAGTTGGAAGGTGATGTCAGGTGTCGTATTGATTTACTATGGCTTAAAACAAAATAAATGTTTCCTCTCATAATTCTGGAGATCAGAAGTCTGAAATCAAAGTGTGGGCAGGTGCACAGTCCTTCCAAAGCCTCCAGGGGAGAATCCTTCCTTGTCACCCACAGCCTCTGATGGCTGTCTACATTCCTTGACTTGTGACTGCCTCTAGTCTCTGCCTCTGTGGTCACATCGCCACCTCTTTTTCTGTGTGCCTCCTGTGTTCCTGTCTTACAGGGATACATGTGATTGCATTTAGGACCCACCCAGAAAATCCAGGATAAGCTCCTCCTTCTGAAAGCCTTAATGTTATCATACCTTTTACCACATAAAGTAATATTTACAGGTTTCGGAAATTAGGACGTGGACGTATATTTTGAGAGGACACCATTCAACCAGCTACAGATGTCAGTGATGAACCACATTCTACTTTGTGATTCCCTGTTGAATTGTGCGATCTGTGAGCTCTGAGAAATGAATGTATACAAGGTGGCCTTTTCCATTTTCAGAGAGCCCTGAGGAGATTCTCCTTACGTTGAGCCAAAAATCTAATTCTTACTGTTTGCCCTCCTAATAATTCTGAGAATTATGATGAGAATACTTCTCATCTTTTTTCCATAAGCAAATCTTTAAAGTTCAACAGTTTAAAGTTCATTCAACCTGGTCTCTTATGCCCCTTCAGAATTTTCATTTTCGTTCTTAATCTTTTCATTCGTGCTCAGTGCCACCTCCCTCCACCCCCAATTTCACTACCCTCCAACCCTAACCTTTTGCTCTCTAGCTTCCCTCCTCACCAGGAGTAAAACCACTACCAAAAGTCACCCCTGACCTCTTAGTCATAAAACAAGTAGCCCTTCCCCAGGTGTCCCCTTTAGTCTCTTAGCAACACCTGTACCTCTCTTTATTTTCAAAGCATCGTATTTCCCTGGCTCTCTCTCTCTTGTGGTTCCTCTGCCTTCTCCCAGCTTCCCTACCCCATCTCCTGAGCGGAGTGAGACTCTCCAAGAATTTCTCTTCTGTTGACCCCAATGCCTTCCTCGCCCCCTCCTCCCTTGGTAACTGCACTTGTTTTCATGGCTTCCAATGCCTCCAGTGTGGAGCACACCCATTCATGGTCTCCACGCCCAGCTTGGCTTCTGGAAGGAGTGTTTCCATGAGTTTGCCGGACAGCACAGCCTTCATCTGTTTCCTCCTCATCCTGCTCCTCTTTGGTTTCCTATTTCTATAAATAGCATGGCCATCGTACAACTCAAAATGTCTGAGTAATCTTGATTTATTCCCTTCCATTGCCTCCCACATTTAGTCAGATGCCAAATTGTAATAATTCAACCAAGTAATAGCTCAAACCTCTTGGCTTCTTTTCTTCCCTATCACCAGCACCTTGATTTATTGCTTTTCCAACTTTATTGTGCATTCAGATCACATAGAGATCTTGGTAGAAGGCAGACTCTGATTCGGGAGGTCTGGGCTGGGGCCTGAGAATCTGCAGTTCTAACTAGCCCAGGTGATGCGAATGCTGATTCGAGTCACCTCGTTCATCCAGTCTCTGGGCCTCCCAGATGACTGTGCCCTCTTCTTCTCATCCATTTTATACAGATCACTTTTATTGAAGACCCAATCTGATCGTTGCTTTCTCCTGTCCTCACAAAACTTCTTTGACATCCCCTTCTATTATTATTGAATGACAATTAAATGTATTCTATCAGCATTCAACTAGCATTCCACTTGTTCCATAGCTTGGATTTACATTTTAAATTCAATCCCAAGTCTCAAGGTCGCCTCTCACGGTACCCTTGGCACTTGCTGTTGTGTATACGCTCTGCCATTTCCCTGACTTTCATGTGTTCTCAGTGCTGCACAAAATGCCCTTTCTTCCACATCCTCATGGGCTCGGATTTTAGCAGTTTGTCAAGGATTGCTTGAACTGACATTTCTTACCATGAATTCATCTTCTAGTACTTTATCAGACATTCAGTGTCATCACCGGTCACATTTACTCATGCGTGCGTGCGTGTGTGTGTGTGTGTGTGTGTGTAAATTATTTCAAATACTGGAGTATGAAGTCCTTTGAGGACACTGTGTCTCATTTGTCCTTTATTGCCCTAAAGTACCCTGCATGGAGTCTTCCTCCAAATGCTCAGTATACTCATCAACCTATAAACTGTGTAAATATACTGTATTTGTTGCTTTCTCATTATGTAAGTAATAGGGATTACACTAAAAATCAAGCATTACAACAATGTATATGACGTCAAAAGTAAAACCAAAAAGTTCACCGTGACCTAATATCCCCTAAAAAACCATGGTTAACAATTTGATGCAAAATCCTTTAATGCTTTTTTTAAAGCAAGCTCTGCACCCAACGTGGGGCTTGAACTCATGACCCCCAAGATCAAGAGTCATGTGCTCTACTGATTGAGCCAGCCAGGCGCCCCAATCCCTTGATATTTTTCTATATACATCGTCACGTTTATTTTATACAAAACTGAGATAATAATAGATTTTTGTGACCTGACTTTAAATGTAAATCTACCTCTCCCTGTTTTTTTTAAATCTGCAATGTATTCCAAAAGATCTACTGATTTCGCTGCATAAAAATCAATCCACTTAAGATGGCCCAGTGGTATAGAAATATGTTTGCTTTGAAATTCTGATCAGTTAAGCATGTCTTTATTCAGCACTTTCTCTGCCCCCAGGATTAGACACTTAGGATTTACGAGAGTAAGACATAATACTGCCCCAGAGGGCACAAGCTGTTCACGTCCCTTCAGGCTGATGTTGGACCGTAGACTGGTGGTGATGTAGTGACCACTCATGTTTGATGCCCTGTACTTTCAGATAGTTGAATTTCATATTGAAATTTATATTTTAATAGTTTTTTTTAAGTTTATATTTTAGTTTTTGAGAGACAGAGGGAATGTGCGTGCAGGTAGGGGAGGGGTAGAGAGAGACGGAGACAGAGGATCTGAAGCGGGCTCCTGGCTGACAGCAGAGAGCGTGATGTGACGCTGGGCTAGATCTCACCAACCATGAGATCATGACCTGAACTGAAGTCAAACGCTTAGCTGACTGAGCCACCCAGGCGCCCCTAATCTTTCACATACTTTAGATCTGTGGAAAGCGGATGATTCATGTTGAAATCTGAATGTGGATATATTTATTGAAGACACACATATAATGTATATTAGTTTTTGTTTCATGAATGAATGTAATCTTGGAGTAAAAAAGCCCAGAAAATCTTTTTTCCCCCAGAAATTCTTTAACAAAGATTTAATAAAATCATGTTGTATATTTAACAAAAGTGCAGTTTAGAGAGAGGAAGGGCAAAAAAAAAAAAAAAACCCCACAAAGTCATACGAGCTATGATTTAGAATGCCAATAAATGAATGCACAATGTAAGACATTGATTGAAAAGAAAATTCCTGTAGAAGTCTAAATCAAAATTCCTCTAAGGATTTTGGAGAGACAGCTCTTAATAACGACGAATGTTTGTTACTGTGACCGTTATTTGTCAATTTTTGAAAAATCAGTTTTGCGGTAGAATTCTGGAAGTTCGTTTTGCCTGGGTAGTGGGTCAGGTGGCGTATGTAGGGGGAAGCTACAGTTGTCATTGAAGCTGGCTATGTCTCGTGAAGAAAAAACCTAAAAGCAGAATGCCAGACAATAAGGGGCTGATGCTTAGACATGTACGAGGCTGCTGTGGTCTGAGTTTGTGAAATTATATGAAGAACACTTCTAGATCGTATCTCTTCTATTTGAGGAAAATGAGGTCCCAAGACTTTGAGTGATTCACCCAAGGACACAAACTTAACAAGCCTGGGTCTTTGGGCTGCACATCAGGGTTTCTTGGTTCTCCCAGGGAAGAGTCAATCCCGCCTGCTGTCTGTGTGTGTTCTCGCCCCTGGAGATCTCAGCTGCACTTAGGGCTTCGGTGACAGCAGACCCAGGTCCGTTCCCTTGAGTGCGGGACATCCATTTCCGGCACTCTGCTGGACATTTCCACAAAGGATATCCACCGGCCACCTCTCACGTCCTGTTTGGGCATTGGAACCCATCACCTTTCTCCGAAATATACCATTCTGCCTGGTTTTCCTATATTAGCTGATTGCATCTGTCCCCCTAGGATCTCAGACCTTTTGCCACTGTATTTCCTTTATACCCTCACTCTGCACATGCAATCTCCACATCCTAACAGATTTTCTTGAGCTGTCTCATCCATTCCTTCCCTCCCCTTCCCACTGCCTTTCCCATCTCCCCCTCACACAGTGCCCATGGCCTCGAACGTGGCTCCCTGCTTTCATTCTGCTTTGGCTTTTCCCTGTTCTGTAATGAGGTCAAAGTCATTCACATTTGGCTCTACACAACTGTCCATACGGTCTTCCTTGCCTCCCTCTGCTGCGGCTCTTAGATCCATGTCGACCTGCTGGGGAATCCTCTCACTGGCCCCCATTCTCCTCCCTCCGGGTTTCTGTAGAGACCCCCCCCCCATGCTTCCTGACATTCTACTCCTGCTCTGACTGTTAGCAGACCCACAGATGCTAGAGGCCTGCCTCCCCAGACAAAAGTCACCTTTTCAGTCCCCATGCCCCTTTAGTGTATTAGTCCCATGCCCGCTATCACATTTGCCACATATGTTTGCGCTAGAATAAGTTATGTGAATAACTGTCTTTTCCTTTAGATTTTCCGTGTCTCATCGGGAGCCACCATTATTTATTTTTCGATGCCTACGACTTCACGCTGTAAAGTCCAAATGAGAAGCTCTCGAAATCTGTCCCTGTATGGGCAGAGATTTTTATGTTATGTTTTCCTCGCCAGCATCTCCCATGGGCCAAAAACAGTGCTTGGCACATAATAGACTCTCGTTATGTACTTGTTGTTGAGTGAATTCCCTCTTACTTTTCCCCTTGCGGGGCGGGGAGGGGGGGCTTGAATTCAATCTCAGGTTTACCAGTTTTCAGTGCATCTTAATAATGACAAAATAGCTGACATGTTTATAAACAGTAACCAGTTCTTGATGAGTATCGTACAGAACATAATAGAATTATCCCAGGCCAGACCCAGAGTGTCACTTGCTTGGAGGGTTGTCTGTGTAGATATAATGGTTACACGGGTGACCCTAACATTTTGAGAGGTATAATCCTTTCAGAGAACCACCTCCAGATGTGGCTCCTCTCACCGGCCAATGCTGATTGTACTTTTGAAGTAGTCATTATTGGTCGAGCGTCCTAAGTAGCGGCTTCTCATGGGGATTCTTGTAACCACCGGACAGGTTTAGAAATGGTGATGTTTCTAAAGCCATACATAGCCCAGGATTGAGTGCCCCAGAATTCTCTGGGGGTGGTTGTTAAAAATGCATTCTTGGGGATTGAAACCAGACCAGCCGAATCAGGTTCTGTCAGTCTGCATTTCAAATAAATGCCTTGAAGGATACTTACGCTTCCTCAATTTTAAGACCCACTAGTGAGGATTAACAGTGAACAGGAGGGAGACAGACATAGAAAGAAATTGAGAAAGAAACATTTTCTTTCTTTCTTTCTTTCTTTTTTTTTTTCTGTGTAGATTCTGAGTAGCCTGGTTGGCAAGGGGTGCATTATCTTAGGCTGTTCTCTCTGGTAAGATGAGTCATATTCAGTTTAGGGTGTTTCTCAGGCTGTGAGGAAGGGTGGAGTGCTCTTTTCCACTGGAATTTAAACACAATCGAGCAAGGACTGAGATCTCAGGTGTAGAAATAAGATGAAACTGTTTCCATCAAATGTCCTCCACTGTATCTAAATATATTGTTGTATTTAAAAAATACGGATATGTGTTCATAGGTGGTATTAAAACAGAAGTTCTGATCTCGAATACAGGAAGTCCTCGACGATTTTTTTCTTTGTTTCTTGATTTATATTATGGAGCTATTATACGCAGACCATATATTTGCATGTATTTAATGCTATATTTAAGGATTACCTTCCTGAGAAAGTATATCATATGCATTATTGATATGAAGAAGATAATGTCAGGAAAGTGAGACGGTATAGTCTAGAACTGCTACCTATGTGCCCAATAATTCAATTATTGTAAATATTCATAGAATAAGCATAGATCCATTTTGCTCATTGATTAAAGGTCATTCCGTGTAGATCATCTAGAAATAAATAAGTTTTAAAAAGCGTATGTAATACATTTCATAGTACTTCACAAATTTAAAGTATTATATTAATTTCTAAGACAATTAAAAAAATTATCAATCACTCTGTTCTGATCTGCTTCCAGTTCCTCTACTGCCATTCACTAGCTCATTAAATTTATCACGTTCCTAAATTGTTTCAGACACTGTTCTAGGTGCCAGAGATAAAGAGAGAAATAAACAGGACAAGATGCTGCTTTCATGAAACTTCTGTTTTTGTGAAAATCCATAGGATCTAGACATAAGATCTAGAAGTTTCATGAAATTTCTGTTTTTGTGAAAATCCATAGGATCCATAGCAATCCATAGACTCCATAGGATCCCAAAGGGGTGTTACACAGGCCTTCCTTAACTTGATGTCAAAGTCAGAGGGATATGGGTATTACAGTAGCATGGTCACTTAGATGTGTGACCTTCCTAGGTTTGACTTTTCCTCTATCTTTTAAGCTTAGAGCTTAGATTGAATTTTTCTCAAGAAAATATATGTGTATATATATATGCATGTATATATGCATATATATAGACTGTTTTCTAGAAAAATTAGGCTGCCGATTCTGATTTTTGCCACTAGATGGCAGACCATCTAGTCTGGCATTTGTGTCCAATGAATGGGTCAAGTCTTGAAAAATTAAAATGAGGTTCAAAACGAGTCACTTGATATGGGGAAATGTTGTTAGTTCCATGTGAGGGAGAGGGAGGAGTTGCTGTTATACTCCATAGATTTCATGCTTTAAATATGGTCATTCTTTACTCTCTGGCATTTAGTTTGTTGTTTTGTTTTGTTGGGATTTAGTTTTTAATGTGGCTATCTGCTCTTTCTTTACAAACACAGGACAGCCCATTTTTGAAACCTATGTTGAAAGTCACGTGTATTGCTGGAGTTATGATATAAGGCATTATCTCTAATATCTTATAATAACCTTATAATATCTAAGTTATGATATAATAAATATATGAAATATAAGGTATTAGCTAGAATAGAAATTCCCTAACATACCTTGACCAGTGTTTCTTACATATGAAAAAAATCAAAATAGACTTTGCAAGTTGAAACCTAGATGAACACATTTAGTAGCTCTAGGGAGTAGACTACTATTCCAAATGTGTGAGAAACAAAGGTTTCATTTGTGTGTGTGTTGGGGTGGGGGGTGACAGAAGAAACAAAGACACTAGAAACCTTAAGCCTGACTAATTAATTTTATCTGCCATTGGTTATAGGAATCCAAAAAAAAATGAAATATAAACAGAAGTTATATCAGGCAACTGATATGTGTAAACCAAGATTAACATTACCATTACAGAGTAGAAAGCTGGCTCAGATCCTGCTAATGAAGATCCCACCAATGTATCTTCTTTTTAGCACAGAAGTAACTAACCAGGGGTTCCTGGGTGGCTCAGTCGGTTAAGTGTCTGACTCTTGATTTTGGCTCATGTCATGAGCTCTCTGTGCACAGAGCCTGCTTGGGATTCTCTCTCTGCCCATCCCTCTCTCTCCTTCTCTCTCTCTCTCTGTCTCTCTCTCCCTCTCTTTCAAAAATAAGTAAATACTAAAAAAAATAAGAAATAACTAACCAAAGCATGACATTCAGTGTGTCTTTTAGAAGACTGAAGGCGCCATTTTGTGTGTTTTCCAAGTCCAAACCAGACCAAGCTATAAAGTGGTGCCCACTGACTCTTTAAAATTTTAGAAAGCCCATACCAACTGTAGATGCTGTTTTTGACCTCCAGAGCAGCTTGGAAATAATTGTTTTAAGGCAATGAGGTTCAGAAGGGAAAAATGTGTAGCAAAGTCTTGCCCTTAGATATGTGTTTATAACCTATAAAAGTGTTAATTTGTAAAATAGAATTATCTGAGCCAAGTTGTTCTTGGGATTTAAAGGGTGGGGAAGCCAAATCTTTTTGGAGGGATTCCAGGAACTTCTTAGTTAAAGGAATTTCACTTGAGAAATACTTTAAAGGACTGGTAAGGTTTAAATAGACAGACATGCAAGGTACACTAATTAGGCAAAACTTACCTTACATGTGGAAACTCTTTGCTATTTTTTTGTCTGTATCAGGAACATTCCATCTCAGAGTCTTTGCACCTGCTATTCCGTTTGGAACACTCTTTCTGGAAATCTGTACAGCATGCTTCTGCACCTACTTTAGGTTTTTCTCAAATGTCACTTGATCAGGCCAGCATTTTGTGACCACCTCATCTGAAATAGTATGAATTCTCTCCCACTATTCACTGTCTCCTCAATCTCTCGTCCTTTTCTTCATAGTATTTATCACCACCTGACATCATGTGTATTTATTTTTTCATTTATTGCCTGTTTATAATCCACATAATGTGAGCTCTCTGAGACCAAAAATTTAATTTTTTTTGAACTGCTAAATCTCCAGTTCCTAGAACACTGCCTGGCCCACCATAGGCTCTCAACAAACACTAACTGAATAAGTGAATACTCAGTGCCACTTTTGCATTTCTTGTCACATAAACACCGATAAACTTACCCCGTATTGTCCATTCAGCCATGGCCCTTTCTTTTGTACATTCATATTAAAATCATCACTCATAGCATCATTTACAGTGAAGTATAGGATTATAGATGTGCAGAACAATGAAATAAACTAGCACATTCACTCAGATTTACCTGATTATGCCTAGCCTTGTTTCTAGTAATGCTATTTCCCCTATTTTCCCATTAGAATTACATAAGAGAGAAGCAACTTGCTACCTTCTAATTTTTTAAAATTTTATCGTGCTCACAATAAATAAATAAATAAATAAATAAATAAATAAATAAATAAAATGTATTAAATAAGTGCTCACTTAACTATAAGCATATGCACTAAAAAGGAAGTCAAGAAATTCTTTGGGTTATAAAATGGAAGGGGAAGTCGAAGGACTTTTCTGAGTTTGATTCTGTGGCGTAATTAGGAAGTCACGAGTGAGTACCTACTATGTGTCACTGTGCAAAAAGTGACATAATCACGAGTGTGTTGGCCCAAAGTACCACAAGATACTTAATTTTCTACATTACTTGGCTAATATGCTTTCTAGCAGTTTGGTGATTCTGAGGCTCTTAAAAATAACCAAGTATCATACTCTGTTAGGTTTTTCACAGCAAAATCTAGGTCTTGACATATTGCCAAACATACTTGAAAATAATGTATTCTATTTTTTCATTCATCAGATTTTTTTTTTGAGCAACTGCCCAAGCCAGAATGCTGTTCCACGTCAGGGATACAGTGATGCCGAAAAAAGACAGGGTCTTGCCCTCAAGAGGAGCTTCAAGCTTCAGTGAATCCACTAATTGTTCTTGCTATTGAAAAGTAGCTTTAAAAAATGTAATAAGAATATAATAAATATAATATAAATATTATAATAAGTAATCTGGCTTGAAGGGTGCTGATCCGTGGGCATCACCGTGAGATTGACATTCCTAATATGGTAAATTTCGCTCTGATGATGGTGGGATAGGAGGCATTCCCTGGAGATGCTGTTTCTCTGGAACCTGCAGATCAAAACGCACACACACTCGACTGTGTGAACCATCTTAGCAGCACCCAGAACTCGGTTGGGGCTGAATCTCTCCCATCTCTCAGGTCTTGAAACCATATGTGTAGGTGAGAACTTGTGTCTGGGCTCTGAATCAAAGTGGGAAACGATGCTTGTACAGGCACTGTTTCAAAACAGGTATTTGGAAGTTAGGAAAATATTTTACTGGGATCACACAGAAGCTATTGTCCAATAGAATGTGAGGTTGTCACAAGCTTGACCTCTTGATCTCTAAAAGAACAGTGAGATGCTTGGAATTGGTAGCAAGAGATTCACTGAGGGGCGCCTGGGTGGCTCAGTCGGTTGGGCGTCTGACTTCGGCTCAGGTCATGATCTCACGGTCCGTGGGTTCGAGCCCCGTGTCGGGCTCTGTGCTTACAGCTCAGAGCCTGGAGCCTGTTACGGATTCTGTGTCTCCCTCTCTCTCTGACCCTCCCCCGTTCATGCTTTGTTTCTCTCTGTCTCTCAAAAAATGAATAAATGTCAAAAAAAATTTTTTTTGAAGAATTATTCCATCATTGGGGTTCTAAAACACCTGCTATCCATTACCATATTTTACGTTCCATATTTAAAAAGCATTTCTTGGGGCGCCTGGGTGGCTCAGTCGGTTAAGCGGCCGACTTCGGCTCAGGTCATGATCTCGCTGTCCATGAGTTCGAGCCCCGCGTCGGGCTCTGGGCTGATAGCTCAGAGCCTGGAGCCTGTTTCGGGTTCTGTGTCTCCCTCTCTCTCTGACCCTCCCCCGTTCATGCTCTGTCTCTCTCTGTCTCAAAAATAAATAAAGGTTAAAAAAAATTAAAAAAAGAGATTCACTGAATAGAGAATATCTTTTGTTAAAACAAAATCAGTGATCTAGATACTAAAGCAATTTTCATTTGAGGGCATCTGCTGCTCTAACATTTTAAAGAACATTTTGCTGTATGGTATCAGATGGCTGGTATTAACCTTAAAATGTTTTGTTGTTGCTGTTTTTTAATAGTTTTTTTAAAGTTTTTATTTTATTCTTATTTTTGAGACAGAGAGGGCCAGTGTGAGAGAGGGGCAGAGTGAGAAAGAGAGAATCCCAAGCGGGCTCCACACTGTCAGTTCGGAGCCTGATGTGGGGCTCAAACTCACAAACCGTGAGATTATGACCAGAGCTCAAATCCAGAGTCAGGCACTTAACCAACTGAGCCACCCAGGCATCCCAACCTTAAAAATGTTTTTAACCACAAAATGCTGTCATGCTCTCAGAATTATAAGGTCCTTCTCAATTGTTACCAATTTCCATTCTGAAGCTCTCCCACCATTATTTTCCCTCTTAACCTTCTTTTAATTAAGTGTTTCTCATCTGGACTTTTTTTTGGTCCTAATCTCTATAACCCATGAAAATTTAATACCATGTATTCACTGTGTAGCTGTTTGTAAAATGTGGCCATTCAGAGATTTGGAAACCATTGCAATCTCTAAAACTTTTTTTTTTTTTCCCCCTCTAAGAACCCATTTTAAAGGCTGGGTATGCCTTTACATACTTTGATCATTTACCAGGACAGTATCAAGGCAGAAGTGGTTCCATGGCCCCTCACACTTCATGGTGCTTTTAGTCTCCTTTGCCCTTCCCCAGAAAAGTTCTGTACCGTTGACATGATTCTCTCATGGAAGCACGCAGGATCCCTTCCCCACCATCTCTCTGCTGGAATCCTCTGATCCCTCAGGACTCGTGCTAGAGTTGATGCATCTGCTGTCCCTAAAAAAGGATTTCCAGTAAACCTCTACTACACTCTGGCCCCTTAATACTGGGTTTTTGAGCAGTGGAGAAGGTCAGTGTGTTCTTCTGAGGCACAATAAGAAAATCCAAGGACAATTTTATTTATTTTCCAGCTTCTTACTGCTTTTCTCCAGCTCCACTGCTGTGGGTATCCTTAAATTTGCTTTGTTCTGCCTGGCAAATCTGCCTGTTCTCACCACCCAAGTACGCTTGAGATAAAGGGAAGCCTAGATAGGGCCACTCTGTTTTGTTTTCTTACACGATTTACACAGTTGTTGCATTCCTGTGCCATCAAAGAGTTTTGAAGCTTTTGTAATACCTCAGTCCTTCACAAAGTCCCATGCTTCCCAAGGCTGTGAGAAAATTATAGCAGCCCTCAGTGCCACAGGCCTCCCAGCTTCCCAGTCTTGACAGGTGAGCATTTTTAACTCTGGGCTGTTTTTTCCCCCCTCTTATTTACTTTCATATTTCTAAATACCATGCTTCTACTGATGTGTCTTACTTTTTGGCTTTTAGTTTTTTCAATAAGTTTTTAATGTTTATTTTTGAGAGACAGAGAGTGAGCATGAATTGGGGGAGGGGCAAAGAGAGAGGGAGACACAGAATCCAAAGCAGGCTCCAGGCTCCGAGCTGTCAGCACAGAGCCCGATGCAGGGATTGAACTCACAGACCACGAGATTATGACCTGAGCCAAAGTTGGCCACTCAACCTAGCCAGCCACCCAGGCACCCCTTACTTTCTGCCTTTTAGAATTTACTTCTTACTATAGAAAACCTCTGTCCTTATACTGAGAAAAATCACATTCAAATTTTGGTTATATGAATATTCAATATTACCATGTTTTGACTATATAAATGTTACTCACTACTGAACCATTTAGTGAACTTATGATATTTTCTCTTTTTGTATTTTTTTTATTTTCTAGGAAGTAATACTTGTCTCATGTTCTCCCTTTCTCTCTCCCTCCCTTTCTTTCTTTCTTCCTTCCTTCCTTCCTTCCTTCCTTCCTACCTTCCTTCCTTCCTTCTTCCTTCCTTCCCCCTCCCTTCCTCCCTTTCTCCCTTCCTTCCTCCCTTTATCCCTTCCTTTTTTCCTTCCTTCCTTCCTTCCTTCCTTCCTTCCTTCCTTCCTTCCCCCTCCCTTCCTCCCTTTCTCCCTTCCTTCCTTCCTTCCTCCCTTTCTCCCTTCCTTCCTTCCTTCCCCCTCCTTTCCTCCCTTCCTTCCTTCCTTCCTTCCTTCCTTCCTTCCTTCCTGTCCTCTTTCATTTATTAGGAGCGTTCCAGAACTGTTTGCTTTCTAGACCTGCCATATATCTGCACTCTTAAGATATTCCTTCACTCTATTCTTCCCTGAATTACCCCTTTTCTTCAGAGTTCCTCAATTTTACCATCTGTAGTGGGAGAAGGATAATTACTATTCCTTGCCTCTTCTGGTTATTAGGAAGATTAAACTGAGTATATGTATAAGCCCTTAAGTAGAACTTGCACGTGGTACGTACCCCAAAAAACAGTGTTATTATCACTGCTATATCTACTGTTTTGTTGTTATTTTTCTATTATTATCTTACCAGTCTCATCACCGTCTCTATGACATGATGTGAGTAGAGTAAGAGATTATTGTAGAGTAAGTTAAGAGTCTTGCAGAATGATTATGTAGCCATAATTATTACAATTACTATTAATGGTACTGCAGACTTCTTTCATGGATAAATCAGAGCAGATACCTCATGGAGGAGAGTCCAGCTGAGGGTTGCTGGCTGACCACTGCTGTCCAGACCTCGCTTGTACTTTGATCCTCAAAAGAAAGGCCCATTTTCTGGGAGGGTTAGAACTGAACCGTGATCCGAATTGAAATTAAACCGTCACGACTTTTAATAGTCTTCTATATTTTTTGTGAACGTCAGTCGACTACTTCAATATTAATTTGAATGAAACTGTAGAACATGAAAGCATGAATGGCTGTGTTGAAACACAGAACTCACTTGTACAGGTTATTTAGTTAATTAATTAAAGGGAAGGACTCAGGGTGCCTAAGTGGCTGAGTCGGTTAAGCATCTGATTTCAGTTCAGGTCATGATCTCACGGCTTCATGGGTTCAAGTCCCCGCGTCGGGCTCTGTGCGGACAACTCAGAGCCTGGAGCCTGGAGCTTGCTTTGGATTCTGTGTCTCCCTCTCTCTCTGCCCCTCCCCAGGTTGCACTCTGTCTCTCTCTCAAAAAATAAATAAACATCAAAAACAATTTTTTTAATAAAGGGAAGGACTCAAAAATAAGTGGATTTAGATGTTACTGTGCAGTTAGAGTGGTTTGGGGGTATAGAGAATACACAAGACACATAGACACACACTTTTTTCAACTAAAGAAGTAGGCATCAGCTTGTTTTCTGTTGTTCTTATTTCCATTGCAAATGTTTACTTGGGTGGTTTTAAATCATATGAATGATACCAGAATAATGCAGACCCAAGGTGGGGAGTGTTTGGTGACAAGAAACGAGGGTTCTTGTCTTGTCTCAGGTTCTCCCTGAGAATGTTCTCCCTGAAGTTCAAAAAGAATTTGAACTTTAGACATTCCTAGGACCTCGTCATTTGTGGTAATTTTGTGAGCAATCCCGGAGTTTGCTGTGTCTCTGTAGCTGAAAATCCAAATGTGTTTGAGTGGGTGGTGGGGCACTGGCTCACCTCATCACTGCTATGTTTTCTTTTGTTTTGTTTTGTTTCACTACTATGCTCTTTGTTTCATCTAATCCTTGGTTTCTTTTCTATTCACAATTAATTTTATACTGAACACACATGCTTTGTGACAGCTGAATACTTGTCTTTGACGTCAATCAAAAGAATAATTCTACGATGAATCACACAAGTAGCTTACCTTTTTTTTTTTTTTTAACCTTTATTTATTTTCGAGACAGAGAGAGACAGAGCATGAACAGGGGAGGGTCAGAGAGAGAGGGAGACACAGAATCCGAAGTGGGCTCCAGGCTCTGAGCTGTCAGCACAGAGCCCGACGCAGGGCTCGAACTCACAGACCGCGAGATCATGACCTGAGCTGAAGTCGGACGCTTAACCGACTGAGCCACCCAGGCACCCCTGTGGCTTACCTTTTTTTTAAAGGGGTTCATCCCTTCCTTACTTCGATTTTAACAAACCTAGGTAATTTTTAATACTCACTTAGGTTGCATCTACCTCAGGCAAGTGTTTCCAACAGTTTGATGTTATTTGGAACACACTTTCCAAGTTGCCTGTGCTATGTGACATTCAACAAACATCAGCCTCTACCTTATGTTTGCTCCAAAGCAGGTATTAAACAGCTGGAACAGAACAAAATAGTTCAGATCAGATAAGATCCATTTCAGAAAAATGGACTAGCATAGATAGGACACTTAATTTCATATATTTTCCTAAATTCAATTCAGCTGAGATCAAGGAGGATTGATTCAATATATAGAGTAGAAACTGAACATGCATTTTATTTTATGATCAGTTTCTTGGGAGCTCCGGCCTTTATGGAACATATGGCTAGTAGTGGAAATACTGGTGGTAGGTTGTAGGAAACCAGCTTGACCCTTTGTTTCTTTTTTTTTAATGTTTATTTATTTTTGAGAGAAAGAGACAGAGAGTGAGTGGGGAGGGGCAGAGAGAGAGGAAGACACAGAATCTGAAGCAGGCTCCAGGCTCTGAGCTGTCAGCACAGAGCCCTACATGGGGCTCGAACTCACGGACAGAGAGATCATGACCTGAGCCGAAGTCGGACGCTTAACTGACTAAGCCACCCAGGCGCCCCAAGCTTGACCCTGTCATACAGAATGATTCACCGGCAATAATATAAACACTAATATTTACCCAAAAAATGCTGGGTTCTTGCTCTGTGTTAGAACAGTGCTAAGTATTTCCTTTGTAATATCTCATTTGCCCTTAAAACGATACTGCAAGGTAGGTATCCTCTCTGATTAATAGGTGAGCATAATAAACCACACATACATTAAATAACTTGTCCAGTCCAGGTATGACTGTGGTTATGGTTAAAGGTATTTGCAATCTCTGGACTAAAAAATGAAACTTATTGAGGCGCCTAGGTGGCTTAGGCAGTTAAGTGTCCGACTTTGGTGCAGGTGATGATCTTACAGTTTGTGAGTCTGAGTCCCATGTCAGGCTCTGTGCTGACAGCTCAGAGCCTGAAGCCTGCTTCAGATTCTGTGTCTCACTTTCTCTCTTCCCCTTCCCCACTCACACTCTGTATCTGTCTCTCACAAATAAAAATAAAAACATAAAAATTTTTTTTAAGTTACTCATAATAATGTTACAATAAGAGGTTATTTTATTCATCTAAGTAGGATCATCTACTGCTCTCAATATGATCTCTTTGCAACTTGGACACTAATTTAGTGATCTTATGTAAATAATGCACTGTGGCTATAAAAGATGACAGATAGAATTACTCAGTTTCTGTGTTTGGTATGGATTTTCCAAACAGTAAACATTTAAGGGGAGAAGAGCAGACTTTTCAAATAGGAACGTGTATCAGTGATTCTGCCACTGTGCTCAGCTTCTTTGATAATTCAAGTTGTTGAGAGTTCTAGAAGCCTCTTCAGGAACAGAATTAAATATTGTGGGGAAACCACAGTTGATCTGAATCTCAAAATCTACCTGAAGGAAATAAAATCATAAAGACCATTCTTCATTTGAACATCGGTCTTCAATGATCATGGGTTGGTTTTTGTTAAATGATAATTTAGTTTTGTGGACTCATTTTTATCTGACTCTGTCATTCATTTTCCCCTAAAGTTTAGATTATATAAAAAATGACAAGATGTTGTCAGTGCAGAAACTAACTATTGGCCTATGTAGTAAAATAAAAGAATTTCCCCTTCCACGAAAGAGAGGTGTTCTCTGTAGAACAGTATTGTTGTTCTCTGAGGTGACCAGTGGAGCCTCATATGGGCATTTGCTTCACATTCTATGGGATCTGACTGTTTTGAGTGATAAAGCCTCGAGAATAGGAACCAGAATGAAATATATCTTCTTTCTGGTGAAAATATATCCATCAATACTAATGACTATGAGGTATCAGAAGCAGTTGTGAACTTTGTGTTCTTCTTTTGCTGCCAATTAATATTTTCCTTCTTTTCAGAAAATGATTTCGTGGACTTCTGGTTTATAAGTCAAGACAATGGCGGGTGGGGGGGGGGAAGCGTAAATGAAAGAAGTGTGTAAAACTGAGCAAGGAATATGCCCTTACATTTCACACTCATTCCAGGGTTGGAAGGTGAGGAGACTTTCTCAAAGGGTTTGTATGTAACCTTCCTCCTCTCCCATGGATATAGTTTGGGAGCCCAGATTGCTGCTGGCTAGTAAGCTGCTTTAAACTCACTCTTTTTTCATTTCTTTCTTTCTTTTTTTCCTTCCTTCCTTCCTTCCTTC
Organism: Acinonyx jubatus; assembly: GCF_027475565.1. Lineage (NCBI taxonomy): Eukaryota > Metazoa > Chordata > Mammalia > Carnivora > Felidae > Acinonyx > Acinonyx jubatus. The sequence continues at coordinate 9,561,411 of NC_069393.1, forward strand.
CTTCCTTCCTTCCTTCCTCCTTCCTTCCTTCCTTCCTTTCTCTTTAATGTTTACTTATTTTGAGAGACAGAGAGTAGCAGAGGGAGAGGGAGAGAGAGAATCCCAAACAGCCTCCATGCTGTCAGCACAGAGCCCAACACGGGGCTCAGTCCCATAAACTGTGAGATCATGACCTGAGTCAAAATCAAGAGTTGGACACTTAACCGACTGAGCCACCCAGGCGCCCCAACTCTCTCTTTAGATACGAAGTTGTGTAGTTGGGGAAGACAAGGTGCTGGGTCATGCCATTGTTGATAAGGCTGAAGGAAGGAAAGCCAGTAATAAGGAAATTGCTGGAATTGCTTTGGAATTCATGGATCAAAAGTATGGAACAAAAGGGTAAACTATTGTGAGGATCCAGGGGTTCGTTTGTACAATGAAAAGAAAGGTCTGCGAAAACAGAATTGTGCAGTATCAGCGGCTACCTAATAACAGACTGACTAGGTGGTTTTACAATCACCCTACCATCTGTTTCTGAATTTGGGGAAAAGAGGTACATGTGAACTTTTCATCATTTTTCTAAGATGCGAAGAAAACAATTTAAGCTGGGAGTATGTGTTGCTCACACATGCTGTTTTCAAAAGAAAAAAAAATGTGTGAATGGAGAAAATTTTAAGATGTGAAATTCATAGACTTCATGATAGAATAAAGAATATAGTCTGGTATATTTTAGAACAAGTAGTCTGGGCTCCTGGGTAAACTTTAAGTTTGTTCCATTTAGTTCTTCAAAGAAAAGAAAAAGAGATTCCTCCATACTCCTTTTTTCAGAATATTGCCACAGAAGCTGACAGAAGGTTAACCTCCTAATGAACAATAAATTATAAGTTAAAATAAATTATAGGTTAATTGGTTATTATCCCAGTCACTCTTCATAAATTCTAGGTTTTAAGCCAGTGTACAGATTAAAAATTCCATTTTAATTTTTGCTTTTTTTTCATAATTTTACATGTATATGTATATCTCTTTAGAATATAATTTGGGGTCAGAAGTTACTTTGAACTATCTGAAGACATCTGTTTAAAATATTCCTAATTTTATATTTTGAAGTCGACAGGACTTACTAATCTTGAATTCCATAGGTTTCCTTCTTGACTAAAGACAGTTTGGAAAAATAGCGCAAATTTTCAACCCTAGACAAGTGGATGCAATGATGAAAATAAGCAATTGGGTCATGAAATTTGTTAGAACTATTTGAGAGCAGATAACCAATTTAACACATTTGTTTTTCCTTTTCAAAATAAAAAAAAAATTAATGTTTATTCATTTTTGAGAGACAGACACACAGAGCAGAAGAGGGGGAGGGGCAGAGAGAGAGGGACACACAGAATCCGAAGAGGCTCCAGGCTCTGAGCTGTCAGCACAGAAACTGATGTGGGGCTTGAACCCACAAGCTTTGAGATCATGACCTTAGCCAATGTCGGACACTTAACCGACTGAGCCACCCAGGCACCCCGAAAAGCTTGGAAGGTTTTTAATGACTAAAAATTTCATTCTTTGGGGTGCCTACGTGGCTCAGTCAGTTAAGCGTCCAACTCATGATTTCAGCTCATGTCATGATTTCATAGTTCGTGAGTTCAAGCCCTGCATTGGGCTCTGTGCTTACAGCACAGAGCCTGCTTGGGATTCTGTCTCTGCCCCTCCCCTGCTCCTGTTCTCTCTGTCTCTCTCTCAAAATAAATAACATTTTGAAAAAAAAATTATATTCTTCAAAACCTGGTTTCTTTAAATAAAGGAGCTGAAAACTCGAACGCATCTGTCCTCCTGGCCTGGGTGTTTCTTAGAGAGAAATTATGTTGACATTGGTACTACAGTAGGACAAGTGCTTGAGAAGGAGTGTATTGGCCGTGATAATCAGTCACTTCATGAGTGGTTTCCTCACTGCTGCCTCATGGGACATTGGTGCACACCATTCTTGGTGACTTTGTTCTTTAATGAGATGGGAAATCATTGGAGGGAAAGAACAAATCCAGTGTGTGCTAAACATGAACATGTCTTTTAAATAGACCTTGAAGGATCTGTAGGATTTCTGCAGCAGAAATGGTATTTATAGAGAGGGGCATGCTGGTATGTGTCGTAGGCACATTTGGGGTGGAGGATGGGTACCTGGCCCAGGGTGTCTGTGGCATAGGATAAAAGCAGGAAGGAAAGAAGTGAAAGACAAGACTCACAGCCACATTCTAGTGTAAGGGTCCTTGAATTGCTCATCTCTATCTGGTATGTGCTCTGACTTGTCGTATTTGTTTTAATTTTTCTTAATGTTTATTTATTTTTGAGACAGAGAGAGACAGAGCATGAGCAGGGGAGGGGCAGAGAGAGAGGGAGACACAGAATCTGAAGCAGGCTCCAGGCTCTGAGCTGTCAGCACAGAGCCTGACATGGGGCTCGAACCCACAAACCGTGAGATCATGACCTGAGCCAAAGTTGGATGCTTAACCGACTGAGCCACCCAGGCGCCCCTGACTTGTCATATTTTTGAAGGCAGAGACATCAATCCCTTCTTTCCCTAATCCATAGTATTGCCTCAATGAATCTGTGAGTTTGACTTGATCCGACTTTAGATATCCAGCTTTCAAAAGGGTTTTTGTAAGTACCTACTTATTAGAGTCAAACAAATTTTAGTACCATAAGCTCCCACCCAACCTTTCCATATGGATTAACTCTTTTGGAAGAGTTAGGATGAAAGTGTTAGGCTTTCCATATCTTTAACCACGTGGAGATATAACTCATCTTGACATTTGGATTTTAAGTGATAACAACATGTACAATTGGATTTAAGATCTGATGTTAGGAAATCACAAAGGAAGGATTTTATAAGACTTTTAAGTTTTATCTGCCTGTTGTTTTGAAGGATGATAGGTAAAAAGAAGGATCAGATTGTGTGTGTTTAAAGCTTTTGGACTTGAGGCGTCTGTGGTCCATATTGTTCATATGTTACGGAATTTAATAAAATTAGATGTAACAGTGTTCACATGTAACCATCAGGATGCAAATGGGGAACAATTTATTGTCTAAAAAGATCAAATGTAAGATAACTTCAGTCTTTCATTTCAAATTCTATCATTCTTCGGGATCTTATTGCACAACACTTGATTCGGAAAACTTTTATTTTATTTGTTTGTTTAAAGATTTATTTATTTATTCTTGAAAGAGAAAGCATGGGTGGAGGAGGGGCAGAGACAGAGGGAGAGAGAGAGAAACCCAAGCAGGCTCTGCATTGTCAGCACAGAGCCTGATGCAGGGCTTGAACACACAAACCATGAAATTATGACCCGAGCTGAGGTCGGACACTTAACCGACTGAGCCACCGAAGTGCCCCTGATTCAGAGAATGAAAGCATAGACTGCAATTCTCAAAGCTCTTGTGAAGCTTTAAGGAAATTGAGGCGTTCTGAATCTACCTGAGAGATTTTGAGTCAATAGGTTTTTAAAAGTTTCACAGGGGATCCTGATTTATAGCAGAGTTGAAAGCCACCGAGCTGTATATTTATTAAGTTTTTGTTAATTTAATAATGTTGATACACTTTAATTAAGGAACATTTCAATTTTAGTCCAAAAATGAGTTTCATAATAAGAAATCTTAGTGAGGTTTTTCCTCACTCTGAGTAAGGTTATTGAAAATACTTTGTATCTTTTAAGCCTGATAAATAGTATTGATTTCAGTATGAATCCTCTAGGACAATTATGCTGGCTTCCCCAGTTTTTCCGTTTAGTATGTTTTCTGTGAATGGTTGAAGTTTAGATGTATTTATTAACTTTGTTTTTGAAGAAAGAAAGAACATAAAACTTTGATAAGCCTACTGTGATATTAGGACATTGGAACATGATGCAGATAGTTTTTTCTTCTCATATTTGACCCATAGGTCTGGTGCTCTGTCATTTGATAACTTTATCTAATTTCCTACAAGTTAGTCTACTTTTTAAAAAGAATTCATGTGTTAAATTTTTTAATGTTTATTTATTTTTGAGAGAGAGAGAGACAGAGCGTGAGCAGGGGAAGGGCAGAGAGAGAGGGAGACACAGAATCCGAAGCAGGCTCCAGGCTCTGAGCTGTCAGCACAGAGTCTGACACAGGGCTCAAACCCACAAACCATGAGATCATGACCTGAGCTGAAGTCGGACGCTCAACAGACTGAGCCACCCAGGCGCCCTTAGAATGGTTGTTAGAAAGAATTCTTCCTGGAGCACCTGGGCTGGCTCAGTTGGTAGAGGATGTGACTCTTGAGCCCCATGTTGGGTATGGAGCCTGCTCAATTAAAAAAAAAAAAAAGAATTCTTGGAAACATTGTGTGATTAGTCACAATTAGTAGCCTCATTTGTCCATTTTATTTTCTGACTTCCTTGTATGAAATACCACAATGTTATTAGTCTTTTATTTGGAGTGTACTGACCTTTTATTACAGTAAAATGACAGAGGGAGGTATCAATTTGCATTTGATTGTATAAGCTTAGCTTTTGGCTAATAAATATTTATCATTTAATTACGTTTTAAATCTTAAACTCCCTTTTCAGATTCCCTGTAAATAATGTTAACTTAAAAATTTGCATTTGTATATTGCTTTTATATATGTTTACGTGTGTGACTTGGTATTATAAAAAGAATTTCTTTGCTCTCCAGATATATTAACCAGTCATTCTTGATCTGACCTCCAAAACATAGGTCAGGAAATATTAAGTGCTCTTATGCTTTTATTGAGAAATTCCAATCATCCGTGTGAAACTCACCCTGTGGAATGCTTCACCTCTAATGTGCTCTTTATCTCTCCATTTGTCTATATTAGGCTAGTTTTACAGTCTCTGGTCTTCATTGCCAAACCACACCATACGGATGCCAGATAGTTTTTTTTTTTTATTGGACTAACAAATTGCTTAAATTTCTTTTTATCTTGTGAAGAATGAAAGTTATAATTCATATTACACCATGGAGCGCACATAATGCAGTAATTGTAAGGCACGTAGATGTATTCTGCTCTGTACGTGACTTGTCTCCATTGTTAAGTTATAACACAGATAACATCCCAGGAGAATGAAGGCTGTGTGATCCTTTAGCCAAGAGATCATAAATGAGGCCAGAAGCCACTTATCTATAATGGCCCGAAAAGGGGAGTTTATCTTACTCTTATATTTCATAAAACTTTTTTATTTAATGCCTGTGACGATTTCAGTGATGCTACCGTAAGAAAGTGTTGGGATCACAGGATTTGGACATAGACTGTGTTTTTCCCATTGCTGACTTCTGTTGAAGTTTGAAGCTTGACTGTGTTCAATAACTTCGTGTTCTAGGCCGTGCAAATCCTGAGAAAGTGACCTGGCCCGGTGCATGTAAGTAGGGAGGTTCTGGGAAGTCAGTAAATCATCGTTTGCTTTCTTTCTCTGTGGCCGTTACTGCTGTTTTTTAGTTTACTTTGTTTCTTTAGAACAAACGTTGCAAGAGTGCGTAATGAAGTTGTATTATGGCAAGCTTCACATTTTTATTTTTAAAAGACCATCTTTGAAAAATTAAAAATAAATAAAAGACTGCCTTAACAATTGAGAAGACAAAGGTTTTGTAATGACAATAAGTTGTCTACGAAATACTTTGCCAAGAATAAAACCCATTTAATGCAGGAAGGCAAGGGATCACGTAGGACAGGTCATTATGGGACAGCTTTGCATCTAAGGAAATGTAAGTATGATAGGAGAGGATAGGCCTCAAGATCAGAAGGTGTTGGGGTGCCTGGCTGGCTCAGTCAGTAGAGCATGCAACTCTTGATCTCCGAGTCATGAGTTCAAGCCCCACGTTGGGTGTAGAGCTTACTTTTAAAAATAAAATTAAAAAGAAGGCATGGGTGCCAGTTCTGTTTGATCTCCACTGAGTTGCATAAGTTTCATTTGATCCTTGGTTTTCTTATCTGTGACACAGAGATAGCACTATCACTCTCAAAGGGCTGTAGGAGGACAAAGCGAAGTAAAGCATGCTAGTCACCTGCAGGGCACCTGTACCTAGGGAACTCTTGGGAAATGGATTGAAATTCCAATTTATTTCTTCCCCAGTGTTTCTTGATCTTTTTAGGACACGTGTCAAAAAAAAAAAAAAAACAGGTACGGCAGGTGTGTACTGTTAATCCTCATATTTTTGCATTTAAAAGAAAATCATATGCAATCAAAAAGTTAAAACTCTCATGATTATGATAACTTGTTTATGGAACACTTTGACTAGAATAGCAGCTCTTTACCACATACGCTCAAAGACCACCTGGATTCTACTCATCTGAAGGTATCCATTAACCACTTAGCCTGTGTCTAGGGAGCACCCTGGTGGAGGAGGGTAGAGTCAGAATGAGGAAGAAATACAGTATCAGATCCCAGCTTTTGAGCCATATTTGGGGAAGCCAGGACATTCAGTAAAACTATTTAACAATTATTCAATGTATACTTGAGTGGACTTTTATTGTAAACCAGTGTTACTAAAAGGTAGAGTCCGAAAAGATTATAAAGTAGGATTAAATTGGTAAATTTATAAAAAGCCTCAATCAGAGTGACTGGCACAGGGCAGAAACCCAGTAAGTAGTAGGTTTAAATTTTTTTTTTATTGTTTATTATTTTTGAGAGGGAGACAGAGAGCAAGCAGGGAAGGGGCAGAGAGAGAGGGAGACATAGAATTGGAAGCAGGCTCCAGGCTCTGAGCACTCAGGACAGAGCCCGACGTGGGGCTCAAACTCATAGACCGTGAGATCATGACCTGAGCTGTAGTTGGCCGCCCAACCGACTGAGCCACCCAGGCACCCCTGTAAGTAGTAGGTTTAAAAATTACATATATTACTGTGATTTTTCTCCCCTAAGAAATAGAAAAACATTCAAGAAGAAAGCTTTGTAACTTCAGACCCAATGCCTCTTTCTTTGTGAAACCATATTGAATATCCGGAGACTGTCGACCTATTTCTCCACCATGTATCCACAGATTTCAACCACACCTATATTAGTGCAGTTACACATAGTCTGACAATTGGTGGGGGATCCTGCTGGGTAGAATAGGCATTCCTCAGGGGAGCTGATAAGATCTCGTGTGACCGCATAGTCCGTGTCCTTGTAACACAGGACCCAGAACATGAGAATTCATTAATGAATATTTGTTGAATTAAATAACAGGTTTGAGCTGGGCATGAAGGAAATACTCGATTTTTGTTCATGGCGGGATTTTGTTCATGGTGGTGGGGATGGGTGAAGTCTCTTCAGGAAGGGGAACAATCTTGGGATGCCTGGGTGCCTCAGTTGGTTAAACGTACGACTTTGCTCAGGTCACAATCTCGCGGTTCAAGCCCCAAGTCAGGCTCTGTGCTGACAGCTTGGGGGAGCCTGGAGCCTGCTTTGGATTCTGTGTCTCCTCTCACTACCCCTTTCCCGCTCATGCTCTGAAAATAAATAAACATTAAATAAATAAATAAAATAAACATTAAATAAACATAAAAATAAACATCAAAAAAATAAAAAAGAAAAGAATGGGAACAATCTTTAAAGATGCGGATATTGAAATGAGCATGCCATTTCATTCATTCATTCAACAAACATCTATTAAGCAGCTTTTTGGTGCCAAGCCTCTGAGTAAAAGCAGATACAGCTTCTCCCTGTGGAACATACAGACTAGTGGGAGAGATGGGCATTAATCAAACGGTCATGACAGTAAGTAGACATTTGTAGCTGGGATGAATTCCGCAAAGGAAAGGTACATGGAGCTCTAAGCGTCTGACCTAGTCGCAGAGGACAGAGTGTTAGGTGCAATGTGGTGACAGGAGGAAGGGAGAGGACTCCTACGAAGAGGAGTGTTGCATACACAACATGATGGTCTGAAAGAAGGCTGTGGGCCGGTACAAGGGGGTCAGTGGTGGGGGGAAGGTGTTGGCCTGAAGAAGGCAGTGGGGACCAGATCAGATAGACCTTGTGAGCCACGTTAAGGAGCTTTGACTTTGTTGTAAGAACAGCCCAAACCGCTGAGAAGTCTTAAATCTTGAGTGAGCAGTGAAGGAATGGGAGAAATCATCAGGCTTTCACTTTGGCATTTCGAAGAGCTGACTCTGCCTGTGGCCTGGGTGATACTGTGGGGAAGGGCCAGAGTGGATTCTGGTTGAGGGCCTGGAGGGCTGTTGCACTCCCTTGGAGGCTTGGCCACGAGTGCTTCTGATGGCGACCGCACTTAGGATAGATATACCTTGGGATAAGGAGGGATTAGTAACGTCACTACAAGTGATTTAGGAGTAACAGGAATTAAGGTTGAATAGGTAATACTGAGACAGGTGCTGCAAGCTGAAACCTTAGGTCCAATGGGTCAAACCCAAACCAAATGACCTGTCACATCTCTGCCTTTACCTTTCCTTCATTCTCTCAATCTTTTATTAGGTGAGTCGTTTACATATTCATTCATTCACTCAATAAATACTTATTGTGTGCCTACTGTGTGTGCCACAAACAAAACCATGTACCCTTGCTAACCTCAGTCTCCCTTTGCTCTGTCTCTCAGTTTATTGTAATTTTTCTTACCCAAGTGCAACTCAAGCCTGTTCTCCCGAGACCACTTTGTGGGTCTTCCCAGTTAGAAATAGCAGCTTTTACTCATCTTTCCACCGGGTAGAAACATTGCAGCTCTCGAGCACTAAGGCATTCTGCTTGATCAGTAGTGTGGACAGAGTGCTGCTTTTTCAGATTTGGTTCCTCCCACTGGAACAGAGACCCACAAAATACAGGCACGTGGTAAATGCTTATTCAATCAAGTTAAAATAAACTGAAGAAAACAAAGGAGGGGAGTTTTCCATGAAACGAAATTAAATTTTGTTTAATTTGAACGATGATCATTTAAATCTGGTCGAATGATGATCAGATTCTGATGATATCCCTAACTGTATGTGATATTTTTATTATTTCCCTGGCAAGTGACTGTTAATCCACGTGATTTTTCACGTAGATTCTTCAAACACTCCATTCCATGCAATTGTGTTCTTTCGGAAATCTCTGACGAGTTGGGGAATCTAACCTTCCCTATGTCAGACGTGCCTCTCAGTGTATTCTGGACCAGCTCGTTCCAGCTCAGGAGAGCCCTGTCTGCTGGCTCCTATTTACTGATGTTGCCTTGGTAGCTTGAAATTGGCGGTGATGGCCATATTTTCAGCACGGAAACTGCAAGTGCTACAGATCAGAGCTTTGGCCTTTTCCCTCAGAAAGCTGATTGTGAATTACTTTCTAGCACACCACTGTTTTGCATCCAAAACGCACACACACACAAAAAACAAAGAAAAAAATTATGATTCATGGATTACATTAATTCCGAAACACATGTGTGCTGTGTGTGCGTGTGTGTGTGCGCACGCACGGGCACATACAGATTGAAATGGTTCGGGACTATTTCTAAGGCCTATGGGAAAAGCGAAATTTTGTTATTCTCATGTTCAGTTTGCACCTCACTCATTCACTCACTCAAGCAATGCATTTATTTACTGGAGACTCTAGCAAACAAGGGTCTTTTTCCTCAAATTGATCCCAACCTAGTTGGTGAGAGACGACAGGGATTCCTGTACAATATATTGAGGATGGAATCTGAACTGAAGTAGAAGCCATGCAGTTGAAGAGAAGTAAGAGACTTAAGAACTACGTAGGAGATACAACCAAAAATACTTGATAAAAGGCCAGAGAGAATGAGATGATTGCCAGTTTTCCAGATTATGCAGGTAGGTGGATGGTTGTCTGTCCCCAAAATGAGAATTACAGGGAGAGCAATGGCTTGAAGGGAGATGTGGGTAGGGCAGGCAGAGGTCCTTGAAGGAGATGGATTTAATTTAGGGTGTGTTAATCTGAAGTTATTTTAGAATACCTGGAAGGTGCTTTGAACTATATACTTGGAAATTGGAAAGAGATGGGTGATAGTGATTTAAAGTCATTGCCCTGTGGGCAGTCAAAGCTGAATGAGAATAAGATGGGGTATTAGTCAAGATCCCAACAAGAAACAGAGGTCATGTGCAAATGGGGTAATTAAGGGGAATTCAATGATATGATGGTTCATGGTGGTTATGGGAAGGCTTAAGGAAGCCAACTGGATTGATAAAACACACTGGGACCAGCAACAGAATAGAGCCATTGTCCACATTAGGTCTGGAGAGCCAGAGGGAAGGAGCACTTACCAGAACATGGACAAGTAGAAGCGAAATCTGTAGATATGGCTGTAGGAGGGAAGTGCCTAATAGTATTTATAGCCTTCAGTAGAGGAATTTGGCCCTTGCCAGACTTGGCCCAGCAGGACAACAGGCTGGGGAATACATATTATGACCTCTCTCCCTTCCCACTCTCTGACCTCTGGTCTTCCACTGGCCAAATCCACAGTGAAACCAAAGGGCAAGGAAATGCTTTGAGGCTCTTTAGAGGTCATCTTCCTTGGGCACAGAGCAGGATAGGGAAAGGTATAATGAGATTGTGGACTTGGAATGGTGAGTGGAAGACAACAGGTGAGGTCATCTGAAGAGGCTGGGGCAAGACAGAGCCTTGAGAAGCACCAACATGAAAAGACAGGTAAGAAGGAGGAGCCTGAGTAAGGGCATCAAGGGCTAGATGGAAACCGAAGGGGACGGGTGGGGTGGTTTTGCTGGAAGGAAGGAGAACGTTGCAAGAAGGAGGAAACCATCAACACTGTCATATACAGGAGAAAAATCTAATAACAAAACTCCAGAGAGTGTCCACCAAATTAGTCATTGAGGGTCCTTGGTGACTCTTGTGACTTCACATTGATGTGCACAAACGAGGTTATGAAATTGGTGGTGGCCACAAGAACATATTTGTAAAATTCGGCACCGTGGTTCTTGCATCAAACATGAAGAGGATGGAGAGTCCCTTAAGAGTGGGACTGTACCTGTGCCACCTGTGCCCCTGTCTCTCCAAGCATACGCTCTGAAAGATGTGTGAGGGAAGATGGGTAATGATTAGCTTTGGTGCACCAGGATGCTGTGCAAGAAGGGAAGGCAGTGGTAACTGCCAGCAGCAAGAGAGGAGGGGCCTGCCGCTTTCCGAAACCCCCTGGAGTCTGACACGCGTCCTGGAGTGGCAGACACAGTGTTTTCCATTTCAGAAATGGCAGTAGACTATTTCGCACAAGTGATTAGTAGTTCTTGTCTTTGGCACAGTCTGAAGTGGTATTTCAGAATCCAAAATATGACCTGGTTGTGAATTGACAGGGAGTCAGAAATCGTTACATAGAACATGTTAAAGAAGAAAGGCAAAAGTCCTTGTATTTAGTATGAAATGTCAGGAGACTGGCCCTTGGAGGTGTGAGTGAAATGCATATAGGGAACAGCACAGTACAGAGCGAACGTTCCATAAATGTATGTTGAATGGAGCAAAGGAAAACTTGGAGAGATGCTACCAGATTTAGTCATAAGAATACTTGGTAGAGGAAAAGTTCTCATTTTGTATTGTTCGACATCTCACCAAAGGATTAGCCAAAGTAACATTTTCACTATTTGTTTTAAGTTTATTTTTCCTGTTACAAAATATAAATCTGTTAACAGCACAACTACAACAGCAGTTTTAACATGCCAACGTAACCATATTTATCACTTTGAGAAATTTCTTTCTAGATCGTTGTGTTATGTCCTTTTTCTACTTACTGTATACACAGTTATGGATTAACTGCTTCCTGGGTCAGCTTTATATAATGGGGATTCTCCACCTCACTTCTAGTCATCATTTTTAGTGGCAGAAAAATAGCCTATTTGAAAGATACAAGATGGTATTCTTAGTTGTTGTCCTGTTACTGGGTTTTTTTTTTTTTTCACGTTTTTCACTCTTACAAATATATATTATAATGAGGTTTTTGAACCCAGAATTTTACCCACTGACTTTTGGGTTGTTAGGAATTTTTTTTTTTTGGGTTTTCTGAAATCAAATTACTAGGTCCAAGAGCAGAAACATTGTTATGGATCTTGATGCAATTTAGGCAGATTGATATTACTGTTTCTTAAGTTTGCCTTTGAATGAATACATTTTCAGTATCTTTAATATCTAACAACTCCCTAAACTAAGTAAAACCTAGTGGTTTGTGTGTGTAGGCCTGCAGAATGCTTAACGGTGGTAGCTTTCTGTAAGAGGGAAGTTAACAAAAGGACTTAAAACCCTTCATCCCTGAACGCAAGGACGGATACTTATTAAACTGGATTAAATCCAGTGAGTAAATTTTAATACATGATTCTTTTTTTTAATGTTTATTTATTTTTGAGAGAGAGAATGAGAGAGAGAGAGAGAGAGAAAGAGAAAGAGAGAATGAGCATGGGAGAGTCAGAGAGAGGGAGACACAGAATCTGAAGCAGGATCCAGGCTCGGAGCTGTCAGCATAGAGCCCAATGCGGGGCTTGAACTCAGGAGCTGTGAGATCATGACCTGAGCCGAAGTCGGATGCTTAATCAACTGAGCCAGCCGGGTGCCCCATGTTTTAATACATGACTCTTTTTTTTTTTTAAACGTTTTTTTAAATTTATTTTTGAGACAGAGAGAGACACAGCATGAACAGGGGAGGGGCAGAGAGAGAGGGAGACACAGAATCGGAAGCAGGCTCCAGGCTCTGAGCCATCAGCCCAGAGCCCGACGCGGGGCTCGAACTCGCGGACCGCGAGATCGTGACCTGAGCTGAAGTCGGACGTTTAACCGACTGAGCCACCCAGGCGCCCCAATACGTGACTCTTAAGTCATTATCTGTGATTTATTTCAGTCCAATTACCATCTGCTACAGTGCTTTAAACTAGATCAAAAGGCTAGCTGTGACCTACTCATACCCAGTGTAACATATGCTATAAAACTAGGATGTGATTGTTATATACCAGTGCTTACTTAATGTGTTTAACTCTTGCCCCGTGATTTTACACTGCAGAACTCAAGTGGATGGCACATATTTTCTGTGCTTTGCTCTTTTACACTTCTGACAATGTGTTGATTTTTTCATATCTGGTGTTTTTATCTGGTTAGTCTGATTGCATTTTTCTTCTCTTTGCATTTAATTATTTTTCCCCTTCTGTCACTATTTTCTGTTCATCTTCATTATCATGAGTTTTTCTCCTGTAACATCTCAATGGTAATTCCTTTATGTTTTCCCAAACTACCTACACATGCGTTCTGCCTTCTTCATACTTCTTAACTTATTAAACCTTTCATTGCAATTAAATAAAATATGTGCTCAAATGGTATAAAACCACTTGATCAAGTAAATAAACACCCAGACAGTCCTGTAAATATTTCGCACTCTATAAAAATAAGTAAAACCCATAACTTAACACATCTTTTAACTTTTCACTTTTGATTCTAAATTAAGTAAATAAATGCCTAAAATACATATAAGTTTCACCGACTCTCACAAACTACCCCTAAATGCATCTGTTTAAGATGAGTTCAATGTTTATAAATCAGCAGGTATGATTTTCATGTGACTGCTGGATATTTTTCCACTCATTGGCCAAAATAATCAGAAGAAAACCATGTTTAGCTGAATTTTTGGAAAATACTACTATCGATAACTGGCTAAGCATGAAACATGGTAGACTCAATGTTTTAAAATTAAGACTTTTTTTTAGAGCAGTTGTAGGTTAACAGCAAAAGTGGGGAGAAAGATACAGAGATTTCCCATATATCCCCTTGCCCCCAAATATGCATAATCTCCCCCACGATCAACATGTACCCACCAGAGGGGGGTACATTTGTTATAGCTGATGTGACATTGACACATCACTAGCACCCAGTCCATAGTTTATATTATGCTTCACTCTTGGTGTTTACTGTGTATTGTATGTATTTGGACAAATAAAGATGACATGTATTCATCGTTATAGTATCATACTCTATGTGCTCTATCCATTCACCCCTTGTCATGCCCCCACCTCCTGGAAACCACTGGTCTTTTTACTCTCTCCATGTTTTTGCCTTTTCTAGAATGTCCTAGAGATGAAATCGTATAGTACTTATCCACTTCAGGTTGACTTCTTTCACTTAATAATATGCATTTAAGTTTCTCCCATGTCGTTTCGTGCTCTAATAGCTCATGTATTTTTATCGTTGAATAATATTCCATGTCTGGATGGACCACAGCTCACTGATTCATTCAGCTACTGAAGGACAACTTGGTTGCTTCCAGATTTTGACAATCATGACCAAAGCTGTTATAAACATCCATGTCTTCGTGAGGAAATAAATTTTTAGCTCTTTTGGGAAAATTCCATGGAGGTGGGTAAGAGGGAAGAGTATCCTTCATTTGGTAAGAAACCACCAAGCTGTCTTTCCAAGCGGCTGCACCATATTGTGTTCGCACCGGCAGTGAACAAGACTCCCTATTGCTCCACACCTTTGTCAGCATTTGGCATTGTCATTGTACTGGGTTTTGCCCATTATAATCAGTATGTGATGGTAGATATCTCATTATTGTTTGAATTTACACTTCCCTGATGACATGATGTAGAGAGCAGATTCAATTAAAAAAATAATAATTTTTAGGGGCGTCTGGGTGGTTCCGTTGGTTAAGTGTCAGACTCTTGATCTCAGCTCAGGTCTTGATCTCAGGGTCATGAGTTCAAGCCGTGTGTTGGGCTCTGTGCTGGGCATGGAGTCTACTTAAAAAAAGACAAAAAAAACAGGACACAATTTTCATACCTAAAATCATACTGTCTTTTAATCCCCCGTATATAAACATGCACACAGGTAAACATGTACACACACACACACACACACACAATTTCCCCAAATACATATATCAAATGGCTGATAGGAGTTTAACTTTTTGCTGTTTTGGTTTTCTGTTAACATTTTTTTTTTTGCTTGACACGTTGCCTGGTATATTGATTTCTCTATACGTAGATTTTTTGTAATGTAAGAGTTTTCAGAGCCTGAGAAAAAGATAACAGCTAAGAATATCTTTGTTACTTCTAATGTTAAGTGAATAATAGAAAAGTATTTTCAACATTTTGAAAATCATAACATCTGTTAACTTTAGTTGACCTTAGAGCTTCTTGTTTCTTTGTTTTATTTATTTATTTATTTATTTATTTATTTATTTATTTATTGTAATCTCCATTTATTTATTTGTAATCTCTACACCCAGCATGGGACTTGTTGAACCCATGACCCCAAGATCAAGAGTCATATGTTCTACTGATTAAGCCAGCCAGCTGCCCCCCGAAACTGCTTTTAAACCAATCCCTCTGAACCACACATTGTACTACTGTGCCAGACTTTCACTATGAATGATAGAATGTGACCTTCATAATCCTTCCATATTGAAATATCTAATGAAATTAACTCATTTATTCACTGGTGCATGACATATTGATAGGTACCTACTATGCCTATAAAATGCTCTGGGATACAGAAGGAGAAAGATTAATTTACATAATAAATCTATGCAACCTAGTTAATTTTCCCTCTGAAATAAATTTATAAGGAACATAAGGATCACACAACAGTTTTTTGTTCTATCAACCCTCCACAGATTATCAAATCTGCTTCACTGATTTTCATTTTCAGGAAAAGGATTTTTAAGGGCTATAAAATAGCAATTAAAATGCCTGAGGATATAACCGGGCATGCCAAATAATGAAATTAACAAGGTTCAGCGGATCTGCATGACACAGTAGTCTCTTTATCAACAGGGAAATAAATATTATCCCTCAAAGTTACTACATGTGGACTTAGGTTGGAGCAAAATAAACCCAGACAGAGTTCAAGGTCAGGCCCTGGCTTTTGAAGAGAAGACTGACTGTCAGTGTAAATTGCCTGAAGTTCCCTGCCTTTGCCACGCTCTGTAATTTACAGTCAAGGATAGTGTTGGTTACCACTTGAGCGATTCATTTCATTTATTTAGTGCTTAGTAAGTACTGTGAGAGATACAGAGAGGTAGAGAACAGTGTTTGGCATCCTTTGAAGAAACTTTGCCAACAGGAGACCCCCTCCCTCCATTTTAGGGACTTTTGAGATGGGACTCTAGTCCTGAATGACTTCCATTTTGATTTTACTGGGTCTAGAGACTTTCCCCCAAGAGTCAGGAAGTCGCTGCTTTGGGTCAGTCTGCTAGAGTGGTAAAAACTGTACTGTGAGCAGTTATAAAAATCCAGCAAGCCCCCGCTGTAGGGGAGAGCACATGTTTGTCTGTAACCCTCGACACTCCTTCTCTGTAACCATCTCCCTCATCCTTGAAGAATGTGGCTATCACAGTAGTTGTGCATGGGGAACATGCCACCCCAAGATGGCTTGTAGAGGTTGACTGTCAAGGGGGGGAGGGGAGACAGATAAACGACATGTTCCAATTCAAAATCCCATCTGGAAGTGTCTGTTTGGCGATTACCTACTCAGTTTTCATAAGCAGTTTTGTTACCTCCTGGGAAATTCCTGGGAGCATCTTTTATTGGGTGGTAACGTCTCAGGGGCATTCCATTAGCTGGTCTGTGCACATATAATTTGACATGACATTCAGACTCTGTATTTATATCGAAATATATTAATCCTCCTCCTTAGTCACCTGGGTTTCACTTTTGTTTAATCTTACCTAATGAGCTGCTGCTGTGTGGCTGCTGTTTGCTATATGAAGAGTGAGTGGGGAAGATGCTCTGTAGGTAGCTTGTGAGGACAGCTGTCTTTGCACAAGTGGACTAATTGGGGATTACTTATGCTGACCCCACGGTACGTCACCTGTAAGTGCTGTGCTGGGACGTCTGAGCTGTTTCCTTTGAAAAGTTGATTTTGATGTTCATCCTGTGAAAACTGCAATGTGATAAACGACAAGATATGTTTGAAAATAGAATGTATGAAAACCAAGCATGGTATTATTTAATAATCTAGAGAGAAGATTCAGTCTTCTCTGGTACTTCAGAACTGAAGAGAAACCGTCAAATTCAGTCAAATGCATTTTTCTACCCAAAGATAGTAAGTCTGTTAATATTCGATTATCACTTTCTCAGCCAAGTTTATAGGCTCTTTTATTTTCCAATACTGGGGCTTCTTAGGATAGGATTCTTGGTCTTTCTATTAATTCAACAATTATTTATCTGTCTCTGTCCCCTCCTTCATCCCCTCTACCCACCACACTCTGGCCTAAACAAATGTAATTCATCCTCACTTAGACGTTAGCCCTTCAGTCTTTACACATTTCCTCCTCCCCACCCTCAAAACTGGCTTTTGAAGATCACAATCTGATCAAATTGCTTCTTTGTTTGAAATTCTTCAGTGGTTTCCATGAGTTACACTTGAGCCTTGACGCCTGATAACTTTACTTCTCTTACCTCTACACAAGCCTCTCCTTAGTTGGGCAGGCAGTGCCCTGTGATCTCGTAATTCATTCCTTTATGTGCCCTATTTCTTCTACCTAGAAGGCCCTTTCCTGCCTTGTTTGTGTAGCTAATTCCTGCTTCTGTCTCCTAACTTAAGATAAACATCATCTTCACTTGGATATTTCATAGGACTACTCCATCTATATAGAAATAGAATTACTATATAGAAATAGAATGCCCTCTGCATTCCAAGAACATTTTGCGTAGTGCCTGCTATAATTTACCATGTAACACATGGTTTATATGATCTTCTTGTCTGTTTCCTCAGCTATAGAGTGACCTCCTTGAGAGCAGGAACTGTGTCTGATTTACTGCTCTTGTCCCAGCATATCCAGTTCAATGCAACAGATACTGAACACCTACTATATGCTAGGCGCTAAGTGCTTGTAACAACACATCAGTGAGCAAAACAGACATCGCTGCACATACGAATTTCGATTCTAGTGTATA
The DNA here is from genome assembly GCF_027475565.1 of Acinonyx jubatus. Taxonomy (NCBI): domain Eukaryota; kingdom Metazoa; phylum Chordata; class Mammalia; order Carnivora; family Felidae; genus Acinonyx; species Acinonyx jubatus. The sequence continues at coordinate 9,579,208 of NC_069393.1, forward strand.
ATATTTGCTTGGTATTGAAAGAGAAGGAAAGAGAACAGAGAAAGAAGGAAGGGAGGATGGAAGGATACACAGATTAAATTATGGGATTGGGATCGCTTTGAAAGGAAACAATAATGGGTATTTTGGTTGGGAATTTGAGATTGCCGTCTATCAGTCTGTGGTGTTTCTTAGTGTTTGTTTGTTTGTTTTGTTTTGTTTTCTTTCATGCTCTTTGTTGCTTTAGGACTTCATTATAGGACTCTACTGCCTGTGGAAGACAGTATTGTTCCCATTTCTTTCCTGTTAATAAATGTTAAATGTTTCATAAAACTGGGAGTAGCAAAAATTATATGAACAGTTGCCCAATTAATTTTTTAGAAATAAAAATACTAGTTAATAATGCTCAGTGCTTTTAAGGGTGCAATAAAAGTTTTTCTCACTATTATTGGTGTGATCACCACTTGGTATTATCCCAAAGAAATAGTGAGTAAGTGAATGAATGTATCTGCAACTTTCCTACCAATTAATACCTAAGGTAGGCTAGGCATTTAGAAGTTTCTTATTTATTTTTAGTTAAGTGTCCATACTGTAAAAAATGTGTTCAGTGCTTTCCATGTTTGACAGATAATGTTTAGAAGTAATGAATTCCACCATGTTTATAGACTACGGAGATTTAATTTTGAGCTCAGATGGACCTTTGATTCTCCTAAAAAGCATTTTATGCCTTTATTTTTCAACATTTCCATCGTGTGATAGTTTGCACTGCAGAGGGCTTTATGCAAGGCATGGTTCAGAAGATCACACTTCTCTGCTGAGAATTAACGAGATGTGGTATATTTTTAACGATTTTATTTTTAAGTAATCTCTTTACTCGAGAGCATGGGGCTCGAACTCACAACCCCAAGATCGAGTCACATGCTCTACCGAGTGAGCCAGCCAGGCGCCCTAAGATATGTGGTATTTTTAAAAAATAATTTCGAAAGATACTGTAAATAATAATATTTGACAAATTTTTAAAAAATGAATCTGTGTATGCACATGTTATGTGTATGCTCATGGGCATATAAGAAAGAAAGAGAATTCTTGGCTATTTAGCTTAGTATTCTGAAAGGCAGGGAGGTTGGTTAGGAGGAGTTTTGTTGTTGTTTTTTGTTTTTTGTTTTTTTGACATTGCCCAGCAGTTTGGAAACACATTAATTTCAAATAGCTTGGCGGGTCAGGGCATTTCTAACCTGGAGAGATTGAGGACACAAGCCACGTGGAAGTCGGAGGTCTCGATGTACAGTCGGTCCCCAGCATTCTAGGGCAAGGACTGCACGACGCGAGCCTGTTCTCCTCCCAGTAAACCGAGCTGTGCTTCCAGTGCTGTTCTCACTAGACCATTATGAGATGAATCGGCAGGATGCCCCTGCCTGTTGGCATTGACCGTGGGCAGCCTCTGCCCGTGGCATTGACCGTGGTGTGTGCAATCCCGAGATAACACAGATTTGTTTGTTCCTTTGCATCCACTGCTGCTTTTGTTCATCCATCTCCCCAACCTGTCGGAACCAGCCATGGGTTAGTCACTTGCCCTTATTTTGATCAAAAGTGGGAGAGCTTTATGAATGGCTCTCACATTCGTTAATTGCGCTCAGATACCTTTTCTGGATGCTGTTACTTTGTAACTTTCTGCCTTGAAAGGCTTCCTACTGAGAAACCTCAGAGTGATACACAGTTATTTTTTTAGGGCAAACATATTAATTTTAGTAGCAATGCAGGGTTTTATCTGTATGACTCGTTTGTTTCCCCCGCCCCAGTACCTCTCCCAGATTAAACTTTGCCTTGAGTGTTGCTATTATTCCATCTTTATTGGGAGTTAGGCCTTTGCCTGACCTTTTCTTGTTTGACCTTATCATGAAGTATGCCCCAATGAAGTGACCTCTCATGGGATTTCCAGTTCCAGAACCACACATGAATGCCTCGCTAGACACAACATATCTCACATATAAACTCTTTTGTTTTTTAAATGAGTGGCCTCACACAGTTTACAACCTAGTGGGTAAGGAAAATTTTTATCTCTCTTCCAGTTAAGTAATTGCTAATGCTTGGTCGCGCCCCTTTTAGAGTGTTGAAGTCACATCACAGTCTCTGCTGTGGGATTCTGCTCTGTCTGAATGGCCTTGGGGAACCCCAGGCAGGTAGAGCTTTTCTTACTGGACCTGTGCACCCCATAGCAATGGCAGAAGATGAAAATTGACAAAATAATCCCAAAGGTTCACCAAACAACTCAGGGAATCTGGAAAGGAAATCTGAAACCAGAGACCATCGAGAGTCTGGCTGGTACTAAAAGAATCAGGGGAGGGGCGGAGAGAGAGGGAGAGAGAGAGAATCCCAAGCAGGCTCCCCACTGTCAGTGTGCAGAGCCCAATGTGGGGCTTGAACTCATGAACTGTGAGATCATGACTTGAGCTGAAATCAAGAGTTGAACATTTAGCCGACTGAGCCACCCATGTACCCCAATATTAGCAAAATTTTAAGGTCTTCCTAACGTTCTTAATGTTTTGCCTAGTGTGGAGCTGAGATCTTCCTTGGGCTAATTGAAATGGGGATTGGAAGAATCACAGGGTGAAGGTCACATGGAGAGAAATGGAAGTTCTAACTCTAATAGACCTTAAAGTTCATTAATGACTTCTCGCTCATTGCATTTCTTCTTCGGCAAATGCACGTTACATTTTAAAATAGAACAAAACATGTTTCACGGTATAGTATCTTAAGTACATTTACACTTATTTCTACCCCAGGGTATTTTTTTCTTTTTTTAAAAGAGTTTAATACTAGTTTACTGAATGAATGAAATGGCAAACAATTGTTCAGAGACAAGTCACGAGGGCAGATACCAACAATTATGTTTCTTTTCCCAAATCTTGATTTAGCATCAACAAAGACCTCAGCCTGAAAGCATTGATAGGATGTAGGTAAGTGGAGCCTATTTTTTTAAAGAGGGGAGGCACAGAAATGTACAAAATGGAGCAAAGGTTTTGCATATAAATAATGTTTTAACATAGCAGAGTACCTGCAAGCAATGGGGACAATAAAAAAAGAATTTCTTGTTTGTATTGAATGTCAATTTTATTTAAAAAAAATTTTTTTTAATGTTTATTTATCTTTGAGACAGAGACAGACAGACCATGAAAGGGGGAGGGTCAGAGAGAGAGGGAGACACAGAATCAGAAGCAGGCCCCAGGCTCTGAGCTGTCAGCACAGAGCCCGACGTGGGGCTCGAACTTACGAACCATGAGATCATGACCTGAGCCGAAGTCGGAGGCTCAACCGACTGAGCCACCCAGGCGCCCCAATGTCAATTTTAAATATTATGGGGACTCACTCATGCCTCACAACCCAAGGCAGACTAACTCCATTAAAGGATAGAAACTGAGACTCAGAGAGGTCAAGTGCTTATCCAGCATTACCCAACACTGATGTTAGGTCTACCAGACATCAGGACCTTGGACTCTATGTCAGTGCTCTGGATCTCAGGGGCACACTAAGGTGACGACCTCAAGTTTAGGGTGCCACACAGCAGCAGCAAACTATCTTGACTTTCCCCAGCTCAGCCCAGTTAAAGACTCCGATTCTCGGCAGCAGAAAGGCTCAAATGCCCTCAGCCTTAGGCTACCAAGAATGGAGTCGGGTAGCAATGGAGAGGCCCCAGCCCCATGGGCAGAGGCAGTGTGGGATTTATCTACTACAGTCCTAAGCCCAGACAATCCTAGGTATGTGGTAGTTGCATGGCCACAGAGTATACCCCTGGTCATCCCACCCCTGATATTCATTGCCTTGGCTTCTGTTCCAGCTCCCAGAAACTTGGTCCTGACCAGTCCCATCTCCCCAAGAGATCAGATGAGCTGTTCTCAGAGCACACATAGCACCGGGGATGTCATGTTTCTCTGTGGCCCCCACACCAGGTCCCCAGGGTATTTTCTTAATAGGTAAGGAAGGTATGTTTTCAGCAACTGTAGCCAAAGTCTTGAGATCTGAAACTTTTACGGAAGTTATCTATAAATGGTGCTGATTTTCGACACACACGTAAACACACAGACACATTCAAGTAAGGCTAATTCTGTATGTGACTTCAAACCCATATGCAACTTAAAAATGGAGTCACACTTTATAAGCTAACTAATAAAGGACAAGATTCTGCTTCGATTTGGCCAAGCTAAACATGGCATTCTGCTGCCACATCTTGGCATGTTGACTTTGGTACAGTCTGTTTCTGTTTTATACACCAAAGCTTGTTACATAATCTCCTTCTTGTATATTGTCTATATGACGTGGATTACAGTAAATCTGTCATTACAATAAATTTGGTAGAACTATTGTGTCAGTCACAATAGTGACTCAATATTTGAGATTCGAGAAGCTTTCCTAAGCCACAAAAGCTTTAAGAGACCTCTGCATTAGGAGAGATGATGTTTACTTTTGTAAGTTACAAATCTCTTCTAAAGAACCTTGAGGCTTTCTGATTAAGTATGCGATCTAAGAAAAAAAATAGTTGTTATACAGTATTTTTCAGTAGTGATGTGCTTCTGAAACCTGTTTCAGAATTTTGATATTATCTAAGCAAAAGGTTGCACAAATGTGCCCCAGTCATCAAAGAATAGAAAACCAAACTGATGTAACTTAGAGACTTGGAAGCAAAGAATGTTCCATACAAAATCAAAGTGTAACCCTGACTCTGATGAACATAGTGACCCGCCCCCTCCCCCAACAGATAGTTGTATAAATCGAGCCTAGTTGAATACCCAGGTTCTTAAACAGCAGTACCTTCCCCTGGCAAACGTAGTGTGAAAATTGACAGGTTCTCATAGGTTAATGGCAGTTACTGAAAAGGCACATTTCCCTGGTTAAATTAGCATTTCCACTGAAGGCCACGAGTTAGTACAAGTACAAGTTCGAAACATGCTCCTTGGGTTTACATTGCACTGGAAGTCCTGGGATTTCCTAGGTGGCCAGGTCAAGGTTGTGGCTGTCTTCTGTGACAAGAACATGAATGGCTCTGCTGATGTTAATAATAATAGTAATAATAGCACTTCATAGCTTTTCTATTAAGTCATTCATGGGAAAGGGTAAAGAGTATTGGGGAAAGAGAACTAATATTAGCATCTTTGGTACTTGTGAGGAGGGTAGCTGATGGGAGGCTACAGTCAGCTTCAGACTGCACTGGGAGCAGCGAGAGGACACTAAACACCTGGAAGTCTGTAAGGGCAGTGAAACGGAGAATTCCAAATAGGGTCCAAAGAAGGGTAAGAAAGGGCTTGTTGGACAAATTCTAATTATTGTTAGTTTTTCTTAGAATAATGGAGAAGGCAGTCAACATAGTACAAAAAGTTGATCTTGGAAAGAACACAAGTTGTTAAAACTCCTGAAAATTTGGGCTTCATGGGTTTATTATGATCTATTGTGGTCATTTCTGTGTCACTGTGCCTGGGTCTTTGTACTGAATGGTATAGACTGCTTGTGTCTAGGACACAGAGTGGGGCTGTCTGTGTGGAGAACATTCTGTAGGGAGCAGAAGTCAGTCCTTGTACCTTTCACTAGGGCGTGGCATCAGCCTATTCGATTTTAGGAAATAATGAGCAAAAAGGTGATATCAGGAAGTTTAAAAGACCTCACTTCAGGGCTACGAACCCGGTGGGTTTAGACATTGAGTGTAAAGTGTAGAAGGTAGTTCTTTAAAAAATTACTTTAATGCTGAGCTGTCAACACAGAGCCCGCCATAGAGCCTGAACTCAAACTACAGATCATGACCTGAGCCGAAGTCAGATGCTTAACTGATTGAGCCACCCAGGTGCCCCTAGAAGGTAGTTCTTGAAAGTGAGTCACAAAGAAAAGAAAGAGGGCAGAAGATCAGAAAATCCAACTAGGAAGCTGAACTGCTGACCTTGTACGATGTATGTATCCTGTTTACGAGCAATACTAACGTTAAGCGCATGGCTAACTCTATACTCGGGGGTTCAGTTCCAATTTGGACGGTGGAGAAATATAAGGCGTATTCATCATCAAAGCAATGTTTAGCTCCATCGCTCAGAATATTCCTATCTCCTCATCAATAGCAGTATTTCTTGACTGTATTATTTTTTGTCAGAGAACAGGTCTCAACGCCCTGTTGCTCTTCAACCAATTAACAAATGTATCCTTTACAGGAGTACTAACATGGCACACTAATTAACGGCCCCAGAATTGTACCTAATTAAATAATCCCTTAATCCTTGCCTGGAAACCTGTGATACTAGCTCAGATCTTTGTGGTTCAACTCCATAAACAGCTCAGCCTCCCCTGGGCGGTCGAATTTGCATTTACTGTTCACTTGTGAGGCAGACATTACTCTGGATGGTGTTTTTCTTTGATAGTCTTTTGGCTTCTTAGTACTCCTAGTGTCAACAGTTAAATTCGTAAACCAGCAGATTGAGGCCAGAAACAGAAAAATAAGCAAAGTAAACTCTCCTGATAATGGTTCTTAACTGGTGGAAGGCTTCACACAGTTTTCCAGAAGTATTGATTATTATTTTAAGCATGTGTCATCAATTGCTGATGAATAGATCTGAAATGGGAACAAAAAGGTGAAAGAACATTTATAACTGGAAAAGTTCACGTTAGAGCTGTTGGCTCTTGGGCAAGTTAAGCAAAAGTAAGACAAACAGGGGCGCCTGGGTGGCTCAGTGGGTTAAGCGTCCGACTTCAGCTCAGGTCATGATCTCACATTCTGTGAGTTTGAGCCCGTGTCGGGCTCTGTGCTGACAGCTCAGAGCCTGAAGCCCGCTTCAGATTCTGTGTCTCCCCCTCTCTCTGCCCTTCCCCTGCTCATGCTCTGTCTCTCTCTGTCTCAAAAATAAATAAAAACATTAATTTTTTTTTTAAAAAACGTAAGTCAAAACAGAAAAGCAAACAAAACACAACTGTTACCTAAATTGGAGCAAGTTGCATGACTTTCTGTGTCTTTTTTTTTTAAGTTTCTTTATATAGTTTGAGAGACAGCGCAAGAGAGCATGGGGGAGGGGCAGAGAGAGGGAGAGAGAGAATCCCAAGTGAGCTCTGCACTGTCAGCACACAGCCCGACGTGGGGCTTGAACTGATGAACCGGGAAATCGTGACCTGAGCCAAAGTCGGACACTCAACCGAGCCACCCTGCTGCCCCATTGAGGGTCCTTTCAAATAAGTCCTTCAGAGAAACTAGGGGAAGGCTTTCCCAGGTGGTTAAAGCTTTTGTTTATTTTTCACAGTTGCAGCTAATAATTTTCAGTCAAACAGAATTCTTCAGATTGTGCCATGACCAATTTGTTTCGAAAGCCGCTTGTGTGTTTAAGAATTCATACACTTGTCATTAGTTGAACTCTTGCTGCCTGTTGCCGTGTACAGATGAAGAATCTTAAAATCCTTGATAACAAATAAATGTTTTTAACAGAAATTAAGAAGTTAAGAAAATTACAGATAGATCATTCTTCTTAGCATAAAAATTCTGTTTGAATTTTACTGTATACCCAGAAGGAGACAGCCCGTATATTAATCGCCAAAGGGCATATAAGTAGGTTGTCTCCGGTCCTTCCTTTCAGCTAGCAGGGGTTGAATATCAAGTTGTCTCAGATTATATTTAGCATTAAAAACAAGTAATGCTAGTTCTTGATGAATGCATGGATAGAGACTTTTTTTTTCTTTTTGTGTTCTTGAGGTTAACGAATTTTTCAGGTTGAGAGATTATGAACTGTCTTGGAAACAAATGTGTGGGGCACACACCGGTTGTATTTCCTTACCCGTCAGGGGTAACCTGAGCAGAAATGGGGAATGTGGCTCGGACCCTGTAAGATGGCCCTAACAGCCTGCTCTCACTGTTGGCTTTTGCTCTGATTACAGAAGAAGAAAAAGAAAAAATAGAAGCAGGGAACTTTTTAAAGTTAATCAAACCTACAACAGGTTTTATTTTTTTAGTTTAGAAAGGGACCAGAAGTGGCAGAGACTTAAACTTTCTCCCACGGCCAGCAGGCATGGGAAGAGAAAATCAGAATGCTTTTTTTTATACTTAGAACCTGTGTCGTTTCTTTCCTGGTGAGTTCTGTGTGCTACTTGCCTTTTCTCCCTGGCAATAGGTATATGTGTTGTTATTATGCACAAATCCTTGGGCTATGGTTTTGTCGAGTCTGAGGTTCTCAAAAGTGTGTTTACAAATAAGGATAAAACTATCAATTTTAATTGAGCCACCAATCTTTAACATTTTCATTTGATTGTACAGAGTATTACTTCTTGATGGTTTCATGTGGTTAATTTACTGTGATATAACACAGCTTATTTTATTTCATTTAATAGTGAATTACAAAAGCCTGAGGTCATTGCTGTCACGTATAAAGATATTTTAGAATGAATTCACAGTATTCTTCCACCCCCATGTGTGACTTGCAGTTTTTGGTGTTCAGAGAGGATGAAAGTCATTTATGGAATAGGCCTGTATTTGAGGAATAATCTGATGATTGTATAATTTGTCACGAGTCATGTGTCCTAATATGGTGTTAAAGTGAATATCTCGTACTGAAGTCTTCTGCAGTTTACTAAAGAAAGCTGATTTTGTAGGGCTACGAACATAAAATTGATATCGGTTTTTCTAAACAAATAATTATGAGAACATCAAATCTGGGGGAAAAATTGCCGATGGACTGCAGTTATGGAAGCACAAATGGAATTGCAAAGATCATATCAACGTGTCTGAGAAGAAAACCTGCTGTTAGGATAAGATTTTTCCGGCTGTTTAAGGTGACCGTCACGTTGAAAGCTGCCTACAATAAATCCAGAGTATTTTTTTAGAAAGTACTTACTTTAGTGAAGAATCTGAAGAAATGCTTACAAAGTGAAAAATGTGAAGAAAAATATTTTTCTTTGTTTGAGCATTAGTCATTGTAATATTTTGACTCATCAGAGGCTAGATACATGCAAAATTGCTTGAGTGAAAGAAGCTTCAGTCATCACAGAGAATTCGGGAGAGACTAAAAGAAGGTTCACTTAAACCTTTGTGGAGGTCTTCCTGTCCTCCTATTACTTGAGCTCTCTTGTGGGACATATGTGTTCTATATTTTATAGTTGTCAAAACCCTCCTCCACTTATTGTGTTATGTAACGCCTACCAAAAAATAGCTTGTGTGGAATTTGCTTTTAATAATTGCAATTGTGACCTTGAATACTAAGAGCCAGGCATCACACGAGGCATGTCTTCTGTTTTCTCCAGTTCTTAGGAGAATCCTTCAAGCTATTTATCAGCATTCTTGCTTTACTGATGAGTAAAGTTTCCTCAGGCTGGTTATGGGTCTTCCTCAAGAGTCACACACTTTGTATGTACTGATGAAAATACGAAAGCCCGTTATTTTCTTACTCCACTTGGTTGCTCTCTATGTGTATCAAATTGTTGTCTCTTTTTAAAAAAAGAAGAAAATAAGATCTAAAAGAGTTAAATGACACTCTGTCAATTTCCTCTCTCTCTCTCTCTCTCTCTCTCTCTCTCTCTCTCTCTCCTGGGTACAATGGGTCCCACAAAGATAAACAAGGAATTTTACAATATGATAGGAGAGACAGGCATTTTCTATACAACTGAAATAAAAATAATGTTTTAGATTAATTGAGGAGTATAAAAATTACTAAGGATTTATAGACGATAAAGCACTTAATTTGTGCTGGAAAGAATACGAAAGAAAGGCTTCATTAGAGGCCCTGCTGTAGGAGCCGGGATTTGAAAGGTGGGTAGAAAAAGAACGTTGTCAGGGAGAGAGGTCAGGGGCGAGGAACAGATGGGAAAGGAAAAATGGAATACTGGAAAAGGAGATTGAAACTAGATCATAGAAGACCTGGAGTGTCTTCAATTTGGTTGATTTCAGAGAATTTGAGGGAAAAAGTCAATTGGATGATGCAATTAGAATTATAACTCTGAATATATATACATGTGTATATATATTTTTTTTTTCTTGGAGAAAAACACAGATCAAAGGGAGCAGAGAATATTGCATATTTCCCAGTGGCCTCCAGGAGTGATGGGATCTAAGAGAGAGAAAGGAAGGAAGGGAAGCTCGCCAAGATGGAAGGATTGGATTTGATGGATATTTGTTTGATGATTATTTACCTGTAGGGGCAGGTGGAAAGAGAAAGGACGAGAGTGGTACTGAGGTCTCTGGCATTAGTGAGAGGGAGGACAGAAGGTTTGGAAGGTTAAGGGCGATCAGTGATGCGTTTTGTGCAGCAGACCAGCAGATTTAGCAGTAAGGAGATGATGGACACTGGAGGCAGTGTCTTCACAAATGGAAATCGGATTGCAGTGTTGAAGAGCATGTGAAAGTTGGGGAAGTTGAACTGTATAGTCATGAAATAATTATTTTTCAGAAATTTGTCTAGCTTGGCAGAGGAGAAGGAATGACAACCTGGGTAATGCTAGCTGATCTGACAATGATGTTGATGATAATGGCTAAATGTTATAGAGTTCTTCCAGGTGCCTGGCATTGCCTTAAGTACTGTCCCATTTACTCTCCATAGCAACCTCATGAAGGAGACGGCATTATTTTCTTTCTACTGATGAAGGAAAGAAGATGCCGGAAACTCAGTGGAGTGCGATCATCCATATGACAGACATGTTTCTAAGACTAAAGCATCTGAGCTTTAAGTGTGAGAAAGTGCATTCACAGCAGAAGCTGTGGCACTTTGTACACACCTTTATTTTATAGTTGCTAGTGGGCAGTGCAGCCATCATCCAAGACACAGGATGGAGGTAGAAGTTTGACAAGGGTTCTCTAATGGCCCTTCATTAGAAGAGCAGGCTCTTAGAGGTGGATTTCAGTTTCTTTCTAAAATTGTTATATAAGTGTGGTTAAGACTAGAAACTTTAATGCATCGTGGAGTTAGTATTTATAAACATGATTGGAACAGTGCTTAAAAAGTCAAATTACATTAGCTGGTGTTATTACCATCCTTGCCCATCCATCCATCCATTCATCCATCTATAAAATCAGGAAATATGGAGTTTTATCTACTGGATACTGGGGAACTCAGAGATGAAAGAAAGAGCCTGCCAGAAACAGTCCAGTGGGGGGAGGAATGTAGAACAGCCATCTACAGGGTACTGATCCATTAAAAAAAAAATTGAGTTAATTACCAAACATCTTAAGTGGCAAACACTCTCTAAGCCTTGAAGACAGAAAAAAATAACAACGACAAATAGAATTGAATGCTTTCATGTTTATAACCTTTATGCAATATAAGAAATCTCATTTGGAGCTGATTAAGCTGTGAATGTAACTTGTAGCAAAATAAAAGGAAACTGTATTTAGTATATAATGTCAGTTAAACTGTTAGGAAATTAGTAGACAGCTCACAGATTAGTGATCAATGTGGATAGCCAGCCATTTGCTAAAGAGTCATCAACACATCTAAACAAGAACAAAAATACTACATCTTAAACAGCAATCAGAGAAATGTAAGTTAAAGTCATTATGACCTAACTTTTCCTTTGCAGACTAGACACAAAATTTTAAGACATTTTCAGTGACTGTCAATGTGCAGTAAAATGAGCTCACTCATGCATTACCAATGAGAGTATAAATGGTGCAATCCCTTCAAAAAACAGCCTGGCAATGTATAAGTCTGAATGGACCATTCTAGTGAAATATAATAAAGTATGGTGAGAGCAGTGTGCATCTAAATTTCAGCGTATTTAAAGTAGGAGAAGACTGGAATCATCTAAATGTTCATTTAGACAGGGGGAGTGACTAGGTACCAGTGGTTCTAAGGGGCCTTTTAGAAGGATGTTAGTAATGTTGTTTAACACCATGGAAATCGCCCACATAACGATAATGAATAAGTAAAGAAAAAGCAGGTCACAAAAATTATGTACGTAAAAATATGGTCATTAAAAACGGAGAGAGGATCTATTTTTGTGGTTGTATTGGGTCTTGGGGCACAGGTCTATAAGTGACTTTTTTCGGGTTTTCCACATTTTACAAATTATGTTTAATTAGAATCTAGTTTATGAGTATGTATGCATGCAATCATTTTCATCACCAGATTAACATTAATTAGTATTTTAAAATATTCACTGAATGATTTCCATTTGATTTTTTAGGATGACTTGTAAGTTAGATAAGGCTGGCAATATATTTTAGAGATTAAACAAGAAGATTTCATGACTGCCCAATACTGAAAATATTATTTTGGAAAAAGTCTTAAGAATCTTTATACAAAAAAAAAAAAGATGTGGAAGGAAAAGATAAAGTAAAAGTAGTTTTCTAAGTTAGTTTCTAGATATATTTCCTTACAATATTCTAAGAATTTGGGGCCAGAGAGAAGGAAGGTCAGAGAGGAGTTCTGGAGGGAAAAAATTGCATGCATTTTTTTTCTTTGAAAGCAGCTAAGTGCCAGGAAAACACAACAAAACAAAATTTACAAATGCTTTGCATTAGACCAGGAGCTTTGTGTCCAAGCAGAAGGGCCTTAAAATTGGAATCTGTTTATTGAGATGACATTATTGGAGTTGACAGTGTGAATTAGAGTGTTTTTCTTGGCATCCTGCACTCCTTTTAATATACTCTTGTTTTTTCACTGGGTTTGGTGCGCCATCATTCAATGCTGGACCCAACCCACCACTTTGTTCTTGAAAAAAAGTGGCAGTTCCGGTCATATCTGGATTCCAGTCCGGATTTTGCTATTCTACCATTACAAGGTCCTGGGCAAATGAAGCTCTCTAAGGCCCTGTGTCCTTGTGTTTAAACTGAAGAAGGTGCCTTGAAAAGTGATTTGGGGGGACAAAATGAAATGACATGGAGTAAGATTTAGCAAAGCATTCACCACATAATACACGTTCAAGAAATGGATCTTTCCTAAAGCAGCCACTGGCTACTCTGTTCTTGGTTCTGAAAGATGGATGTGATGTTTCTATGTAATTCACTTGCTAGATCAAAGTCGTAGGCATTTTAGTCAAAGCATTCACTTTAATTTAAAAATTAAATTACACATAGAGTAATATGTTTAGTAAATTATTAATAGGTTGGAGCCTAGCAGGTATTTCATTAAAGGATATCTCAAATTTAGTGAATCAAAGGTAATTGATTTTTAGAACTTGAACACTTTATCAAGTTTGTAACAAATACTGAGCCCAATTTTACCTCATACAAGAAAAGGTTACCTAAGTTGTCTACAAAGGAAATAAATGTTCCTTTATAAACATTCAAAATGATATACTCACAGATTTCTTTGTCATGATTAATATATCACTTTTGTTACAAGATAATTTTAAAAGAAGACAGAGGCATTAGTAATACTTAATACTATAAAACGCCCAAATAATGTTATTAGAGGCAAATCTTTATTTTTTTTCAACCTGCTTACCACTCAGCTAAACCATGAAAGAGATACTAAAGGATAGACTAGTTTTTAAAAAAACCCAGACCAAAATTCTCTATGGATCAATATCAGGAATTTAGGGTCTTTCTAGTCTTAAAATACTCTGTGAGTCTTTAATATCACAAATTATAAAGTTGAGGAATATCCAATCCTTTTCAACTACAGGATGAACGCTGACCCTTCTATTTGATTTTTTAACACAACGGCTCTGTTTATTATAACCGTTTGTTACCATAAAAGTATAAACTGAAAGGTAGCAATGATGGGTGAGTGTAATATATTACATTAAATAAACTTGTCCTGCGCGCAGTACATGGAAAGTTCTGTTTACATTACAGGAAGCTGTTTTCTGCTGCATTTACAATTCTGCTGGGCAAATAAATTAAGAGAGCTTATGACAGCTCAATTTAGTTTATCTGGTCAACCCCCAAAGACATTATTAGTATAATTTTAGCATATTTAACTTTATATAGGTATTTTATAATGCAATCTCAACCATCTTTTTTTTTTTTAAGGAAAGGATGTTTTCGCTGATGATGTAGAAAAAGAGAGCAAAAAAAATAAAATTGCTGCACAAAAACCTGAACAATACAATTCAACATACAGAATCCTTGCAGAGGAGGTGAATATAAAGGTCATTATATGAGCTTGAAGGAGATTTTAAAAACAGAAAGACGTGTAATGTATTAAAATAATATTTTTTCATACTCCTTCCTACAGGTTGATCTAGGGTTCAATGTTTAGGCCCAAGATAGAAGTGAAGGAGTTGGAGGGCATATGGCGTGGAATTTTGCGGATAGCTCCAGGTGCTCTTCTGTAGTCATTTAAAAACATTTTTTTTAATGTTTATTTATTTTTGAGACAGAGAGAGACAGAGCATGAACAGGGGAGGGTCAGAGAGAGAGGGAGACACAGAATACAAAGCAGGCTCCAGGCTCTGGGCTGTCAGCACAGAACCCGACACGGGGCTCGAATCCACAGACTGTGAGATCATGACCTGAGCGGAAGTCGGACGCTCAACCGACTGAGCCACCCAGGCCCCCCCTTTTGTAGTAATTTAAAAAAAATTTTTTAAATGTTTATTTATTTTTTGGGGAGGGGAGGGGCAGAGATAGAGGGCGCCACAGAATCCAAAGCAGGTTTCAGGCTCTGAGTTGTCAGGACAGAGCCCAAAGTGGGGCTCAAACCCACAAACCGTAAATGGGATCTTGACCTGAGCTGAGGTCAGTTGCTTAACCGACTGAGCCACCCAGGTTCCCCTCTTTTGTAGTAATTAGAATAGATGACCCCAAGACAAGAAATTTAGTTCATTACACTATTCACTTAACTAGACTTAATTTTCTCAGCTTTCTGTTACTTAGGATGAATTTTCATTTTCTGGGTGTGTAGGTCTGTCAGTGTGTGTGTGTGTGTGTGTATGCGTGTGTGTGTGTAAAATTGTAACATAAAGAGGCAGGGTAGGAACACGGAATGGGAAGATTCATGGGTTTAGAGTAAGAAGACCTAAATTCAAGTCCCTGCTTAGCCATGTGTTAGGTAGGTGACCACTTTCTTTCTTTCTTTATTTTTTTTTAAATTTTTTTTTCAATGTTTTATTTATTTTTGGGACAGAGAGAGACAGAGCATGAACAGGGGAGGGGCAGAGAGAGAGAGGGAGACACAGAATTGGAAACAGGCTCCAGGCTCTGAGCCATCAGCCCAGAGCCCGACGTGGGGCTCGAACTCCCGGACCGCGAGATCGTGACCTGGCTGAAGTCGGACGCTTAACCGACTGCGCCACCCAGGCGCCCCTGACCACTTTCTTTAATTACATTTTGGTTTTAATTCAACTGTAGTTAATATATAGTGTTAGTGTCATGTTACTTTCAGGTGTACAATTGAGTGATTCAGCACTTGCATACAACACCCAATGCTCATCACAAGTGCCCTCCTTAATTCCTATTTCACCCATTCCCCTCACCCACTTCCCCTCTAGTGACCGCCATTATGTTCTCTATAGTTAAGAGTCTGTTTCTTGGTTTGCCTCTCTCTTTATTTCCCTTTGCTTGTTTGCTTTGTTTCTTAAATTCCACAGATGAGTGAACTCATGTGGTATTTGTCTTTCTCTGACTTCTTTTGGTTAGCATAATACTCTCTATTTCCGACTACATTGTTGAAAATGGTAAGACTTCATTCTTTTACATGGCTGAGTAATATTCCATTGTAAATGTATACCACATCTTCTGTAGATGACCACTTAAGCAAACTAAATTACTGGGGGGCTTAGTTGAGGCTCTCATCTCTGTTAACTCAGAGTTACATGGTAAATATGGGTGCCCTGGACCTATTAATAATACAGGAACCTTGGCAAATTATGCATTTTATGCCTTTTCACGCCACTATTCTTTACATTTCCCTCCAACCAAGTAGGTCCCACTTGTCTAAAGCATCTCATGGCTCTGCATTTGCACAAGTCCTTGACTTTGTCAAGGATGCCTTCCTGCTCCCTCCTAGGTAAGCACTTGTCGTCCTTCTGGGCCCATCTTAGACGCCCCCTCCATTCTAAAGCTTTTATTACTTTTTACATACCTCTTCTTTTGTTTTAAAAACATCTTTGGCTTCTGAAATTAATTTAAAGGGCATCTGGGTGTCTCAGTCAGTTGAGCGTCTGACTTCGGCTTAGGTCACAATCTCACAGCTTGTGAGTTCAAGCCCTGCATTGGACTCTGTGCTAACAACTTGGAGCCTGGAGCCTGCTTCAGATTCTGTGTCTCCCTCTTTCTCTGCACCCCCCAACTGCTGGTGCTTTGTCTCTCTCTTTCAAAAGTAAATAAACATTACAAAATTTTTTAATTGAAAAAATTAATTTAAGCACATTGCATAAAAATACAGAAATAAAAAAGTGAAAATAAATATGATCCAATACTCCATGAAAAGAGATAAATACCCCTAGTATTTTAGTATAATTTTACCAACTTAACCTTATACAAACCCACTTAAATAAATGAATTAGTGGGGCGCCTGGGTGACTCAGTCCATTCAGCATCTGATTTCAGCTCCGGTTATGATCTTGCAGTTCATGGGTTTGAGCCCTGCTTCGGGCTCTGTGCTGACAGCTCAGAGCCTGGAGCCTGCTTTGGATTCTGTTTGTGTGTGTGTCTCTCTCTCAAAAATAAACGTTAAAAAAAATAATAATAAATGAATAAATAAATAAGTTAGGAGAGTTTATGACAGCTCAGTTTAGTTTATCTTGTCAAATCCCCACAACATTATTGTTTTAGTATACTCACCTTGTATTTGACTCTAACCGCTCCAGAATACACAACCGCAAGAAAACCAACTTGGGAACCGATGTGCATCTATGTTTACATTCTCTTTTCCACTTCTCCTTAGGTCGTGTCTTTCAGTGTTCTGAGAAAACATGGTTGTAATCCCTTTCCGATATTCCATCACACAGGTTAGAGTGTGATTAGTGTAATGCTTCCTCTCTTTGTTGTGCCTTGAGGCCGTTTAGAATATTTTGCTTTGACAAGCAAAGCACTCTTGTGCGCATCTAATATTCTTTCCGCAGGACAAATTCCTAGAAAAGGAATTCCGGGATGTGTACACGTTTCATACTCTGGAAACATACTGCCAAACGGGCCCCTTGGGAGACGGCAGCATTTTGCTCGTCTGCCAGTGAGCTCCGCTCTGGGGCCTGTTTTCACGGCTCCTCCTGTGACAGCGGCCCTCATCACGCCGTCTTTTCACAATTTATTTACTCGTCTCGCTCACTCTGAGACTGCAAACTTCTAGGTGATGGGAGCTGTGTCTTGCTCATTATGAATCCCAGGGTCTAGCTCAAAGCCTAACCTAGCACAGGAAAGTGAGTGGGGAGCTAAAATTTGGAGAATGAATTATGCGTTTCCGGTTTTTGTTTGCACTCTGTCACAGTTTTCTGTACTTGATTCTAATCGTCAGTGATCTTAAAAAATACGCAGAGGCTGCCTTTTCTGCCACTTCATTGAACGACCCTGTGATTTCGACGTGTTACGTTTCGGACGGGCTTTGTTACGTCCCGCAACAGGAGATTTCCTCCCCTAGACAGTGTTAGCTGTGTCGAGAATAAATATGGTCATGAAAAGTGAGTTTGTATCTATTTCACTTCCTTTTTTGTTATTAAAAAAATTTTTAATGTTTAGTTTGGAGAGAGAGACGGAGACAGAGACAGAGCGTGAGTGGGGGGAGGGGCAGAGAGAGGGTGACCCAGAATCCGAAGCAGGCTCCAGGCTCCAAGTCGTCAGCACAGAGCCCACGTGGGGCTTGAACTCACAAACTGCGAGATCATGACCTAGAGCCGAAGTCAGACGCTTAACTGACGGAGCCACCCAGGCGCCCCTGTTTCACTTTCGATGATGAGTGTTTAGCAGAAAGATTCTGTGAAGCTAGATATAAACATATCTTTGGAGAAAAAGTATAGACTTTCTTGACAATGCAAGGGAATCCCATACAGCTGGTGTGACCGTCCCAGGTAACTCAGGCTTATAAATGTCCATGTTGGTTACACGTTGGTTTGTATCAAGTGGAATTATAAGATGTAATAATTTATCTGTGGTTAAGTGTCTCTTCTTAAGTCTTTTAAGGACACTTCTCAAGGCAGTATTGAAGTATTACTTATAAAATTAGAGTGTCTGTGGATGTGATCCTAAAAATCGCATTACAGTAGTGAATTGATAGATGAAATCAGTGTTCAGCCATCAATATCAATATATTAAATGTGGGCATTGTAAGTATAGGGCCAGCAACTGCTCAGCGAGTCTAAGAAGCACACCACAGCAGTCTGAATTTGACTTTTATAATTCTGCAGAATTGAATTTGTAAGTTATATGGTACAATACCAACATTGTTGCCAAGAATGAGTATGTGGGCAAGAAAAGATCGATTAAGTCAGGAATGTGGAGGGCTGGCCTCTCACAGTATCTAGAGACCGGGCTCAGGAGGACACGTCTCGGATTGAGATCCAGCTTCATGTGGCCTCAGGCTGCTTTCTTCAACCTGTGTACCCTTCTTTCCTCACTGGGCTACAGGGACAAGAAGAGTACCACTTCACAGATCTCATACAGATTAAACGAATTCACAGATATGGAGCGCTTTAAACACTGCCTATAACATTTTCAAAAATCAGAGAATCTACTGAAGCACGATCGTTAACCTTAGGAAGATATTTTTTTTTAAGATTTTATGTTTAAGTAATCTCTACACCCAACACGGGGCTCAAACTCACAACCCTGAGATCAAGAGTCGCAGGCTCCGCTGACTTAGCCAGCCAGGCGCCCCAAGAAGATATTTTTAATAAACTTGGTAACCAGTAGGAAAACACTGAGCAAAGGGATGGAAAAATGAAATACGTTTCACACCGCAGAATATATGACTAAGAGTGTTCAGAACGAACTCTAAATACATAAAATATTTTATCTTTTCCTAAATTCTATTGCCTATTAAAATTGAATGTTACGTTTTAGGATACTTATTCTATTAGATTTTAGAAATAAAATTATTCATTGATTAACAGGCAGTACATTTTGAAATAAGAGAATGTGAAATCTGAACACACTTTCCTGTACCTTTTTTGTTGTCACACGACATTCTTGCTTAAATATACTTGCCATACAATATTACGCCCATCCTTTAAAAAATGGTGTTTATCCATTTCCCATAACTATGCAACACAAACTGATGCCCACGTATTATAATTCAAATACATCACATTCTACCCTGATTTAGGCCAGATGAAGGAAAGAAAATTCACATGTCAAAATAATTGTGAATACGTGCGTTTGAATTAGTTTAGCGTGGGTTTGGATTCCATAAATGTAGCAGAAGTCACTGGCCTTTTATAGAAGCTGGTTACAATTTGTTTCTTTACAAAGTTTATATAGTTTACTGTTAAATAATTAACAGTACTCTCATTACCCATCCATGAATATCTGCAACAATAAGTGACTGATGCCATTTCCAGGGGGTTGACACCATAGTGAGAAAAAGACCTCAGAAATTCTGGAAATTAATTGCTTCATTAAGCCCAGATTCGAAAGGTGGGCTTATTTTAAGAATCTCTTCCAGAAGAACCACCGAGCTACTAAATATATTCCAATATTTCTAATACTAATTTCCACTGTAGCCAAGATATTTCACTGAGGTAAGATCCCCGTAATAATGTAGAATCAATCAGAGTCCAGTGCCTGATGTCAGCCAACAAAGAATAAATGCATGTATCAAATTCGTTACCCAAAGGGAGTATAAATTGTAGCAGAACTCTAGATTAATACCTGACAGTTATATTTACAAAGAAAGTCATTCCGATTCCAGAAAGCAGTGAAAGTTAAAAAGCTGACACAGACTTCTTCTGTATTTAGGCTTGCTTCTAATTAACTGATGCGGGGTAGTGTTGATAAAAGAGACTAAGAGAACGAGGAAACAGCTCCAGAAGCCTGAGAAACTTCAGGCCCGCTATGGTGTCATCAAGATAATTTAACTTCTCCGTTTTATTTCGGCATTGCTTCTGAGAAACGAGAGAGAGAAAATGGAATTTTAACTAGTGATCTTTTACTCCTACCTCACGATGTTTGTCAGTATGAAATTATAGCGGATTCAGAATAATAAATGGAGACGGGTTTGTTGCTATCCCAAGTGTTGTAGCAAGAGCTAAGCTAAAATGCCTACCTTGGGGAATAGGTCGACTTCTTTAATGTGGTTTCATCCAAATGTATGCAAATGTCTGCCACACCATCCAGGTTCTCATTTAAAAAAAATTTTTTTTAACATTTATTTATTTTTGAGACAGAGAGAGACAGAGCATGAACGGGGGAGGGGCAGAAGGAGAGGGAGACACAGAATCGGAAGCAGGCTCCAGGCTCTGAGCCATCAGCCCAGAGCCCGACGCGGGACTTGAACTCACGGACCGCGAGATCGTGACCTGAGCCGAAGTCGGACGCTCAACCGACTGAGCCACCCAGGCGCCCCCAGGTTCTCATTTTAAATGACAAAGGTGCATCTTTGTACAATTTTGCACAAAATTGTCACGCAGACACATTATGTCGTGTTATAAACAAGATTTGCTCACTTCTATTTCCACACAAGGAACACAGATATCTTCCAAAAGGAATGAACAAATTTAGCCATTAAAAACAGAAGGGTGCACATAGGTATAAATTATGCCTTATACAAACTAACACATTGATTGTGCATTCTATTAAATAATCTTAGATACTGTGAAGATTCTAGAAGAGTTAAAGTATTATTACTCTCATGAGAAAATATATGTCCATTTGGAAGCAGGCACCAAAACAGATTTAGATGCAGGAGAGATTCCCTGGGGGAGAAGCCAGTGAAGGTAAGGACAGAGGAGGGACGAGTGGGGAGAGCTTGAGACCACAGTGCAGGTCTGGCATCTGTGAAGGGAGCAGGGAAGGAGTCTCAGGATGGGGGAGCCTCAGAGGGCAGTGCGGTTTGGAGAAAGGCTCCGAGCCTAAGTGTCAGGCCGGAATAGCTGATTCTTAATTTTTTTTTTAAATGTGTGTTTATTTTTGAGAGAGAGAGAGAGAGACAGAGCACAA
This sequence comes from Acinonyx jubatus, assembly GCF_027475565.1. NCBI lineage: Eukaryota > Metazoa > Chordata > Mammalia > Carnivora > Felidae > Acinonyx > Acinonyx jubatus. The sequence continues at coordinate 9,600,158 of NC_069393.1, forward strand.
GCAAGGGAGGGGCAGAAAGAGAGGGAGAGACAGAATCTGTGCTGTCAGCACAGAGCCCAACGCGGGGCTCGAACCCACGAACCGTGAGATCATGACCTGAGTCGAAGTTGGACGTTTAACCGACTGAGCCACCCAGGCGCCCCCAGAATAGCTGATTCTGTCCGGTAGTCTGCCATTGCTCGATTACTGGCTTGGAGCAGCTGGAGTGGGGGTAGGGGTTGGACCTGGGGGAAGGCCACGTGGCCTGCTAGAAACGCCACAGTGGATCAAAAAGTACAAGGACTAGAGGCTGCCAGGTGACGACCCTCCACAAAGGGAGGTCTGCTGCGGGGAGCCCAGAGCAGAATTCTGTGACCGTCTTGATGACCACCATGGAGAAAGTACAAATTTGCCTTTACACACGCACAGCCCCTGCAAGTGTATCTACCTCTACCTTGTTTTATACCCAGTTACTGACGCACGTCCTCACTTTGTGGTCTGGTCTCTAAGTTTCAGCCCTCCCTTTGCTGAGGACTGGGAGTATGTTCAACATGTTGTCTTGTTGTGTCTTTGGTTTGTGTCATACATTCAGAGTTCAAACCAAGGTGTCCTTCGGGTCTGGATTTGGCTCTCTACCTGGTTTTCTTTGTATGATCATAAGCAGCGTACTTAACTTCTTTTTTTTTTAAGTTTATTTATTTTGAGAGAGAGAGAGAGCAGGGAAGGGGCAGAGAAAGAGGGAGAGAGTGGATCCCAAATAGGCTCTGTACCAACAGCTTGAACCCAACGCAGGGCCTGAACCCATGAACAATGAGGTCATGACCTGAGCTGGATGCTTAACCAACCGAGCCACCCAGGCCCCTTTCTGTGCCATTCTAAGTAAGGTTGTAGGTACTTGTATCTTCTATCACTATCTATGAAGACATTCAAAAATCTCTTGGCCCTGGAAAGAGTCGGAGGGATGAGATGACATTTCCGTTGCTTCATTTTTCATTCAGAGCTTCCAATATTTCTGTACTTATGAGCCACAATCAAGAGTCGGACACTTAACCAACTGAGCCACCCAGATGCCCCATTTACTTAACTTTTTTACCCTTAGTTTTCTCAACTGTCAACTGGGAAGGAAAATATAAAGTATTGAAAGAGAGGATTTAAAGACAGAACACATAGAAACCTCTCAATACGATGCTTGGCTTACCTCAAGCATCTGAAAACATTAGCAATTTTCATTGTAACTGTAATTTTTGAGTATCCTTCTGTTATCTATACGTTTCATACTCTTATCTGGAAATATCTGAGTTTCTGTATGCTTCCATTTGAGCTGACGAGCTTTGTTTTGAAAGCTCCAATTGTATCCTTCAGTTTAATGGAAAATATAGAACAAATGATGTCAGAGATCTACAAAATGCCAAATGAGGACCTTGTCTAATGCTGTGGATTTTCAGTGTGGTGTTTTGTCTATTGGCAAGCCAAATCAAAGTTCCGTGATGAGTACTATGATTTCATATTTCTGAGGAACAAAAATAAATATTGAGGGCTGTGAGGCTTACAGATAAAAGGAACCCCAGTACTTGTCAGGACAGAGGGCAAGACATCTGCAGCACAGAGGTGCTTGGTTTACTAATGAAAAAATGATACATGTCTTCTTACCTTTGTAGCTTTGTGAAAAATGCTCACCATAAAATTATCTACTTGGGAATGCCCTTGATAAATATAAGAAAAATACAGTTGTTTGAGAAAGAGATTATAAAGAGTGGGTTTGAATACAACAGCTTCTCATGTGGACCCAACCCAAGTGACTGGTGAAGCTGTTTTATCACTTGCCCCTGCCGTTGACAGAAATTGCTTCTCATTCGATACATTTGTGGGGGACAACTAAGGTCCGTTATGCTCTCCTTCTGTTTTGTCCAGGAAATTACATATTACAATGGTAGTTGAATATTAGGCTCTCAGAAATAAACCTGTTCTCAGGACGCTTGCATTGTATTTGGGAAAAGAAAAAAAAAGAGAAAAGAAAAGTAAGAAATATATAAGGAAAGAGTAACATATATAGTATGTTGGGTGGTGATAAATGTATGGAGAAAAATAAAGCTGAGAAGCCATTGGGTTTAAGAAGACAAGACCTACCATAGACTGTGACTATTTTTCCAGGCACATTCAAGCCATTGGATCCAAAGGCCCATATTTTTAAGATGCCTGGCTGGGTATAGGGATGTTCTGTGTGGCTGGAAAGCAAAGCTAAATGCATGATCCAGACTCTATTGTTACGGTTCTAACTAACACAATAAGCTGCAGATAAAAAGAAATAGAGTAAAACCTTGGATTGTCAGTAACTTGTTCTGTGAGTATTCTGTAAGATGAGCAAACATTTTTAATAAATTTTAACTTGAGGGGCGCCTGGGTGGCTTAGTCAGTTGAGCGTCTGACTTCAGCTCAGGTCATGATCTCACCACTCGTGAGTTCGAGCCCCGCGTCGGGCTCTGTGCTGACAGCTCAGAGCCTGGAGCCTGCTTCCGATTCTGTGTCCTGCTCTCTGCCCCTCCCTCACTTATGCTCTGTCTCTCTTTCTCTCAAGAATAAATAAAACATTAAAAAATTTAAAAAAAATAAAAAATAAATTTTAACTTGATAAATGGGCAGCGTCTTGCAATACAAGTCATACATGACACTGAACATCTCATGATCACAGCTGAGTCAATGGTTTTTGAAATTCACTTTGATAGACAAGTGCTTTGGATGGCAAGCATGTTTCCAGAACGAAGTATGCTAGAAAACCAAGGTTTTACCGTATGTTGCTTTCCAAACAGAAGTCCCTACTATGTCGGTACTAAACCAGTATATTTAAAAGCATAGTATTTAAAATTAAACTGGAAGGAAAATAAATAAGGTGTAGCATAATAATTAAAATAATAAGGCATACATATTATGTCTAAATTACATAAGGTATCATAAATATACAAGCCTTAAAACTCAAAGGGTTTTATTCTTGAATGTATTTAAAGGAATTTCCAAATTTTTCAAACCCTTGATTTAGACAATGACTGCTTTTAGTCTGCATTGTTATTATTGTATTTTACTTTATTTTATTATTTTATTTTATTTATTTTTTTTGTAAGGTCCTCATCACATAGAGTCAGAAATTACTTGGTACTGTTCTGGAAATAAAGACCACAGACTCAAAAATGTTTAACATAATTAAACAGGTATTAACATAATATTGTATATTAACTAAACTTCAAAAACATATGTAAAATAAAATAAAATAGAATAAAATAAAATAAAATAAAACAATAAAAATGAAGTGAGGTGAAGTGAAGTGAAGTGAAGTGAAATGAAGTGAAATAAAGAGACCCTGCAGATAATCTTCACGTAAGAGGAAGAAATGGGAGAAGTGCCATCAAAGTCTTCTGGCTATTTGGTACTTTGGGTATATGGGCCTTATTTATACCCTTTATGCAGAAATGGCACATTATGTTCAACAGAGCTGTCAAGAATTTCTTTAAAAGAATTGTTTTCCCCGGGGCGCCTGGGTGGCTCAGTCAGTTAAACGTCCGACATCGGCTCAGGTCATGATCTCACAGTTTGTGAGTTCGAGCCACGCATCAGGCTCTGTGCTGACAGCTCAGAGCCTGGAGCCTGCTTCAGCTTTTGTGTCTCCTTCTCTCTCTGCCCCTCCCCTGCTCACGCTGTCTCTATCTCTGTCTCTCAAAAATAAATAAATGTGAAAAGAATGGTTTTCCCTGCAGTTAGATGTCTTTCCCCTGTGATTAGATGTTCTTCCTCTTGCTAAGTGTCAGGATTTCAGGATTTCTTGTAGCACAGGAGAGCTTTAGAGACAGGGGATTTGGTGATGTTGGCCATTGACTAGAGGTGTGGTGGTGGTATTTCCAAAGAACCAGGATGACGTTTATCACCTGGAGTCTGGGGTCTCCCCCCACCAAATGTAAAAGAAAAATCAAGTACTTTTTTTTTAATGTTTATTTTTGACACACACACACACACACACACACACACACAGAGTGTGAGTGAGGGACGGACAGAGAGAGAGAGAGGGCATGGGAGGGGCAGAGAGAGAGGGAGACACAGAATCTGAAGCGGGCTCCAAGCTCTGAGCTGTCAGCACAAAGCCCGATGCAGGGCTTGAATTTATTAACCGACAGATAGTGACCTGAGCCACAGTGGGCACTTAATCGACTTAGCCACCCAGGTGCCCCTCAAGTACTTTTTAAACAATAACCTTTCCACCTCCGGTTATTTCAGACCCACCGTGTATTTGGACCTACACAAGGAGAGTCTTCCTGACCAGGCGGCTGACATCCCAGGACAGGGAGGGGCTTGCCAGGGGGATGGGGCAGCTTTCTAGCAGGAGGAAAGACTTTCATGTAATATCCCCTTTTACTTGGCCAAATTCTGATGGTCTGTAACATAGTAAGTTACCTGCGGAACAGAAGTTTCTTGGAAGTGGGTAGAGCCTTAAAAAAGAATAAGTCTTTTGAATGGACTGAGGTTACTAGAGGAGAATGTAATGGGCTACGAGAACAGAAAATATTAATTTTCTTCTCTCTGTTTCTGCAAGTACCTTAAATGTTTTTTATTACATGAGTTGAATCTTTTCTATTTCCCATTAATTCCATAAGATAGTCATAATTAAAACTAAGAAAGAAATAAAGCTTACCAAGGAAAAAATCATTGTATTAGTTTCCCTTCATTTTTCTACTTACTCAGATTACGATATAATATGGATGAAAATAAACTGTCTTTGAAAGTGTCTGTAAGAATCTGTTTAATCTTCTTAAACTTCTCTATACCCTGTGGACAGGAACCTTTCCGTAGAATATAGATATTTTTTATATTTTGTTTTTTAAATTTTCTTTAAACATTTATTTATTTTTGAGACAGAGAGAGCACGAGTTGGAGAAGGGCAGAGAGAGGGAGACGCAGAAGCTGAAGCAGGCTCCAGGCTCTGAGCTGTCAGCACAGAGCCCGGCGTGGGGCTCAAGCCCGTGAGCCTCGAGATCATGACATGAGTCGAAGTTGGACTCCTGTCACGTCATGAAGCTTAACCGACTGAGCCACCCAGGTGCCCCTATATATTTCATTTATTTTCCATGTTCTTTTCCCCCTCTGTTCTCTCTTGGGCATGGGCTTCTAACCCCCATTTTTCCGTCATAACTGAACCATTGATGCTTACTGGGGACAAGCTCTGCAGTGTTACGGAGAGATCTCTGCCTGAACTTGCCATCCTTGATCAAAGCCAGTGAAATCTTTTCATGTTAGGGGATGGATTTCCTACAAAACTCCATGCAAAAGTCATTTGTAACCAATGAAACTAGTGGTTGGTTTCAACTCAAGGTTAGATCTTGTATGGTCTTTTCTCTTCTTCATTTCTGCTTTGGGCAATTCTTCTCTGTGTTTATATATTATTGATCCTTTCTTATTCTATATTCCTTCACAGAAGAAAAATTCTGTACACTTCCCCCAAAAAGATCTAAGGTGATTTCCAAAAGTACTTGCACTACAACACAATAAAATTAAATGAAGTTGTTAAGGGAAGTAAAGATAGAAAAATAAATGAGCAAAACGGGCAATAAGTTAACATCAATTTGGCTGTGCTTAAAAGTGATGGGATAGAAATAGGATTATAGTCTCTCATCAGTCGACACACAAAGGAAAATATAAAGTAAAATGCAGTGGTCTTTGGGTTAAAGAAGACTCATAGGAAGAGTGTAGTCATCCCCATGTGGCAGAGAGGACTTTCATGGTTCCTTATGCAGAGACATCGTGTCATGTGATGAGTTAGTATCTGTGATACTGATAGTAAGGACAAAAATGAAATTCATTGCTCTGTTTCTTTTTTTTAAGTTCATTTGTTTATTTTGAGCGAGAGAGAGAGAGAGCGAGCAAGCAAGCGGGGGAGGGACAGAGAGAGAGAGGGAGACACAGAATCTGAAGCAGGTTCCGGGCTCTGAGCTGTCAGCACAGAGCCCGACACAGGGCGTGAACCCATGAACCGCGAGATTGTGACCTGAGCCAAAGTCGGATGCTTAACCAACTGAGCCACCCCGGCGCCCCTGTCGGTTTTTTAAAACAAAGTACACTGTGGGAGGATTGGCTTCCTTCACCCTGTCGTACTTCCTTTACTTCTATGCTCCTCTTGTCTTGTGTATGTTAAATGCAGATTCTCTTCAAGCAAACCTTAGCGAATGTGCTTGTCTCCATAAACACACAGTAAATAATACAATTCCCTTGACAAAGTGAGCTCTTCAGGTGGTATTTCTGGTTGATTTGCAGTGTGCTTCCATGCAGCACTTGCAAACATACACCCTTTGCCCAGGAAGGTAACTGATACTATTTTCTGCCCCTCTTCCGTCCCCCACTCCCGACTGCTGCCAAGACCCCACCCACGTATGACACCTCCTCCTGTCTCCTCTGGGGACATCTTCGAGGATGACACCTTGACTTCATTTTTTTTTTGTCATCTTGCTTCCTGCAAGTTCTTTCTCCTCCACATTCTCGATTCTCTCCCATTTTCAAAAGTTGAATAAGTCAGGAAAAAAAAGAACCTTATGTTGAGCCTGCCTTTTGGCCTCTCCACCCTCAGGTAATACCACTTCTTTTCACAGTAGAAATTTTGATTTTCAAAATTGTGTTTGATGTAGCTATGAGTCGAACTTCTGTTTCTTGCATGCATTTAAACAAGTAAATAATTGTGATTGGGGGTGGGGTGGGGAGAGGTTGTCCTCAAATGTGAAATGTATGAATGCTAATTTTGCTTCAAAGGGAAAACAAAGGGATTCAGGGGCATTTACTATATTTGAGAACTGAGGGGCATTTATTTTATTTTGCTTCAAGCAGGTTTATGTGAGCAGAAGTGTTTATTGTGTGTTATGCCACTGGGTAGGTAAATAATGTACATATGGTAATACAAGAACCCATTTTTGTTACCCAAAGTTGATCTGTTTCAAAAGTTGTGATTTAGGAGCACCTGGGTGTCTCGGTCTGTTGAGCATCCAACTTCGGCTCAGGTCATTATATCACAGTTCGTGGGTTCGAGCTTTGCATCGGGCTCTGTGCTGACAGCTCAGAGCCTGGAGCCTGCTTCAGGTTCTGTGTCTCCCTGTCTCCCTGCCCCTCCCCCACTCACAGTCTATCTGTTTGTCTCCTTCTCTCTCTCAAAACTAAAGATTAAATTAAAAAAACAAACAAACAAAAGTTGTAATTCTGAAATCCCATAGTTGTCAAAAGAAAACCGAAAAACTTTTCTCAATTTATGCTCTTGTGCCAAATCATAAATGCTTTTGTTTGGTTTTGTTTTTATAATACAATGCATCCCAGACTTTCATTTTGTACATTCACACTTTTACAGCTGCTTACAGGCTATGTGTAAAAATAACTTGACTACGAGTTCACCTTTCTGGCAGATTAAGATAGCAAAATAGATGATTGATATTCAGCCACTCAGACATGCTCTAATTAGAGATAATTTTTAAATGTGTACAATACTTTTAGATTAACTTTACATATAGTGTGTTTGACACCAAAAATGGTTTTGCTAGCTTTTGAATTTATATTTCAAGTTTAGTTGACAGCTATTTCTCCAGCTTCCTTCCTTGATAGTTATATTTTACTAGCATAGTGTTTTGAAATTGCAGACGACGAACAAAACTTACTCTCTTCAGACATTTTATGGAATCGGTCGTAGACAGTGTTACGTCTCTTCGACTTCAGGTTGACAGAATTAATTTTCTGATCGCCAGTCAGTAAATACATAATGAGAGGAATAGAGAAAATGTATGAGTCATGATTCCTAGAAAAAGCAGTTCACTTTTATGCAGCCAAAATACCTGACTCCCATTTTATATTATTCCGGACTATGTATAATGACTTCATTAACTGAGCAATGTAGTTCCCAGAGTGGAGACTATTCACCCTGTAGTGATTGCAGTGATGAGATGAAATGATACCAGCCTTGGGATGGTATGTAACAGAGGATAGTAAGCAATTAGGAAGCAAATAAACAAATAGATAAGTAACGGCCCATTGTATTCGTGTGGCAATTTTGGGAGACTTTATTTTCCAACCAAAGTCAGAACTTGTTTCCACGTATAATCTAGTTTTCATAAATTTTGGGGTGTGCCCTGAAAGGCTTTCGTGACCACATCCATTCGGATTCTCCTTGTTCCTCCTTGCCCGTTCCTTTGTTCTTTTCCTGGACCTGTGCTTCTCTGCTCTGTGATTCTGTGCGAGCACCCGAGCAGAGCTTTCTGAATCTGTCACTGTCACATTTATCTTTCTTAAATACTGCTCCCACGATGACTCTTCTCTGCAAATGTAAGTTTAGCTCTTACCTGTCTGCTCTTAGAGCTAGAATCTAAAAACCTGTGTGTCTTCCTTCCCCACTTGTCACTGGCATGCATTCTCTCTTTCCGTCTGACTTGTCTTCCTCTTGTGCTGGACTTCACTTCCCAGTCCTGTGAACTCCTTCCTTCCCTGCTTTCCGCGGGGGGTCTTTCTCCCTCTGCCCGGAACGTGCTCTTTTTCATCCCCAAAGCTGTGCGATGCTTTCAGCGGCATGCTTGCGGTTGGGGTTTGTTTCTGGGTGTGATGGATTAAAGATGACCACAAGTTATTGCGCATTCTTCCTGCCGAGATGTGATGACCGTGTCCCCTACCCCTGAACGTGGGCAAGTCCTGGACTGTTCTGACTAACACAGAATGTCAGGAGGGACACTGTTGATTTCCATTCCTGAGGCTCAAGAGATCGGCAGCTTATGCTTCCTTCCTCCTGGAGCACTCACTGTCCACTCCCCCAGCCTCTATTTAAAAAGTCTGACTACCCTAGGTGGTCCTGTTTCCTTTTACTAAAGAAGTGACTGTAAGGGTACCTGGGTGGCTCAGTTGGTTAAGCATCCGACTCTTGATTTGTGGCTCAGGTCACGATCTTGAAGTTTCTGAGTTTGAGCTCCATGTCGGGCTCTGTGCTGACAGTGCGGAGTCAGCTTGGGAATCTCTCTCTCTCTCTCTCTCTCTCTCTCTCTCTCCCTCTCTCCCTCTCTCTGTGCCCCTCCCCTGTGTGCGTGCTCTCTGTTTTTCCAAAGTAAATAAATAAACATAAAAAAAAAAATAAGTGACTATAATGGGTTCCTGACTCTAACTTATGTTTATATTTGAGACTTCCCCCGAAACAGTGGTCTCCAAAGTACAAAAGACAATCTACTTAGGTGTAGGAAGTAAATATTATCATTTGCATTACTATGTTTTTTTTGTAGCATATTTTTAAATTTCCCTTAGGTGCATCATTTCTATTTTAGTGACATTATAATGTATAATACATGGTTGTGATTTATGTATAAATACACACCTATTTGAGGCATGTGCATAAATATTTTTTAATGAAAAAGTTGGATTGTTAACAAGATCAAAGTCTATGAATCTGTAAACATCAAAATCATCTTTGGGGTGCCTGGGTGGCTCAGTTGGTTAAGCGTCTGACTTCGGCCCAGGTCATGATTTCACGATTTGTGGGTTCAAGCCCCATGTCGGGCTCTGTGCTGACAGCTCAGAGCCTGAAGCTGCTTTGGATTCTGTGTCTCCCTCTCTGCCTGTCCCTCCCCAGCTTGTGCTCTGTCTCTCCATCTCTCAAAAATAAATAAATGTTAAAAAAATTTTTTTAATCATCTTTAACCTATGTGTGTATACGCATACTAGTGTTTCCTAAAAGAAGAGCAATAATTAACTGCTGATGTAGCGTTGCAAGTCCCTGAAAGGGAGAACACACAAATAAAAGGCAGTGAGCCAAGGCCTCTCCTTGCAGAATTCCAAAGTTATGCCTCTAATTTGATTTATTCCCCCAGAATCGAATTCAGTTTCTTTTTAGGTGCCTACAAAATTTCTCTCCACGAATGTTGTGTAATAATATCAAAGCCTATAAACGGAGAGGTGGTGTTTTCCAAGTTTTCTTTATTTATACAGTGACTGCTCAGTCCTTAACACCCGCGATAAGCCAGTGCAGCTCTGTGCTGCTGTGTGCCGACCTTCCAGAATTGGGGAAGGGTTGGCCCCGTCTCTCAGTTCACAGTGCGTTAGTGAAAGCTGTGCTCTGGGCTTTCTGGAGAGAAGTGACGTAACAAAAAGAACCTTGCAGGCTTACGGGATGCCATCAAGAAAAGCAAAAATCTGGACATGACCTAAGACATCTGTAGGCCAGGGAGTTGTTCATTCTGGCTACGGCGCAGGGTATGTGTAAGAGGAAATGGGCCGTTGGATGGGCGAGGTGTAGTATCAGGTCTCGAATGACAGGCCAGGAGTTTAAATATTCCTCCGCGGCTGAGGAAAGTAGCTTTTGACGCAGGCAAGCAGGCGGTTGAGCAGGATGGCATTGACGGTGCTGTGCTCGTCAGGGTCCTTCCGTGGACTTCTTGCCTGTGTTTGCCGTTCGTATGCAGCACCGCGCTTGCGTTTGCTTCCACAGCTAAGCCAGGAGGTGTGTAAGGTCAAGGGTCACTTTCGATTCTTCTGGGTCCCCGCTGCCTCGGGGAGGGGCAGCGAACTTAGATTCCGGTAACGCCCGTCGTCCTGCGTAATTGCAAACTTCCCATCTGGGTGCTGAGATACGTTTCTGAGAAAAAGGGGTCTTAATTTCCAGTATCAGTTTTGTATTATGTAGCAGTTATTACTGTAAATTGCAAGTTGCAATTCTACTCCAGTCGTTTGGGTTCATGTACATCTAAGGTGGACAGGAGGATGCTATCTATCATCTGTCCTAATAACCGGGTGGTAAAACCGGACGCAGGCGGTTTCTATCAGCTTCTCATGGTCACTAACTGGAGCAGGTGCAGGCCTGAGACTAATGTTCAGATGTTTGGGTCTTTTTCTGTGCCTCTCCTAGTCTCTCTAGAAGGTATTTACAATCCTTGGAGAAAGAGTGATGCAGTTTCTAAGGTACTAAACAAGTGTTTTCTTGTTGTCCTCTTTAAATAGGTGATTAAGTATACCGAATCTTTTGCTCTGGTTATTTCATTTTTTCTTTTTTCTTCAACACAGTACACTCAGCAATTAAGAAAGTGGCCGTGTCACGTTGAACACTACATCCCTCGGAACTTGAAACACAGATTTCATGCTTAGATGTGCGTGCTTGTTTTCCTTTCGTTTTTTAAAAAGTTCTCTGTGATGAACAGTTTCCAATGATGGGTGAATGAGTTTAAATGCCTTTAGATCTTAAGAGAGCACAGACAGTAAAAAAAAAATATCTGGAGGCATTGAATATATTCTACAAGTTTTACCTGTTGGCTTCATTTTAAAGTATGCAGCTATTGTGCTAATATTGAATAGCACGTGACACCTTTGCTGAGATAGGTTATTGCTTGGGTTGAAGAGAATTATGATTAATGACATACTCTTGCTTAGTGGGTTGGCTCACTTTTATTTTCTGTATTTCCCAGAATGCCATCCTTAAAATAGAACTCATCATTTTCTCCACCAATGTTTCCTACCCCCTCCCAACTTTATTCCAAGATGAAAAGATGACAAAATGTGATCATTTGTCTCCTCGAAGTCTGAGGGTGTTAAAGAGTTCTGAGTGGTAAAACAGATGGAATTGTGCTAAAAAGCACATGGCCCCTTATAATTTTTTCTTTAAAAAGATCCAAAGCTTAGGCTTAGTAATAGAATATACTTTGCTAATCTTGAGTAACACATAAAGAAATCTTTGCTTCTCCCTATTCTGACTCACTGCTCTTTTCCCAGAGTGCAAAATGTCCATTTTGGATCAGTCATTGAGAAATGCTGATTTAATAGACTTCCAGAAAAGGCTGACCATGGTGGGTAACTCTATGGATACGGGAAATAAAGTATATCAAATTATAAGATTATTACCAAATTTTCTTCTGACTTTGGTGACCAAAAGAAGTCTTCAGATGCTTTTACCCCTGCAATGTCTTTTTACCATTACATAAACGTTAAATATATTTTTTCTATAAATAGTGACTCAGTATGAACTTATTTTAAAGTATGGGTTTTCTTTTTTGTAAATTAAATTCATTGAAGTTCATGTCTGGTATGATGGTTTTGGCAAACGTGAAAGTGATAGGTGCCAATTCTATACGATTGAAATTTCCTGTTTTCGGAGGAATTTTTGTCAACTCCTAGAAACCACACTACGGTCTTTACATGAGGATCTTTAAATTCCTTGCTTTAGGTGGTGCACTCAACTATTTGAAACAAAGCCATCTTAGTATTTAGCATTTGACTTACTGAAATTAGAAACAGGAAAATTGGACATCATTCCTATGAATTTATCTTAGAATTTAGTGCCAGATATGTTTTAAGCGATTAATGTGTAATGACAATATAGTCTCATGTACAAAATACATTGAAACAGGCCTTCAGACACAGATCTCAAATAAGGAAACTCAAGTATCTATTGTGTGGCTCCTAGAGTTCAGTCTCTTAGCCACTTTTTTTTAAAATATGAAATTTATTGTCAAATTGGTTTCCATACAACACCCAGTGCTCATCTCAACAGGTGCCTCCTCAATATCCGTCACCCACCCTTACCTCCCTCCCACCCCCTGTCAACTTTCAGTTTATTCTCAGTTTTTAAGAGACTCTTATGGTTTGCCCCCCTCTCTCTCTAACTTTTTTCCCCCTTTCCCTCCCCCATGGTCTTCTGTTAAGTTTCTCAGGATCCATATAAGAGTGAAAACATATGGTATCTGTCTTTCTCTGTATGACTTATTTCACTTAGCATCACACTCTACAGTTCCATCCACGTTGCTACAAAAGGCCAGATTTCATTCTTTCTCATTGCCACATAGTATTCCATTGTATATATAAGCCACAACTTCTTTATCCATTCATCGGTTGATGGACATTTAGGCTATTTCCATAATATGGCTGTTGTTGAAAGTTCTGCTATCAACATTGGGGTACATGTGCCCCTATGCATCAGCACTCCCGTATTCCTTGGATAAATTCCTAGCAGTGCTATTGCTGGGTTATAGGGTAGATCTATTTTTAATTTTTTGAGGGACCTCCACACTGTTTTCCAGAGCGGCTGCACCAGTTTGTATTACCACCAACAGTGCAAGAGGGTTCCCATTTCTCCACATCCTCGCCAGCATCTATAGTCTCCTTATTTGTTCATTTTAGCCACTCTGACTGGCATGAGGTGATATCTCAGTGTGGTTTTGATTTGTATTTCCCTGATGAGAAGTGACGTTGAACATCTTTTCATGTGCCTGTTGGCCATCCGGATGTCTTCTTTAGAGAAGTGTCTATTCGTGTATTCTGCCCATTTCTTCACTGGATTATTTGTTTTTCGGGTGTGGAGTTTGGTGAGCTCTTTATAGATTTTGGATACTAGCTCTTTGTCCAATATGTCATTTGCAAATATCTTTTCCCATTCCGTTGGTTGTCTTTTAGTTTTGTTGATTGTTTCCTTTGCAGTGCAGAAGCTTTTTCTCTTCATGAGGTCCCAGTACTTCATTTTTGCTTTTAATTGCCTTGTCTTTGGGGATGTGTCTCAGCCACTTTAAGAAAGAAATGGCCAGAAGACAAAATGAAGCAGGAGATAACTGTATACAAGTCCAGGAAATTCATTAACAGACCATTATTAGTAAATGATGTCATCTTACTACCATATTCCTACAGAAGGAAAAGTTATTCTGGGATTATAAAAGCCAAGATGAGTAAGGGAAGACCAGAGGTTGTTAATTCCTGTGAAAGTCAGGCATAATAAGAAATAGAAATTAGACTCAGAGTCAAAAGGCCTGAGTACTAGACAGTACTTCTCATTTATCTTACAGAGAAATCTGGGTAATTTATTCAGCCTGGGTCTCATGGTCTCCTTCCTTCAAACTAGCCTGTTTTGTAGCATTTCTGTGGAGGGTCAGACAGATACAGTATATGTTAAAGTGCTTTGCACTTTCCTGTTTCTAGCTAAAACAGACGGTACCTTGGGTTCCGACCCGCTCCCTCCCATACCTTGTACATGCAGTTAATTCCGCCCATTTATTTGACACGTCTCTCTCTTTGTTAGACTGTACGCTCTTCAAGGTCTATATCTGAATCATTTTGGTATCTGTAGCTCCTGACACAGTGAACGTTCTTAGTAAACGTATGAGTGAAGGAATGAGCATTATTTGCACAATCATGACTACATAAGCAAATCTTCAGCCTGGATGCTAAGTAAATTTAGTGGATGTTCTGGATACAAACTCTGAGCACTTTCTTGGATTCCTTCGATGGCCTCCTTCTTTCCAAAAGCCCCACCTGTTCCTGGGACTGTGTCCACCCTCCCTTGTCAAGCTCCCTCTGTAGGCTGGAGTCTGAGGTGATACCCAGGGGCTGTGTGGCTCTTACACCACACCCACTGAGACTTACCTGTGCCATTCACCCTGTGGAGGATTGAATAGTGGTGTCCACATTCTAACCCATGGTACCTGTGATTGTGACCTTATTTGGAAGTAGCATCTTTGTGGATTTGATTTAGTTAAGGATCTTGAAATGAGATCATCTCTCTGAATTCATGACTGCTGTTCTTACATGAAAAGAGGAGGGACATTTGAGACACATAGACACAGAGAAGATGGTGATGTGAAGGTGCAGGCCCAGAAGGAGAAATACAGCTACAAGCCAAGGAATGCCAGGAGGTGCCAGCAGCCACCAAAAATTCAGAACAAATTCTCCCTCAGGAACCAACCTGCCAGCATACCTTGATTTCTGACTTTTGGCCTCCAGAGCTGTGAGAGAATAAATTTCTGTTGTTTCAAGCCACACAGTTTACGGTAGTCATTCATGGAAGCTCCAGAAAACTAATAAACATCTCTCCATTCTGGTAGAGGAAATGTTACCCTGTGGGCTTGGATCTGGATTCCAGAGTGGTCCTCAGGAAGCATCTCAGAAGTGTGGATGCATGACACCCGTATAGCTTGAACCAGCTGGAAATAGGAGCAGCCAGTCAGAAAGTGCTCCCCTCTGTTCATCCTTTCTTGGAACATGCCACTATGTGGTTTCTTATTTCATGCTTTCCAGGGAAGCGCCTCCCTATCACACTCCCCAAGCTACCTACAGCGTTTCCCCCCAGTTCATCGTGGAGGCCAGCACTGTAATAACATCCCATGGCATTGTTTTGTGTTTTCACTTTGCCTCGCTTCCTTCCTTCCTCCCCATCACCTCCACAGAATTGCACCTCACAGAACAAAAGTATCAGTATTTTAATACTTGCTTCAGGCTCTGCTTTGTAAAAGACTTAGCTAAGACAGTGTGTGTATTAAGTTGAAGAAATACAACAAGGCTTTCATTTTTACTGAATTCACTTCCTGAAAACTTCTTGGTGAAATAGAATAGTTTTTAGCAGAAACAATCTTAGGGGCTGAATTCCTCACCTAGAATCAAATATATCATTTATATAAACAATAAGATTTCCTATAATTATATGTAAAGGCTATATGTTTTTAATTGTTTAAATAGTCCTGTTTAGTTAGGATATAAACAGTCCTAAGAGGGGGCACCTGGATGGCTCAGTTGGTTAAGCATCCACCTTCGACTCAGGTCATGATCTCACGGTTTGGGGGTTCAAGCCCCGTGTCGGGCTCTGTGCTGACAGCTCAGAGCCTGGAACCTGCTTCGGATTCTGTGTCTCCCTCTCTCTCTTCCCCACCCCTGCTTGTGCTCTGTCTCTCTTTGTCTCTCAAAACTGAATAAATGTTAAAAATTTTTTTAAATATCCCTAAGAAATGGGCATAAATTCATGACCATGAATTATATGAGAGAACTCAATGACTCATTAATTGCACTTTGAAGAATTTCAAAATAAATTCTGCATTTACAAAACTAAATTTTTGTTAATGTTTCATTGTTGCTAGACTTCCTTTCTCTAGCAAATGGGTCAGGAGCTCAGCCGAGGGAGAGAGAAAGCTGGGCTGCCAAGTGTTGGAGGAGCTGGAATATTTGATGAAGGCAAAAAGCCAAGCATGAAAGAGTTAAACCTTTCATCACTGAGGTGTCACTATAAGCAACTGTCTAATATTGGAGGAGGTGCTGAACTCACCCATTGCAACCTTCCCCGTGAAATGGTGCACCAGTTGATGGTCAGGTGGTTCAGCACAGAAGTCTCACTGTAGACAGAGCTTTGATTGAAAGCCTCTGGCGGATTTATGGACCCTGGCAGGGGCGGGGACACAAACAACAAGGCAGGCAAAATCTAGTAGTGGAAAAGCACTGGATACTGAGTCAGGGTGGGGGCAAGTTGTCTTCATGTGTTTCCCTCCCCTCCTCCCCATAAGGAGGTCCTGGCAGAGCCACCTGAGGAAAACTCTGCCTGGGGTCTTAGACAGAGAGACCTAGGAATGAAGGCACCAGGGCTGGATATGCAAATGTGGGTAAGAGCATGACCAGCAAGGGGCTGGGGGGCCCTGAGTTTTGACCGTAGCTCCCCTCTTTTAGACATTGAGCGCACCGTCTGTGCACGAAGTCTGGCGTGGAGAGGACAGCTTTCCCCCATGACATCTGCCAGAAAAACCCTGCATAACCGCCTGTGGTCAGTTCTGAAGAAATCACACATAGGTTTTAACTAAGAGCCCAATTTCCCAAGTGGTGTTGTTTTGTTTTGTTGTTTCCAGGTAGGAAGGACACCCCGCCGAGTGGGGGCAGGTAACCAAATATTCTGCAAACAGCTCCTTGGAGTCGCATGCGCTTATCATGCTGGGTCCAACATCACTTCAGGGAGGAGCACGAGTGACTGGAAGCTAATGAGCCTCATATACAAAGCTAGCTTGTTATACATCTCTGTTCTTCTCCTAATGACACCATTCCTGGCCCATCCTCTTCCAGACAAATGGCCTTTTCTTGTCCTCAGGTGTGGGCACTGAGAACTTTTCTTAGCACTCATCTTAAATGGTTCTATACTGATTCTGTTTTTCTTATGGATTCGGTGCTTGTGGTCACCTAATATTGTACATTCTATGATTTTCTCCCTGCTTGCCATAGCCTGCCTCTATAGGAAACCCTCGTTGCTAGAAACTCCTGAAAAGAATGAACAGACTGATAGGCCATATTCATTGACAGCAGGCAAAATGCAGTATCAGAAATAGGTCAGTTCTCTTCAAATGGGGGAGGCCCAAGTGCCAAGACCAGACAGATTTATTTTAAAAATATAAAGCAGGTAACATTTTGCTTTTACACATATCAACTTAAGAATCTAGACTAGTGAAAATATCACGGCATTGGTGCAGTTATAAACAGTAAACCAAGGAAATAACAAAGATCAGAAATAGTCTCACATACGAAAACGTTCTTGATCTATGATGAATTGGCATTTAAGAAGAACACATAACTTTTTGAGGCACTGGGGTGGCTTCAGTTCAGGTCATGATCTCACCGCTTGTGAGTTCGAACCCCACGTCGTGCTCTGTGCGGACTTGCTCAGAGCCTGGAGCTTCCTTCTGATTCTGTGTCTCCCTCTCTCGCTACCCTTCTCCCACTCACGCTCTGTCTCTTTCTCTTGAAAATAAGTAAATGTTAAAAAAAATTTTAATAAAAATAAAAAGAATACATTTTTTCAAAATGGTGGTGGAATAAATGGGTGTATGTAAAGACAAAAATAAACCAATTTAAAAGTAAATCTTTGGTCCATTAAATACTAATTGTACAATATGAAAACAATATACAAGAATCTTTTTGTGAATGAAGGGAAATACGTAAATTCTTAAGTCGAATGCAAAAACCATCTCATAAGCAAAAAGGCTGAAAATTTTAAATAGAATGTAAGCATATCCAAGCAAAACTTTTAAAAAGATGCATGAAAAAATTAAAAACAAGTCACAGATTGGGGAAATACATCTGCAGCACACATTATCAAGCACGGATGGATATTTAGACTCCAGTATATAGAAAATTCTTTTTATAAAAAAAATTCTTACATACAGCAAGAAAAAGATAACTCAGTAAAAGAAATAAAGAAAAGAGAAGAATAGGCAGTTCACGTAGGAGATGGTCCAAATGGCTGCAAAAATGTGAAGCAAGCAGAGCTCTCATGAAATGTTGGGTGAATCATTTGTGTAATTAATTTGGACTGTAATTTTACAATACATAGTAATGCAATTTTATTCCCAGATGTTGATCTATTGACCACATTGTTTGTAATAATGAAAAAAATGTTAACAATCTACATGATAATAACAAAACAGGTAAATAAATTATGGTATACTGATGTTGTGGAATAACATAAATGAATGGACCTGTGTTCTGAAGTCAATGTGGATAAACGTACCTCCTAAATACATTTAGCAAAAGCAAGTTAAATAAGTAAAGGAATTTTCAGAGGTGTACCTACGGTATTATACCATTTCAGTATTGTTAAAACACTGGTATTATTTATGTGTACATATGTTTGTAGTAATACCAAATTCGAGGTCATGGTTCCTCTGAGAGAGTAACAGAGAAGAAATAGTATCAGAAAGGGCTTCAGTAGAATCATTATCTTACTAGAAAAGAACCCAAACCAGCAAATGGTAAGATTTGGAAAGGCTGTGTGTAAGAGAATGATTTGCCAAAGTATTTCACAATGCAAAACAAGAAATAAAAAGTCTTTATCCATATAAAGGCGTTCCATTTTATTATAAAAGATAACATCTAAATCTAAAGATGTCATTTTTACTTAATGAAATGACAAAAGCCTTTTAAAAAAAAGAAAAAAGAACCAGCAAAAATATATTGAAACATAGCCCTCCTAAGCTTCATTGTGACTGAATTGGTAAAAGTCCTGGAAGTTAACATGGTGGTACTTAATGCCTCATGCCTTTTGCCCTGTTATTGTTTCCAATTCCCTAATTCTGTTATAAATAAATAATTAGAGATGTAGTCCAAGATATATGAGCAATATATAAAATCACAACAATAAAAAGTGAAAAAGTGGCTATTGCATATATATTGTATGTATAAGTATAAATTTATATATACATGTAATTTTGTTTGTTGGTGTATCTGTGAGTAGAGTATTACATGTATATGTTTTTGCTGATTTATTTTGTTTACTCTTAATGTTACCATGTCACCAGCACTGGGAATACTGACTGATGTCTAATTGTGCTCACTGAATTATTGTAGAATGATATATTGAGGAAATATAATGATACAGTTTTTTCTTTTTTTTTTTTTTCAGAGAAAGAGAGAGAGAGAGAGAGAGAGAGAGCACGCATGCATGTGAATAGTGAAAGGGCAGAAAGACAGAGAGACTCTCAGGATCCCACAACCATGAGATCGTGACCTGAGTGGAAATCAAGAGTTGGGCACTTAACCTACTGAGCCACTCAGGTGTCCTGTAGCAAATAATTTTTAAAAGATAAAGACAGTGTTGAGAACTAATGTAATCAATGGCAATTTGCTTGCAGGGATGGACTATGCCTACACAGAACCTAATCATTACAGATAAAAGATGTCTTCCAAAAAGGATCTAAAATCACTTTTAGTTAGAGTCTAAGAGGTAGCAAGCATCAACTTTTTTGAATATCATAAGCTGATAAAATTTTACAGTATTAGACCACATTTACAGCAAACAAGATAAACTAGGCATTTAAATAAGTTGGTAATACTTACTACTGGGGTTATACTCAGAGACAGTGATATCACCCACTCACAAAAATGAGATTAAACCATATTTTTACTTACATATTTGTTTGGGGGCACCAAAATACCGGATAGAAATATGCAGTTAAGAGGAAGTTATGTGAAAAACAACAAAACAGTTAGGAAAATGGGATGATGTAACTGGTAAGTAAATTAAGTTGGCAAAATAGGGTACAGTGTGGTTAAGAAACAATTAAGTTAAAACAAACCATCCATGTTGTGTCTGTGAGGAATATATACAAGTGAAACAAAGAGCTGGCAGGAAAGTTAATAAAGCAGAGAAACATCTTCCACAGTGTGGAAACCAGGTGGCTGCTCTATAAGCGAAAGTAAATCTCTAGCCTATTTCTGGTGTTAAGTTCTCAAGCCCTGGTGAAAGGAAAGTCTGATTCTTCCCTCAATGGTTAGCTGAATAAAGATACAAAAAGGCCAAACAAAGGTCAAATTTAGACAAGACCGACTTATCTCCACACCAGCAGCCTGACAGAAGAAGGGGGCACTCTTTTCGGAAGAATATGCTGCTACCTTCAGTCCTGATTGTTCTTTGCACAGAATATTCAGCATAAAATAATGACAAAGTGTTGAGGAATCAAGAAAAGGCCACTGGTAGTCAAAACAAGAACAGTCAAATCGATGCAGACCTAGAAACGCTAGTATTAGTAGGCAAAGAATTTAAAAATACCTGTAATGTATATTCCAAAAGATGTATCGTTCTAGAAAAGGTAGACAATGTGAATCACTATGTGGAATTTTAGCAGAACAAATAGAGACTATATATTAAAAAAAAAAAAACAGTGGAAATGATGAACTTGAAAACTATAAGATAAGGGGTGCCTGGGTGGCTCAGCAGGTTAAGCAACCAGCTCTTGGTTTGGCTTAGGTCATGATCTCTCGGTCTGTGGGTTCGAGCCCCGTATCAGCCTCTGTGCTGACAGTGTGGAGCCTGCTTGGGATGCTGTCTCTCCCTCTCTCTGGCCCTCCCCTGCTTGCACTTTATGTCTCTCTCTCTCTCTCCCTCTCAAAATAAATGAATTAACATTTAAAAATAAGAAAAAAATAAGATTTGAAGAATTAATTCCATGGACTTAACAACAGAGTGGATACAGCAGAAGAAAGAATCAGTGAATTTTAAGATAGATAAGTAGAAATTATGTAAACTTAAACATAAAGAGAAAATAAGGAGTGAAAACATGTAATAGATACCTAAAACTGTAGGACAATAACAATCTTATGTTAGTGTAACTGGAATCCCTCTAGGAAAGGAGAAACAGATTGAGGCAGAGGAAATATTTGAATAAGTAATGGCCTTTTTTTTTCAAAATTAAAGATTGCCATTTACAAATCCAGTAAGCTCAGTAAATCTAAATGGGGTGAATACAAGGAAAACCATACTTAACATGCATTGTAGTCCAACTGCTGTAACCAACGAAATGAAAGAAATCTTAAAGGCTGCCAGACTAGAAGACCTACAGGAGAGTACAGGTAAGAAAAACAGATAACTATTCCGAAGATACAGTGGAGGCTGGAAAGATGATGGAATGTTTCAAAGCACTGAAAAAATACCAGTCAACCTAGGATTCTACAGCAAGGAAAAAAAAATATCCTTCAAACATAAGGACTACATAAAACATTTCAGGCAGACAAATGCTAAGATAATTTGATGAAGACAACTTACACTAAATGAAATACTAAAGGAAATGATTTAGTCTGAAAGGTTTATGATTAGGTTATGATAACAGATGAGAGCCCAGATTCATGGAAAAGAATGAAGAACAACAAGAAGGATAAGTATGTGGATAAAACAGAGGACTGCTTTTGGTTTACATATACTTGTGTTTGTGTGTGTGTGCGTGTGTATGTATGTGTATCTTTAAAACATATTAACTACTCAGAGCTTATATATAGCATTACACCATGAGATTTATAACACGTGAACAGCATCTCATAATACTTAATACAATCTTATAAAAATAAGAGATATAATGTATTGAGTGCATCCTATGTGCAAAGTATTGTACTTTACACATTTAAAGTCAGGTGTATATCCCTTACTTTATAGACTAGGAAATTCAGGCTCAGACGACTGAAGTAATTTGCCTAACATCCTACAGCCACGTAGTTGCAAAGCTCTTGTACACTCCAAATGCATGAACAAAGTTATAAAATTGTTTGTATAAACATAATACAGAAAATAACTCCATTCTACCAGGAAGCAACTAATAAAAAAACCATGATGTTTCCATTCTTTTTTTATGGTGTTTCCATTCTATGGAATATTATACAGCTGTTAAAAAGGGTCCTATATATAAATGTGCTGACCTGGAACAATATCCATGACATAATTTTAAGTGGGAAAAGTCAGATTAATACAGTGAGAATAGCATATTTTCCTATGCACATATATGTGTGCGTATTTCTATGCTTTTGTGCACAAACGCCCATCTATACGTATACATGTAGAGAAACTAGCCCTTAACATAACAAAAGAACTGCAAAGAGATTTTGAATCTAAGAAGGACTTTAGAACTTGAGGGTGAGAACTGAAAGAGAGACTTACTTTTTCAACACTCTCTTTTGGTGTTGTTAAAATATTTGCTACATACTTGCGCTTTCCCCCCAATTTTGAAAAGCCTAGTTTTTTAAACAAATCCTAGTTTTGCTCGTTTCGCTGTAGTAAACTAGCAGAGGACTCACAACATGAACTTATTAGGGGCAGAGGCCATTCTTTTAATCTAGATTTTTCCTTTGTACCCAGTATAACGAATGCCCTGGCATAAAGCCATTACTGTTTGTTGAACTTTCCATTTAAAGGATGTTGGTAATGATAGAGTAAAATTCTTTGAAATATTGGGACGAGACAAGCCCAGAAATACATAGGACTGCGTAGAAGAATAAGGTAGGAGGTAATAGTTGAACAGATACTGGATGGGCAGTATTTTGGGGGTTGAGGTCTGAGATATATCACATATATCACCGAGCTCCACCATATATACCACCTTAGGCAAGAATGATACAGACGTAGGTGGGGGAGGCTGAGAAGTGCAGATCCGTGTTGGTGAAGCACAGTCTTTTTTGGGAAATAACGAACAGGCGAAGGTAGGTTAGTGCTGTATTGTGGGCTGAGGGGTGGGGGTGAGGGGTCATTGATGGG
This sequence comes from Acinonyx jubatus, assembly GCF_027475565.1. Lineage (NCBI taxonomy): Eukaryota > Metazoa > Chordata > Mammalia > Carnivora > Felidae > Acinonyx > Acinonyx jubatus. The sequence goes on from NC_069393.1 coordinate 9,622,914, forward strand.
TTCTGAGCCTCAGACATAACACTGCTTTAGGACAATTAATATGGCAAGAAGTTCTTTCAAGTAACTTTTGAAGCCAGCCCTCTTTGCCATTATAAAGACTCTCTTCTTTCACATTCTCTTCTTTCTGTCCCAGCCCCCTCCCGCCCTGTCCTTGCAACGCTTCCCTCTTCTTTCCTCTCTCTTTTTCTGGCCCGTCTGTGCCGGCCTGGCCATGGCAGTCACAGCCCAAGGACAGCCTCGTGCTTTTCACAGCTGCTCTGCTTACTCATAGAGCAAGTATTTTCGCACATTGCTGATGATTGTAGCCTTTCTCTTCTTTTGCATGTCTGGTTTTTTTCTTAACCTCTGTCCGCGTGGACATGTAACTGTGGTGGGGAACACTGGCCCCCTCAGGCAGATAGACACCCACAGGGCTTAAGCCAAACAAGACCGTTTTCATGTTTCTTTTCCGCAAACGTGAACTTGTCTGAGCTTGGAAAGCTACGTACCCTACTTGAACTACGGGCTCTTTGCTCTGCAACGCAAGAGAACCTTTTTGCCTGAAGTACCCTTGTGGTCCCCCCTCTCCTCCTCACCCTCGATTCCCCTGGCTAAACCTTGATCCTTCATATATCAGATCAGAGATCCCTTTCTCCAGGGAGCCTTCCTCTGACACCCCAGACCCAGGCTGCTCCTACCCTGGGTAGGAGCTCCTGCTCCTAGCCCTGCACTGTGCCACTTTGTTGTGACACTGAGGTGCAGTTCCCTGTTTCTCTTCTCCACTGAGCCATAAATTTCGTTCTGCTCTGTATCATTTTTGTCATATTCATCTTTTATGGCCAGTACTTAGCTTAGTAGCTGGAACGTAGTAGACTCTCTTGTCAAAATGAATGAATGAATGAATGAATGACATGATAGAAAAAACAGAGAAATGCTTCATGGTTGTTTTCATGAAACTGAAACCCCCCCCAGAACTTTTTTGGTGTCCTCAATATTCTTTGTATTCATGCGATTCTAAAACATTGCTTCCCCCCCCCCCACCACCTTGAAAGAAGGTGATTTCCTAATCTGTGCTGACTTCATAATTATGTTTGTAAAGGCTTTTTTTTGAATCAAATGGATCTTTAAGGGTTCCTCTTTGGGTTTATGGCCCTCACAAAGTAAATTTGAAGGATGTAAGAGGAGTACTTTGAGGATGCTAGTGTTAACACAGCAGTAATTAACAGCCTAAAGTGTTTGAAAAACCTACTTCAACAGCAAGTCAGTACCACATGTCTTACAACTATTACACATCTGTTCTACATTTTCTAACTTCTGATTATCCTAACCTTCATTATACAAGAAGGTATTAAAGATTTATTTACTGACCAAGGGGCGCCTGGGTGGCTCAGTCGGTTAAGCAGCCGACTTCAGCTCAGGTCACGATCTCACGGTCCGTGAGTTTGAGCCCCGTGTCAGGCTCTGGGCTGATGGCTCAGAGCCTGGAGCCTGCTTCCGATTCTGTGTCTCCCTCTCTCTCTGCCCCTCCCCCGTTCATGCTCTGTCTCTCTCTGTCTCAAAAACAAATAAAATGTTAAAAAAAAAAATTAAAAAAAAAAAAAAAAGATTTACTGACCAAGTTGAGACTTAAGAATGTTGCCCCAGTAGAAACATGCACCTCTCCAGAAGCTGTTGAGAACTCTCATTGTCATAAGCTCTCATTGGAATGCTACACTATACTTCCATGGGCTTCTGTAGAAATTAACTAATCATATGCTGCTGGACTTCCCTAATAAGACCGAGCCCAGCAATCTGAGATGGTCAGCCTCTCAAAAGAGTAAATGGTGGTGGCAGCACAAACTTGGCTTTGCACAGGAGCAAATGGGAGTGGTTTGCCCTGCTTTTGCAAAGCTTCTTTAACTGTGAAATTGTTTTTGACAAGATGCTTTGTCACATGCTTGACATCTTTTTTCTTTTTTTAATTGAGGGAGTGACTGGAAGATAATTTAATCTGAAATGCTGCCACCTACGTAGCGAGAGATTAATTGGATACTGTCTGAAAAATTATGTGAGCACCTCAGAGACAGAGTCTATGTAAACAGAAGGGGGTATGAACAAAGTGGAGGCAAATCATGCCCCTTCCTTGGCTGAATAAGAAGGCTCTGGGTAAACAATTGTCCTTACTTTTTGTCCACCCTTACATTAGCTGAAAAGATGGTTTGGTATCTCAGCAAGTGTAGGTTTTAACACAACCAGGATATGGTATACTTGTAATGCAGCCATTAATTTAACTTCTTTTTTTCTCGGATGCTTATTTTGTACAAGAAGGAAATCAATTCACTGCAGTGGATGTTTTGTTAATAACATAACATTACCAACAAAATAAATGTGTAGGCATTTCAGCTCTGAAACATCCTTTCAAGATCTCCAAAAGATCTTCATTGGAATATGTTTCTAGGATATTATTCCAACTTGAAGAACACGGCTATTAGAATGGAAGAAAGCCAGACATGGGAGTAGGGGACAGGTGTGGACACCGTGTAGGGCTGGGATTTTGCATTAAGGAAGCAGAGATATGGTGTGAAACTCACAGTGTGAAGATGATATATCCTCAGGTTGCTGTGCTCTGAGAAAGCAAGGATAAAATCTAAAAGGAATCTTATGACAAAGACTTCTAGAACATAAAACCTTATATAAAAGAAAATATCCGTAAACTCCCAATGTATACATTTCTAGAAACCTGTACGTTCACCTGCCCCCTTTGCTGGACCTCCATTATGGCAATCTTGAAATTAAGTTGCTTTTGCTAAACAGGATCCCTTTCGTGATGACCTTCAGGCTCCTCAGTGGACCTTAGCATTTTCTTAATATTCTGAAACAAAGCATTATTAGTTTTTAGCTATTGCCTTGATCTGTATTATCAAACTATGAAAACTTTATAGGTTAGTTTAGCCATCTTGGAATGCCCGAGGACCCAGCTATTGCCCAATTTTTTGCTCTGTCTTGCACGAATAGGATTAGTGTACAAAGTCTCAACTGTCTCCAGGAGTCACAGAGTGGGCCAGGAGTTTGCTATTAAATCGGCAAGGCTCGTCTTTTCAATGTCAGACAATATGCTACCTCCCAATTCGTTTCTTGAAAGGTGTAACAATCTTGGTCTATCTTTTATTTTTTTAAGCTTGTTTATTTTTGAGAGATAGAGCAAGCATGGGCAGAGGAAGGACAGAGAGAGAATCTCAAGCAGGCTCCATATAGTCAGCACGGAGCCTGACACAGGGCTTGAACTCACGAACCATGAGATCATGACCTGAGTGGAAAACAAGAGTTGGGTGTTCAATCGACTGAGCCACCCAGGTGCTGCAATCTTGGCCTTTTTCATTCTTTCTTTTGATGTAAGAATGGAAAAATGTGTCTCCATGAAGGGAAAATATAAATTCCAGTTCAACGATTAATTGAAATGACACCTCAATGTTGGGAAGCATCAGGAACAGTGGATTATAACATACCAGGGCCCATGCTTATACTGAGGGGGACCTCCTACACATCTCCTACTTGTCACTACCATGCATGAACAGGGCCTCGTGTGGACCATTCTTCCAATTACTGCAATAGATTTTCTGTTTTTATTCTCTCAAGGAGAGAAGTTTAATTTACACTCTGTGTGTCAGACCCTGTGTGAGGTGCCTGGGACACAAAACCATGTTCTCGGACTACGACGCTGGTTCTCGTTCAGCATCCCTTTTTGCAAGTACTCCCACGCAGACATCAGGTTTATCTTTCTCAGTTTCTATATGGATCATGCCCCACCTTCCAACAACATCTATAAATCCCTCTTGCTACCAAATACATTCTGAACTGCTTAGCCTGGCGTTCAAGGCTCTACCCAGTCTGGCTGTGGTCTGTCCTTTACTTCAGCCTTCGTTCATCACGGTGCCTACTGCAGACATGATGGCTCCCAACTTGCTTCTCTGTAAACCCAGTCTGCTCTCAGTCCTGTTTAGTTCCAGCCGTCCCCCACCTCCTCCCACACACACAAACCATGGAAAAGATCTAGTTCTGTTCTGTCTGTGGGAACTCGGTCAGGACATGGTTTGGGATAGGGGTTGGCAAACTTCATCTGTAAAGGACCAGAAAGTAAATATTTTCGGCTTTGCAGGCCGTATGGTCTTTCTTGGAACCGTTCACCTCCGTAGCTGTGGGGTGGAACCAGCCAGATAACATGTAAAGGAAAGCGCGTGTTCCAGTAAAACTTTATTTACAAAACAGAAGACTAAAAGGCTGTAGTTTACTAACCCTTGACTTAGAATCTCCTCCCCTACCTCTGTGTGCCTGAACTTCCTGCTCTCTGATGCTTTCTCATCATCACCCCTAGAAAAGAATCCTGGCTTCTGATCTGTGGACACCACCGCTACCACATTTACTAATTAAAAGTCTGGTAATAGAAACTTTGGGCAAAGATGTGAAGAATCAGGAATTCTTTCTTACTCACCATAAATGGGGGAGTAATTAGCATAACCATTCAGGACAACAACTTGTCAACACCTGGAAGGCTGTAGTCAACACCTCTTGTTGAGGTGTCCTCCTCAACAAGATGGCAGATTCCTGGGGGAGAGGGCCACGTGTCGTTCTTCTTTGGATCTCCTGTACCGAATAGCGTTTACGTGAAAATATGAAGAACCGTTTGCTCTATGTCATTGAAGTTTCTGGGTTTGGATATGTATTACAAATACCAACTTGTAGATAGAACTTACTGAGAAAAGCAATGAAGAACGATGCAGGGGAGACCTAATTCTTGTCATATTTATGCTAATCTTTTCTCCTTTCAAATATAAAAGTCAGTAAGGAAAATTGAAACCATCTATATATTGAACTCCATGAAGTCAATAAACTCCAAGTAAATGTGAGAAAATGGCCCTAGTTTAAGACACTGAAGTATAAAAGAAAGACAAAGCTATTTCCTTTAATTTTTGTGCATGATAATTGAAGTCACATTCAGAATCCCTGTCATAATCTTGTTAGTCTTTCAAATGACTATAATGTTACCATTATTTTCAGATAACATGGTCTCTAGTAAGCCTGAAAATCTCACGGAAAAATCAAAAAAAGAAGAGAATTTAATAAAGGTTCTGCTTTAAAGAAATTGTACATAACTCAATCTAAGTAACTTTCCGTACACACAACAAATACTTAAATTTTGCAAGAAGAGGGGCTTCTGGGTGGCTCAGTCGGTTAAGTGTCTGACTTGTGGTTTCTGCTCAGGTCATGATCTCATGGTTCATGAGTTTAAGCCCCATGTCGGGCTCTGCACGAGTGCAGAGCCTTGGGATTCTCTCTCTCCCTTCCTCTCTGCCCCTCCCCCACTTGCTCTCTGTCTCTCTCTCTCAAAATAAACAAACTTAAAATAAGTAAAAAAAAAATTGGAAGAAGAGCCTCCATGTAGAATATCAACAACAAAAAAAGCACGTCTAGGAAGAAATTCAGTCAGAAACATGTCAGACCAACACGAAGAACTTCAGACCCCACTCTTGGCATACAGGAATGGCTGAATACGTGGCATGGTTTTAGATAGGAAGTTTTAGAAGTTTGGAAGATAGGAAGTTTGGTCATTGTGAAAATGCCAGTTCTCCATGAATTAATCTGTAACTACATTGAATTCCTTGTCAAAATAACAAAAGAGACTATCTCGGGAACACTTAAAGGATACAAGAAACGTTAACCTAAGATGATAGCACATTTATCAATCCTATCAAACCTATAAATCTTAATCTAGAAAAGAGAAATATTATTCCTTTAAAAAAAAACTGTACTACTAAATATACAAAACCAAATGACCAAAACATGATTATTTAATATTTGCAAAAAAAAAAAAAAAATAGAGCAAAGAGAAAATATCCTTAAAATACAGAGATAAATACAAACCATGCAGTAGAAAAGTTACCAAGATAAGCATAAATAGACAGTGATCATCTGGGAAAAAAGAAGCTCACCTCATCACTAAGTGGAGAAATGCACACTGAGACAAGGCATGTTTTAGGGGTGCCTGGGTGGCTCAGTGGTTAAGCATCCGACTTCGGCTCAGATCATGGTTCCCGGTCCGTGGGTTTGAGCTGCGTGTTGGGCTCTGTGCTGACAGCTCAGAGCCTAGATGGAGCCTGCTTCAGATTCTGTGTCTCCTTCTCTCTGCCCCTCTCCCACTTGCACTCTGTCTCTCTCAAAAATAAATAAATATTAAGAAAAAAAAAAAACGAGGCATGTTTTAGCCTATGAGGTTGGCAAAGATTAAAGTTACATAATCTCAGGCACTCCCCCTGCCCTCTTGGCAAGAGTTTAAACTGGTGTGGAGCCACCAGTCTCCATGAGGCTGACTTTCAAAAGGTGAAGTGCATAGACTCTTTGACCCCTCTTAACAGCCAGATTCCCCTTGTACGAAGATTTTGTACTTACAAACTGGTAAAGGTGTGAAAGGTATTATTGACATTACAGTGGTCGCACCTAAACATTCATTAATAGGAGACCATTATTGAATTATGGTAAATCCCTATTTTGGGCTCCTGAATAGCTGTTCACACTAATTAGCTAGTTTTGTAGATGCTGATAGAGGACAATTTTCAATACCTAGTGAGAAGAAAGCAAGCTGTAAGTTGTGTATAGGTTTATAATTAGGTTTATAATTTCTCCTACATAAATTGTTTTGCAGTTGATGCTCGTAAAGGTTTCAGAAGAATTGGTAAGGAATTAGGCCTGTAGTTTCTTCTAGATATTAAATTAGGAGGTCACATGGGAATTCATATTATATATATCTAAACTTATACCTGCCTGTTTCCAACCTAATGATATTTTTTGTAACAAAAATCTGGTTGCAAATAAAGATCATCACGTGTTGCCTAGATACTTTGCTGCTGGAGAAAAGGCAGGCTCCAATTTTTGACTACTCTTTTTTGAGCAAGAAAAGTACTTTGATAAGTTAGAAACAACCCAGCTTCTCACACTGTCATGACTGTAATCGAAACCTTTATGTGTTTACAGGACCTCCTGCTTTATATTTATAGCTGGATATGTCTGGAATCACAGCTTAGTTTTTTCAAGGAAAACGTTCCTATTTCTGATTTCCTGGAAGGCACTTTTGCCCAAATACACCTGACCTCTGTGTCATCCCTCACTCTTTCCTCCTTCCCATGGTAAAAGTGTCGTAGCAGAAATTGTGACAGAACAACTTGGAATTTTCTGACTGGCAGTGCTGTCTTTTCTCTGCCAGCCTGCAGAGAGCGGGGCTGTTGTGGCTGTGGCCAGGCTGGGAAAATGGGGGTGAGGTCCCAGCCCTGGGATGGGGGTGGGGGGCTGCCGGGTCCAGGGCTACCAGCAACGAGGTGAGTGAAGCTGATCTCAGTCTGCCCCTTGGTCCAGGCCAACTTTGATCAGACTCGGGGGAATTTGCTGACTCTTTGGTCTTAACTCTTCATTTGTCCAAAACCTGTTGGAGAAGCCCACTGGTTTATATGGAGTCTGCTCAGAACTCAGTATCAACACTATTTAGGCACCACACCAGCCTACCACTGCAGGCTCGCAGGTTATGGGTAAAGAAGCTGAAGTTCCAGGAAATGAAACTTGGACAGTTTGAGACAATAGCTGGACTGAAGCTAGAGCACAGAGTTGCAATCAAAAGATTTTGCAAGGAAAAGCTGATATTAAAAACAAAGGACTTTTAGGGATTATGTTTACCTTCATGTAATTAAATATTAGAGATACACAAGTGATGAAGTTATACACTGCAGATGCATTTGTATTTTCATGTAGATTCATGCCAGCTGACCAATGCAGTTTCTCAGTAAGAACCATGGGGTCCCCCTGGGAGACCCCAGTTACTAGCTGAGGAGCTGTGTTCTCATTGCTGGGCTTGCCCGTTGTCGCCTTTAATCCCAACCCCGTCAGATGTGTTTCAAAAAAATTCAGTCCATCCTGTACTGAAAACATCTCAGCTAAATTAATCTCTGTGGGAAGTTGCTGTTATCACATATTTATAAGATGGAAGTTTATTTATGGTTGAAGTTTCTTGAAAACTCTGCTCAAAAATAGCTTTAAAAATTATTTGAATACCATGCCAAACACACAGTAGGGATTTCAAAAGCAGTAAAGCTAATGATACACGTTAGAAGCTTTGTACTTTTAGTTAATAGGTTCCCACTGAGTAGAAAATTAAAATTTCCGACCTCCAGTGTGGTTCAACTCTGTAACTGTGCGTAAGGAGGAAGAGGCATTCAGACGCTGGACATTATTCATGCCCAGCCAAAGTCCATTAGTCCAGGTACTGCTGTTCAATACTGTCCAAGAGCATCATTTGTTTTTTTTTTAATGTTTATTTATACATATGAGAGAGAGCGCGAGCCAGGGAGGGGCAGAGAAAGAGGGAGACACAGAATCTGAAACCGGCTCCAGGCTCTGAGCTATCAGCAGACAGCCCGACGCAGGGCTTGAACTCAGAAATGGCGAGATCATGACCTGAGCTGAAGCCGGTTGCTTAACCAACTGAGCCACCCAGGTGCCCCAAAAAATCCTTCGTAACTTTTTGGTCAGACATACCTTATTAGTAATATCCCCAAGGCTCAATGAGGGCAAATGGAAATAAGGGAAGTTGTATTTTCCACCTTGGATAATTAAATGTAAACAAAGTGATTCAAGTAAAAAGACGTGGGGGAAAGACACTGGGAAATAACATGGCAACACAGAACATGAAACACACAAGCCAGAGCTGTCTATAGGGGTTACATTACATAGTGGTTATAACCATGGACTCCAGCCAATGTGCCACAGTTGAGTCCTGGCAAATTTTTAGGCAAGTTACTTAACCTCTTTGTGTCCCAGAGTCACCATTTCTTTCTTTTTAACTTTTTACTTTTTATTTTTTATTTTTGAGAGATAGCCACAGAGCACGAGTAGGAGAGGGACAGAGAGAGAGGGAGACACAGAATCCGAAGCAGCCTCCAGGCTCTGAGCTGTCAGCACAGAGCCGGATGCAGGGCTCGAACTCACAAACTGCGAGATCATGACCTGAGCCGAAGTCAGATGCCCGACCGACTGAGCCACCCAAGACCGCCTGTCCAAGAGCATTCTTAAATACAAACTGCATACTCATGTTCACTTCGATAGACAGTTAACTTGATAGTGAAAATGTGTGTGGATATTTATATACATGCCACCTCAACAAGTTGCCAAAAATATTTGTATAGTTTATATCTTTAGTCCTGTTTCCTTCTCCCAAGTAGATAAAACAATGCCTTTGTCCTGGTTCTCCTGGGTCTTCTTTGTATCTAAGCATTGAGCATTTTTCAGTATTTCATTTTTCGTGTCTGTCCGGATTGGGACACTCACTTCTTATGTGACAGCTGTTACTCTAATGGAGACAAAATTCTTAGTGCATCTGCTGGCAGTTTTTCGAAATTCAGTTACTAGGACCCGGACTCGACATGTATTTATGTTGTTTCAGGTATGGTTACTGGTTTGTCTACCAACCAGGATACTCATAGGAACTCCTACATCAATATCTTTAGAATGAAACTCATTGGGAATTCATGTAGATGATTGGGTTTTCTCCACATTAAACCATATAACCAGGGCGCCTGGGTGGCTAAGTTGGTTAAGTGTCCAACTTCGGCTCAGGTCATAATCCCACAGTCTGTGGGTTTGAGCCCCACATTGGGCTCTGTGCTGACAGCTGAGAGCTTAGAACCTGCTTCTGATTCTGGGTCTCCCTCTCTCTCTCTGCCCCTCCCCCACTCATGGTATGTCCCTCTCTGTCTCAAAAATGAATAAAAACGTTAAAAAAATGCAAACCATCAACTGCTACACAAAAGGGAAGAGCAAGAAAGCAGCCCAAGAAACAGGCAGACAGTGGACCTGTAGCCCTGTCTCTCTTCTAATTAACTTTCTTTTTAGCTTCCTACCCTCTGTACCACTCCCTCCCAGGTACAAATTTGGCTGGTTTTTCTGTGAACCAGTCTCTCCATCCACCTGTGAAACACTTCTGCATCTGAGGTTGGATTTATGTTCTCCGTGCTCACAGCGGAATGGGGGGGAGGATGTTGCAGGAACAGCAGGCAGGTTGCACTGAGATCAGTCCACCTCCCTTTGACCACCGCTCTGCTCTCCACCAACCGTGAGCCCTCAGTAGGCTCAGCTTCAGATCTTCACATATAAAATGCGGATGAGAATTACAGTTGCGATACTGAAGAATGAATGAACCTATCTATCACGTTTCCTACACATAGTAACAACTTAATAAATATTAGCTATTATTATTATTTTTTAATGTTTATTTATTTTTGAGAGAGACAGAGCACGAGCGGGGGAGAGGCAGAGAGAGATCGAGACACAGAATCCGAAGCAGGCTCTAGGCTCGTATCTGTCAGCACAGAGCCGGATGCGGGGCTTGAACTCATGAACCATGAGACCATGACCTGAGCCAAAGTTGGACGTTTAACCGACTGAGCCACCCAGGCACCCCAATATTAGCTATAATATTATTATTATTATTATAGCTATTATCACTGCCACTGTTCTTATTAATTCCTGCACACCCCATCTTGGAGTTTCCTTCTCTGCTCAAAAGCAAGCATAATTTCTTCTGATTTCTTATCCTTTTGTCCCTATTTTTAACAACCTATACCAAAACTAGGAATAAGAGGGCAAAGGGGTACGACGTGTATATACTGTCACTGGGAGCTGAGAGGGAGCGGGGATTCTGTTCCAATGTTTCCTGTCTACTGCTAACTAACGTCCGGGTCTGTGCTGTGTTGGAACCTGAGGACATTCATCATCTTTCATGCAGTCTGCAAAATAATACCTCAGGCACTCTATTCTCAGATGTCTGTCTACATCACAATCTCTCTCTTGGGTATATACATGCAGAAATCACCAAAGGGACAAGCTAGATGAAAACCCCATGCCTAATTGCATCATCTGGAGGTCAGCTAGCAGGAACTGGCTTCTGCAGGACAGGTATTACTACTCTTGCTTTACATGTGGGAATCACACTTAGCCAAGTACCAGTCCTACATTTGCTAGTTTGACGAGCTTATTTTCACTTTCCAAGCCTCAACAAATAAGGGTACAATGAGGAATTTTCTGCAGTGACCACACTTGTCTCCTTTTATCTCCAGATCATACCACCAATGAAGTTTTGAAGCAGCTCCTTGTGTTGATATTCACAATTCTCCAACTTGGGTGACGTGTTTCGAATATAACTTCACACAACTTCTCATGTGTATCATAATTATACAGTCCAGAGGTTTTTAAAAAAATTTTTGTTTTGTTTGTTTTTAATAAACGGGGCAGTCGGAACCCTGTTTGCATGAATCACCGATGTTCTCTGCTGAAGAGAGGCTGCTGTGAAATCCATTTTCTGTGCCTCACTGTCGCTTTAGAATAATTCCTCTTTCCCCAGCCAGTCTCCTCATCTGTGTGTGTAAATGCTTCTGTTTCTAGCGAGGGGTATTTGAGGTTGGGCATACACTACAATAACCAGGCAGACCAAGAAAGTATCACTGCACTAACTTTCCCAAATCTGGGAACTGGATCATGGCTTCGGAGAATAAATTTAGACAAATGTTATCTCAAGGAGTGTGAGGTGATGATAACACTTTTGGGAGAATGTTGGTGATCACCACGGTTGTTCTTTTTATGCTTTGGGGTAGGGGCTCAACACCCCAGTTTTTCAGACTTTCCATTTTATTCAGCTCTCCCAGGATTGTAAAAAGACTGGTTAATGTCATCCCCACTGCATCCCGCCCAAACTGCAGACCTGTGAACAAAACGTGAGTTGTTAGTGCTTAATAACTCCACATTAAAAGGGAGTTTAAGGGCACCTGGGTGGCTCAGTTGACTCAGGTCCGACTTTGGCTCAGGTCATAATCTCACGGTTCATGAGTTCGAGCCCACATCAGGTTTGCTGCTATCAGCATAGAACCTGCTTCAGACCCTCTGTTGCCCTCCGCCGCCTCTCTCTGACCCTTCCCCACTCACACGCTCTCAAAACTAATTTTTTAAAGATGGAGTTTAATAATGACTAGTTTTAGCTCTATTGATGAATTATATTATCAATATACAAATAATCATGTATAGTCTATATTCTATACTTACATATAATTCTGTACATAATTTATATTGTATAATGGTTTCTTATGTAACATTACATTAATACACAGTTGATGCTAATACTGTATCATAATTGATAGTATTAATAAATTATAGCTTAATAATAACTAAAGACTTCACTGTTTACCAGTTCTGTTTTTTGGGGAAAATTCTTCACATCTGTTGGCCTTGGTTTCTTCAGCCTTAAGACTAAGGATCGCATTAGTACTTACCTCTTAGTGTTGTGAGAAATAAGTGGAATTAACCCCTAGAAAAGTGCCTGAGACATATAAAGACTCAGTAGCTATTTGTTGTGATAATAACAATGAAGCTGGTGATGGTGGTTCTTGATAATGTTGATGAGCAGGACAAAAACATAAAGAGATCACCTTTACTTGGGCTAAGTGCTTACTGTATTATATTTTCCATGATGTATTTATGGGCCTGTTTATGTGAATAGACTGAAACTCACTGAATTCAGGGAATTGGTCTCATTTATTTTTGTATGTCAAGCACAGCTGTGCTTGTTGGACTGTTGAAGAACAGACATCAGAGTGAAAACGAGAAATTCTATTTTGGACCTTCTGGGGTTTAGGATATGAGGGGGATATCCCTAAAACTTATATAGAAGTCCCTGAAAATAGGAGCTTTGTGCTTATGAGAAAAGCAGAGATTTGGGTGACTATTGAAGACACAATTGGCGAGAATCTCTATGGTGTGTGGCTGATAAGAATACAAGGCAGGATGTAGTAATTATTTCAAGCACAATGCTACAGAGCCCGAGGCTGAAAATATTCCCTCAGACGGAGGCGGGGTGGAGGTGGGGGGGGGAACAGGAAGAGTTCACAGACACACTTCTTCTGTAAATCTTGAAGTCATTGGAAATGACTATTAATCATATGTAAATTTATTTTCCAGAGAAAAGAATTAGATCGGCTCTCTCCAGGTTAGTAGTCAGAGAAAAATGAGAAGTGAAGCGATACATCTTCAGTTTAAGAGTAGCTGACAGTTTAATGTGGAAGGGCAATTATGAAGCTGGGCAGTTCTGTACAGTGAACTCAAACTGTATATGTACCTCAGTGTTTTCTGGAATCTGGATGGATCATCCAGATGGAAGGATCATCCTGAATACCAGAAGTCTTCACTAAAATATAAGTGTTTAAGCAGCAAATATGAATGTAAGTGAATTCTTTGCATTTTGAAAACCTACAGCACCAGCTCTATTTTGGCCATGCTCTAATTATTTTTGTTTTTGTCGTTTACAATGTAATACGTGTGATATTCTTTCCTCTTCTAAGGTTTAGGGTAAAAGTGACTCTACATCTTTGCTCTCTATTCTCTTCCTCAACTCACTACAGTCTGGCTTCTGCCCTTACTTTTCTGCCTTAAGTATAATCACTAATAACTTCCTATTTATAATTCCAATGGGTACATTCTTATGGAAAGGACTAGAAGCTTACAGAGAAGACTAGAATGTTTCCCATATTGGTACTTATTTCTAGAGCATGAAAGTTAAACTGTATGGAATCTTTTATGAACACAGGCAACAAGAATTATGTCAGTCATCTTCTACAATCATCTATCTCCTGTGCCCACCATCCTCCAACAAATATTTATGGAATACTTCAGTGGATGCCAGCAGAGTTGAGCGATGTAACACTTGACAAGGTCGACAAGTTAAACATTTTGGTGCTGTTAAATTGGATGTTTATTAAAGTCACCTGGGCTGCTTGTTTAAAATTCAGATTTCTCAGCATCGCTCCAGATCTCCTTAATCACAGCCTCATGTTGAGGCCAATAAGCATAATGGGCAATTCTGACACGGGACATCCAGAAACAGTGCACACACGAAGGCTTTGAGGATGCCCTTCCCCGCTCAGTATAACCAGCTCAGACACTCCTCTTACCTATGTGTATGTTACCCTTCTAGGCATGCCTCACTGAACTTTTCCTTCCTGTGATCCTCTACTCCATAGATACCTGTAAATTTTTCGTACCTAAGGACTTCCAAACTCACATAGCAAATTAATCCTGCGTGAACTTCAGCTGGCTCCTTTATTTATTTTAAAATACTTTTTCTTGTTTGTATTCTTTCCATATTTACATTATAAACTCCTTAAATTCACAGACAAATGTATGATGCTTCTAGAATCAGCCCTAAACCTTAGCAAAGAGCTTCCAGCATAGTTGGTGTTCAATATATAATTATTAATTAACCGAACCATGAATCAAGTATCAAGCAAGCTCTGTTCTAAAAAAAAAAATTTTTTTTAAATGTTTATTTATTATTGGGAGACAGAGAGAGACAGAGAGTGAGCAGGGGAGGGTCAGAGAGAGAGGGAGACACAGTATCTGAAGTAGACTCCGGGCTCTGAGCTATCAGCACAGAGCCCGACGCGGGGCTCCAATTCACCAACCGCAAGATCATGACCTGAGTCGGACGCTTAACCAACTGAGCCACCCAGGCGCCCTGCAAGCTGCGTTCTAGTTCCAGCTCTCTGTGTGACTACTTGTGTTGTGACGTGGGACCAAGTCAATGAGTCTCCTTCAAGTTAGGTTTTTGTATCTACTGGACTATCTTGAGGGCCCTTTCAGCTGTGTATTGTGAGCTGATGGTCTAGAAAATGTGAAAAAAACATCAGCCTTTGCATGAATGGTAAGCAGTAGAGAAGACTAGGAGAAGCAGGACTTTATTTCAAATGAAATGTGTCAAATAAATATACTGGATAAACATTTGAAGGGCTAGGTCTACCTCACATAGTGTGAAGTGTCTCCAGGCCTGCAAACATTTGCTACATTATCTAAACCAGGTATTATAAAGAGAGAGAAATTTTCACTGTAGTCCCAGGACAAATTCTTCAGACTCTATCCAGTATTATACTTTTCTTAATTTAACTCATCCATTCAGCAAAAATGTGCAGGGGTGTGGATAAATACATTTGATGGATATTTTTTCTGGAGAAATATTCTTTCTTGTTACCTGCTCTTCCTGGATATGTTATAACAAGAATTTTTCATTTTTACTGTTGAGTAATTACACATCCTGTTCAGGTCTTGAAGTGATTTTAGATAAATTCCATCAAATTCCATCAATGGGAATACCCAGTTATATGCTATTTTCCTTTATGCAAAGAAGAAATTAACCTGGAATTTCTATCCAGCAGCATTCATGCTTTTTACTCTGGTAAAATCTGCGTATGAAATACTTGCAAATGTTTTTCCCCAAGGTGTAGGTGGAGTTCATTTCCATGTAATCTGGTTGGTTGGTTCCCAGCCAGCAACTCAAAAGCTTCTGGGATCCTGTGAAACCATCCATGCCTGTTTACATAGCAATGTTGATACTATAGGTTCTGGATAGAAACAGGTGTTTGTTTGTTTGTTTGTTTTTACATGTTTTAGACTAAATTCGGTGTGTGAAGATATTTATCTGTGCCTTTTGAACATCGCTTAGGAATTGGTGTGTGTTTATGAGTTTGGTTTTTTTGTTTGTTTGTTTGCTTAGTCAACAACTGACAAGTTTTAAGAAGTAGAAGCTATTTACCTTATGTAAGCAATCTGAGATACCATAGAAGAAGCTGTATGTAGTTCTCAGGGAGGCTGGTGCCTCAAAATATATCTTACTCCAAGATTATTAGTTTAAACCAAACAAAGTAACTCTGGGTTTTTTGTTTTTGTTTTTCGTAGATGTAGTATCTCAATTTTTTCCTAGCAAATATTGGTCTAGAAAGAGCATGTGCAGTAATCTAGGTCTGAGTCATGAGCAGAATCAGCTTGGGACTTCTGCAGAGTTTTCTTGTTCAGTAGAAAGAGAAATGAGCAAAAATTGTTCCCTCTTCTTCCCCTGGATGTTGGGGCATGAAAATGTGGCTGCCATGTTGTGATTATCACTGAGAAGCTAATGGCACAGCTGAGAGGTAGGAGAACTAGGATCTTTAGTAGCATCATTGGATTAGAATGTGCCAGAAGCCCAAACTAACCCTCTAGACTTTTGTATTATGAGATAGTAAGTTTTAGCTAGTTTGAGGTTTTTTCCTATCTACATTTGAAATCTCTTAAGAGACACAGAATAGACAATGAAACTCTAGGGGTGAGATGGAATTGTCCAGAAGAAAACAATGCAACTACAGCAATAAAGAGAAATAAAATATTAGAGAAAGACAGAAACACCTTTAAGTGAAAAGAGAATGAAATGTCCAAGGGCTTTAAAGAAAAGTACCAGATGCAAAGAACTAAGCAGCATTCATCAATCACATCTATGTGGCTATATAGGTTATGCACTCTTATACAAGAAATCAGAGAGAGAGATTAATCAGATTGATTGCATACAGTTTTATTAACTGTGAAGACTGGCTAGAACCATGGATGTTACTTTCCAATACTGCTGATAATATCTTTTCAAAATTAATTAAACACAGAGTAAATAATCTGTAGATGTGTTATGGGTTACTATTTCCAGTTTTCTCTAAGTTGTTGTCTTGTAGATACATTTAATATCAAGTTATTATAAAGGTGAGGTCTATTATTTGTTGTAATTTTGTTACACTGCAACTTAAAGTAAATGTTCACTTTCTTCTGCTAGAATTAAGTGTTTTAAAAGATTCAAAAAATGAAAGTGTCAAATCTGATTTCTATGGTTATTTTTCTCCTTAAAAATAACTTTCCAAAAATATTAGATATGTCTATTCCATTTTTGTCATGAATTCGTTAAATGATTTCAACTCTATGGGATTTAAAAAATAAATCAGGCTCAATTAGTTGGAAGTTGCACCACATTATTTTAGGAGAAGAGTTTGGAGACTTTTTGCCTGACATGTAACAAATTAAAACTTTATTTTTTGATTAAGTTTAATTCCATGAAGCACAGGCTGATACTTATTTTCAGATTTACTTCTTGATCAGAATGAAACGTGTTTCATGGGAAATTAAGGGGAAGAGAACAAACGTGAAAATTCTACCGTTGCCAAACCAATAGATCAAGGAAGCAAAATAAGCTTTTTGTAAGGTAATTGAAATTGTAATGAATGAGCACTTTACATTATTATTGCAAGTGCATGTTGAACTCATTTATGCAAAGAGAGGAATATTATTGGGCTATTAACTGGTTATGATATGTACACGGATTGGAGGGTTAAGACTGAAAGAAGAAAGATGGAAGGAGCCACTTACTCTAGTTGAGGGCTTGGGCGAGTACGTTGGCATGGCAACTTGATGGAAGGAACCAGAGTGAGAGGTGAAAGATTGAGTTTGCAGAAGGAGGAGTTAACAGAGAAAGATGAATCCAGAAAAAGGGCAGTCCAGTAGGGGTACGCTTTGGGTGGAAACCCCAATTCACTCTTAGACAGCCATTGATGTAAAAGTGGGATAGTCAAGTCTAGGTTCTCAGGCTAAGCGTAGAATTCGGGGCTTCAGTCAGGTGAGTGCTCAGAGAAATGGGGGAGCTATCTGAGCTCTGGGTGATCCCTGAAGGATTTTAACTCCATTCAACTAATTTTACCTGAATGAAAGCCTCATCTATGTAGATCTCATGGGAAAGTGGCTAAAGGTGAAGGCACAGGAAGCAGCAGAGCCTGTATCCCTGAGTCCCTGTCCCAGTCTCTTTTGACGTCACCACAGTTTGATATTAACGTCAGGGTATTATTGTCTTTTAGGAGCGCTTGGCCTGTTTATTGTATCTGGAAGCTTGTGATTGCTTCCTCCATTCCTCCCTCCTATCCCTCTCTCCCTCCCTCCCTTCCTTCCTCCCTTCCTTCCTCCCATCCTCCCTTCCTCCCTCCCTTCCTCCCTTCCTTCCTTCCTTCCTCCCATCCTCTCACCCTTCCTCCCTCCCTTCCTTCCTCCCACCCTTCTTCCCTCCGTCCCTTCCTTCCTCCCTTCCTCCCTCCCTTCCTTCCTCCCACCCTTCTTCCCTCCGTCCCTTCCTTCCTCCCTTCCTCCCTCCCTTCCTTCCTCCCTTCCTTCCTTCTTCCCTTCCTTCCATCCTCCCACCCTTCTTCCCTCCCTCCCTCCCTCCCTTCCTCCCTCCCTCCGTCCCTTCCTCCCTTCCTCCCTTCCTTCCTCCCTTCCTTCCTCCCTTCCTTCCTCCATTCCTTCCTCCATTCCTTCCTTCTTCCCTTCCTTCCATCCTCCCACCCTTCCTCCCTCCCTCCCTTCCTCCCTCCCTCCCTCCCTTCCTCCCTTCCTCCCTCCCTTCCTTCCTCCCTTCCTTCCTCCCTTCCTTCCTCCCATCCTCCCTTCCTCCCTCCCTTCCTCCCTTCCTTCCTTCCTTTCATAACCCTTTGCTGATGGATATTCTCTTTTGTTGCTCTGGTTTCTTGATGGGTAACCATCCTCTAAGGACCTAGCTGTATGTGAAACTTTCAGTTCCATATTTTGTGTGAGTCCAAGTCCTTATCTCTTTCCCTTAGAAAAACCGTAAGAATCAAGACCTTTGGTTGATCATCTGGCAGATGGCCCAGAGTATCTATGGGTTCTGTGCCAACTCCCCAGTCCACCTGGTCAGCTTCGCCTTCACTCGTAGCTCATTCTGGCGATTTCTCTCTTGTTGTTTTGGGGTATGCCATGCCTACAGGAATGCCTGTTCTCATGCCCCTCACCTCGATATTGCTAAACATTTTATAGTGAAACGTTGTATACTGAAATGTTTTTCATAATGGCTTTTACATTTTAGGTCTTATTTCTAATATCAGAAACCTAGATTTTGGCTATTAGCCCAATGCCAACTGGGTTTCCAATAATATATCTTAAATGTTTTTATAGGTATTGTAAAGACATAATAATAGAAGAGAGAAAAAGGACATACTATTAGTCTTTTAGCATCTTAACCTGATCCCTTTTGGGGGGGTGGTGTTGATTTAGTTAGTTTAAATCTGTATATTTTAATTTTTTCATTTTTCAAAATAACATTTTGATTTATTTATATATGCATTGGTTTAATTTTTTTCTCCTACAAACTTGATAAACATTCTAACAATTGGAAATAAAACATTTTCTCTAAATTAGATATATCAAATTCTAAACTTTTTAATTACCTTTTTGTAAGCCATGCTCCTAATATTTGAAAGGTTAATTAGCTAATTCAGTCAGATAATTAGTCATTTAACAAGTGACCAGTTCATGGCAGGGAGCAGACACTGTTCCAGGCACTGGAAAGTCAGTTATCAGTAAACTTCCTGATATCATAGGGCTTACTTTCTTTTGGAAAAAAAACACATTCTTTACTTGTTTCAACTAGAGTCTGTTTTGTGAAAGAAAATAATACTGTTTTTAGTGTTAGAAAACTGTTGGATACTGTTAAGAAACTGTGCCTTAAAGTACAGCTTATGTACAGAGTGCCTGTTTTTATAGTTGGGCATTAGTTTTTTGAGAAGTTTCAAGTTTACAGTAAAATTGAAGGGAAAGTCCCTATATGCCCCACCCCCTCCACATTCCCCACCAGGGAGGTATATTCGTTACAATCCATGAAACTACATTGAACTTCATTGTCTCCCCAAGTCCTTAGTTTACATTAGGGTTTACTCTTAGGGTTATACATTCTATGGTTTTTGACAAATACGTAATTTATCCACCATTATGGTATCATAGAGAGTAGTTTCACTGTCCTAAAAATCTTCTGTGCTCTGCCTATCCATCCTTCACTGCCTTCTAACCACTGACATCCTTCTAACCACTGACATCTTAACCACTGACAACCAATATTCTTTTCACCGTGTCCGTTGTTCTCCTGTTTCAAGACCGTCTTAACAGTTGGAATCATGTAGGATATAGCTTTTTCAGGTTGCCGCCTGCACTTAGGAATATATAGTTTAGCTTCCTCCATGCATTTTCATAGCTTAATAGCTCTTGTCTTTCTACCACTGAATTCCATTGACAGGATGGGCCACAGTTTATTGATGCATTTTCCTACTGAAGGACCTCTTGACTGCTTCCAAGTTTTAGAAATTATGAATAAAGCTGCTGTAAACATCTGTGTGCAGATTTTTGTATGGACTTAAGTTTTCCACTGATTTGGATCAGATACCAAGGAGGGCGATTACTGGATCATATGGTATGAGTATGTTCAGTTCTGTAAGAAACTGCTTAACTGTCTTCCAAAGTGGCTGTATCATTGCACACTCTCATCAATAATGAAGGAGAGTTCCTGTTCCTCCATATCCTTACCATCAGTCAGCGTTGCCAGTGTTTTTGGATTTTGACTATTCATATAGGTGTGTATCTTGTTTTGATTTTCAGTTCCCTAATCATATGAGATGTTGAGTATCTTTGCATATGCTTATTTGCCATCTGTATATCATCTTTGGTGAGGAGTCACTTAAGTCTTTTATCCATTTTTATTTACTATTTATTTATTATTTATTTATTATTAGGAAGCTAGGGGTTTTTTTGCCTTTTTAGAAATATATTTATTGTCAAACTGGCTTACACGCAACACCCAATGCTCATCCCAACAAGTGCCCTCCTCGATGCCCATGACCCATTTTCCCTCTTCCCAACCCCATCCCCCATATACCCTCAGTTTGTTCTCTGTATTTAAGAGTCTCTTGTGGTTTCCATTTTTAAATTTGTTGTTCATTGTCCTAGTCTTGAGCTTTAAGACTTCTTTATATATTTCAGATAACAATCCTTTATCAGACATGGCTTTTGTAAATATTTTCTCCCAGTCTGTAGCTTGTTTTTTCATACTCTTGACAGTCTTTCACAGAGCAGAAGTCTTTAATTTTAATGAAGTGTCCAGCATATCAATCATTTCTTTTATGGATCATGCCACTGGTGTTTTATCTAAAAAATTATTACCCTATTCAAGGTCATTTAGATTTTCTCTCTTGTGTTAACTTTTCAGAATTTTATAGTTGTGCATTTTGCATTTAGGTCTGTGATCCATTTTGAGTTCATGAAGGATTTAGGTCTATGTCTAGACTTTTTTTTTTTTTTTTTTTTTTTGCAATAGTTCAAGAGTTAAGCTAATCTTTCAGGTTTCTATATAGACATTCATGTTCTCTGTAAACAAAGACAATTTTATTTCTTCCTTCCCTTTTCTTCTTTTCTTTCTTCTCTTTTTTTCTTTTTCTTTCTTTCTTTCTTTCTTTCCTTCTTTCTTTCTTCTTTCTTCTCTTCTTCTCTCTTTTCTTCCTTCTCTTCTCTTCTCTTCTCTTCTCTTCTCTTCTCTTCTCTTCTCTTTACTAATTGCATTAGCTAGGACTTCCAGCAGAATGTTGAAAAGGCACGGTCAGAGGGGACTTCCTTGGCTTGTTCTTGATCTAATTAGGGAAGCTTCTAGTTTCTCCTCTGGGTGCCCTTTTTAAGCTTACTGGTTTTGAATGGTTTTTTCTGTGCAGAATTTAAGTGTTTTACATGCATCACTTATTTCATTCCCCCACCTTGACTACTGTCCACTGAACTTGAGCAAAAAGAAAATTTACAGGTGGAAGCATTTCATTGTTAGGTGTTTGACCATAGCAGAAAGAAATTTTTAAAAATTTGGGATTCAATCCATCATAAAATCCTCTCTAAATCAAAGCATCACTACAGAAGTGAAAATTAAAATTACTTAGTTGAATATTTAAGAACTTAAAAATATTTTCCCTTGCTAGTAACTTTCCCTACGTTTGTAGAAAGAAGAGAAATGTAACTAAATGTGATGCTGAACTATACAAGAAAAAATACACTGATTTTCTCTATCAATTCGTGTATTTATTGGTCATGTTTTTAAAGCTTAACATGTTGCCACTGCTTGATAACTATATATATTTACCTATAAATAAACTAGATATTCAAACTCAAAGTCTTTTAAAATGCTTATTAAAACAATACATACTATTTTTTTTCTAAAAACCCATAAAGATTCCCTGTCATATATATATATATATATATATATATATATATATATATATATGTTAACATTTGTTTATTATTGAGAGACAGAGAAACACAGAGCATGAGCAGGGGAGGGGCAGAGAGAGGGAGAGACACAGAATCCGAAGCAGGCTCCAGGCTCTGAGCTGTCAGCACAGAGCCCGATGTGGGGCTCGAACCCACAAACTGTGAGATCATGACCTGAGCTTAAGTTGGGCGCTAGACTGACTGAGCCAGGCAGGCACCCCACCCTGTAACTTTAAAAATCTTACATTGACTTTACAAGTAAGCATTGAGTAAGTTAAAAATAGATATACAAATGAAAAGCAGAAAATATGCCATATAATTGCAACTATTAATGGGACATCTAGAATAATTTATAATTATTTGTAGGTCTTTTTAAAATTCTAGAATAAGGATGGGGTAGGGAAAATACTTTATCTTAAGTTAAAATTTTTCGCAATATTTATACTTGAACAAGAGCAATGTCTGTTGCAAACCTGTTTTCTGCCATAAACAAAGAGGGAATTATTTCTCTGGACTTTAAATTATTGACTTTTCTAAAACCATGTTGCATGGCTTCAAAAACACAGCAGACGAACAACGATTGTGAGAAATGAAAAGTGACAATGTATTTAACTCCTTGCATCATATTTTTGGGCAGGCAGCAATCTGCATCCGAAATGAGTAAAATGTGATGGAATACACTGAACTGTCATCTTTTTGCCAAGGAAGTGCAGAATGACTTTTAGGGACTTTTGGGAGTATGAATTATGAAATTAAGAGTGCTGCTCTTTGGTTTGGTTGTTGAATGGGACCGTGGTAATCTGACCCCTAGTAATCTTCCTTCTAATAGCCATTAAGAGCTGGATAACTCATTGCTTTCCCCCCTTTTCTGTCTAGATTGCCAGAAAACTGAGAGCTTATTTTTTGCTTGTTAGCAAGAACCATTTGTAGGTTAGTCCTTCTGGTGTAATACTTTCTTCTCTTTTTTTGAGGGACTTTTCACCATATGAAAGAGTGGCCTTCCTAACAGGGGAAGCATTGTAAGCAATTATGCAAACATATCAAATAAAGGGAAGAAGCTGAAAGAATTATGCTATTTGCAAGTAGTTCTTACAACCTTGAAAATATATCACTTAAAACCTCAGACCCTGGCTTTTGGGTTAGGATTTGTTCTTTATCTCCATTCCTAGGTGTGAGAGCTGAGGTAAAACGAGACAAATAACTTGTCCAAGTTTGCTCAGCTGATAAGCAAAGAGTTTGTCTCCCCACTTCGAAAATCTTCACTTTCCCATTGATTTGACATCTGTTGCCTCTGTTGTGCTTTGCATTTAGACCATAAATAAACAACATGAGTTTATCATTGACATAATATACCTTATAAAGTAGTTCCCGAATTCAGTGAAGTATAATACATTAGGTGGCCAATTATCAGCAACATTAATGACAGCTAGGCACAGAGCATCATTCAGATCTTCTAGGAGAGTCATGGGTTTAAGAAAATGTAATGTTTAAATTATTTTTTATTTTTCTCCAGGGACTACTTGTATCTTTAGGAACGAGCATTTTCAAAGGGCACATTTTAGGAAGCACTATTTTGATTGTCTTTGTTTTATATATTCTGCTTTAAAATTAACTATGGCAGACTGGGGATAAATAATCAATATATCTGATGAGATAAAGACACTTTCCCCACATTTTAATTTTATTGCTTTAAAAAAAAATCTTTATACTTCTTTTTTTGAAAGTAATCTCTACACCTACTCTATACCCAGTGTGGGGCTCTAACTCACGACCCTGAGATCAAGAGTCACATGCTCTACTCACTGAGCCGGCCAGGTGCCCCTGATGTAATTGCTTTTTAAAGAGCACAAGGGAAGACTAAACAGTCATATAAATTTCCCAGGCTACCTCTAATAAGCAGAAGTGATCAGTTCCTTAAATACATGCAGGGGAATAGTAAATATAGGTGAAAACATTCTCCCATGTATCAGAGACAATCAAGTGAATGTGCATTGGAACCTGTCTCAATTCAGTCATCAATGAACCCTACTATCCCCTTCTGTTATCCCAAGTCATTCTCAACTTTACACCTGGACTGGATGCATAATATAAATAGAAGGACAGGTGATTGGTGTCAGTGACATTACGCTGTGTAGTCTTCCAAACTGAGGTCCACAAAAGGTGCTTCCCATGAGGTTCTCATGGTGGGTGATGGAGAAAGCGCGTGTGGCCAAATGTAAATTGCCACCCTGAGTGAAGGCCCTTTCAATTTGCTATAGGTTTGAAGGTTTCCAAAATCAGAAGGGTGGATGTGGTGGAGGGAACACAGAAAGCAGAAGCTGTTTCCAGGAAGGTAACTGGTGTTAGAGATTAACTTGCAGTGAAGGCAATAGCATGATTTAGGGCCATGATGGGAAAACCTATATACTGGTGCTTATGAGGAGAAACTTTATGTGCATTTATTCCACACTTATCTCCCTTTAAAAAAATTTTTAAGGTTTGTTTATTTATTTTTTATAATATAATTTATTGTCAAATAGCTAACATACAGTGTATACAGTGTGCTCTTGGTTTGGGGGTAGATTCCCATGATTCATCACTTATATACAACACCCAGTGCTCATCGCAACTGGTGCCCTCCTCAATGCCCATCACCCGTTTTCCCCCCTCTCACCCCCCCACATCAACCCTCAGTTTGTTCTCTGTGTTTAAGAGTCTCTTTTGACTTGCTCCCCCCACCGTTTGTAAATATTTTTCCCCTCTTCCATCCCCCATGGTCTTCTGTTAAGCTTCTGAAGATCCATATATGAGTGAAAACATAAGATTTCTGTCTCTCTTTGACTGACTTATTTCGTTCAGCATAATACCTTGCAGTTTCATCCACATTGCTGCAAATGGCATGATTTCATTCTTTCTCACTGCCAAGTAGTATTCCATCATATATATAAAATGGGAACCCTCTTGCACTGTTGGTGGGAATGCAAACTGGTGCAGCCGCTCTGGAAAAGTGTGGAGGTTCCTCAAAAAATTAAAAATCGATCTACCCTATGACCCAGCAATAGCACTAGTAGGAATTTATCCAGGAGTGCTGATTCACAGGGGCACATGCGCGCCAATGTTTATAGCAGTGCTTTCAGCAATAGCCAAATTATGGAAAAAGCCTAAATGTCCATCAACTGATGAACAGATAAAGAAGGTGTGGTTTATATATACAATGGAATACTACTTGGCAATGAGAAATAATGTTTGTTTATTTTTGAGAGTGTGAGAGAGAGCTAAAGAGAGAGAGAGTCTGAGCAGGGAAGGGGTAGAGAGAGGGGGGGTATAGAGGATTTGAAGCAGGCTCCGCGCTAACAGCAGAGGGCCTGATATGGGGCTTAAACTCAAGAACCATGAGATCATGACCTGAGCCAAACTGATTGAGCCACCTAGGTGCCCCCACATGAATCTCCTTATCTAAAAGACAGAGGACTGGTGGTTGAGCTGCTAAGGCACAGCCTTCCTGTCTATGGTGATCTGCTGTATTCATTCCTTCTCCCCCTGAATTTAGCCCGGTGCATATTTGATACAAATGTTTCTATGGCCACAGAATAATGGACTGATTATTTTTGCATCATAACAACTTGACTTTGGGAGGTCATCAACATATGTTTCTCTTTGAGTATAATCTAGAGATACTTTGAATGCAATTTTTTCAATGTGAATAGTATAAAAATTTAGCATGTGGTACACACGTTTATCTAGATAAGTAAAAATTTATACAGATTTTCCTTTGTAGTAATTTAAACTCAGGTTTTAAGATTGTATATTGCAGTTCAAATAAAGCCATCCCTTATAAGACAGTATTAACAAATATAGTATCTTCTGTATGTTTTTTAAATTTTTTTAACGTTTATTTATTTTTGAGACAGAGAGAGACACAGCATGAGTGGGGGAGGGGCAGAGAGAAAGGGAGACACAGAATCCGAAGCAGGCTCCAGGTCTGAGCCATCAGCCCAGAGCCCGACACGGGGTTCCACCTCACGAACCGCGAGATCATGACCTGAGCCGAAGTCGGACGCTTAACTGACTGAGCCACCCAGGCACCCCATGTATGTTTTAAGACCTACCAAAATTAAGCAGATATTTTTGTGATTTTTTCATTGATATAGGAATATCAATTTTCTGTGTTTCACATGTGAATTGTTAGTGATTCGTAAATTAAGCAGTTCATTCATTGGGTTCAGGTAAGCACAAATACTCTTTTTATCATCAAAACAACACCTATTTTAAAATGTCTAAATAGTTGTTAGCAGAGAGATTTTTAACAGAGAGAATATTTAGTGTTTATCAACTTTATTTTGATTTCTTGAATATCCTTCCATAAGAGAATTGTTCTCCCATGTTCCTTGCCATTTGAACTCACTTGCCATATTCACATGGTTAAAAACTAGCTCCTCGGTTCTTATTCTTTTGCTTTCCCTGTCTCTTAAAGTTCAAAACATATTGTCTCCCATCCGAATACCAAATGTTTAACTCTAAGTGTGCTCACTTATTGCTGAGAAAAAAAATTATTTTGCTTAATCCCCATGGTGTATTTAATATTCTAGCATCTAAGAAGTGCATACAGGAAATTAAATTGAAATCAGGACTATTTGGGGCATGGGAATGTTTTACGGTCATCTAGAACTCCGGTTCGGTTCGTAACAGCAAGCAGGTATGTCGTAACGCAAGTCAAATCAGTAACTGAAACAATTTCCCAGACAGGTTCTTCTGGTTCTTCTAAGCTTTGCAGCATTCAGCTCCTTTGAACAGATGTAATATTGACCTCGTTTTAGGGACACTTTCATGTATTTGCTGAGGCATTTGTTGACTTTCAAAAGGCAACTTCAATCCAAAGCATTCGTACATACATGGCACACTGTTAGTACAGTCTTAAAAAGGGTTTCAAATGTATCCTAATAAAACTCCTGTCTCTTTGGAGTTACATAATTATAAAGCACAGAAAAGACAGATTTGACCCGATAAGAACTTAAAGGAATCAAGGTTGGCAGTGAGAGTGCAAAAATAGACTTGCAGGAAATCCTTTAGAATTTTTTTCATTATTCAGATTAGTATTAAAAATAATTGGATTAGATGTTCCTCCCACATTGCCGTAGCACCATCCAAAAGTCTGTTATCTTTAATTCCAATCACAGTAACTAACCTAGACCTCATCTGTCAGCCAAAGACTAAAGAGCCTCCTTTGTAGTTGTCAGTACATAGTGCAGTTTGAAGCTCTCTGGTGGTCAGCAGATGGTCATTGCTAAGGTCAGCATTGCCCTGTTCCTACTTCCCTTAGGGCATGCACACAAACTATTTTCCTGGTCATTAGGCTTTTAGAAGAGTTACAGCTCCAATGAAGGCATGGGTGTCTTTGTGAAAACATTGGGTCCCTGAGCAATACAAGACAATGGGTCTCTCTCATCCTCGTGGAAGGGAGCTTAGGAATTATTCACTGAAGATTTGTGCTCTCCATAATTCTCTGAAATTCTCCAGTATTGACATAGTTATAATGGTTTCCCATAAGTAGAATGTATATGCACTATGCCCTTTTTGGTTATTCACTAAATGAAGTCATTTCTGAAATTGAAATAATATGCCATGTGAATTATACTGAATTGCCAAATGATTATTTTCACTGCATCAGTTTTAAAGAAAGATAGTGAAATTCCCTTGCTCAGCTGGACGTACAGGTTTAGTCTGTGCTTTGTTTGAGGAAGGGATGTGTATTGTTTTGGTCATAGTACTAGCATTACAGTGTGACACAGAAAATTTCCAATCCAAAGATAAGAAAATGCACTCATTCCTTGAACACGGGCAGATGGTCGTTGCTACCTCAGGTCTTAGAATAAGATCGTTGACTTGAAGCCACGTCCTGAAAGGCTTTACAGCGTCCATCTATCTTGGTCTCTTGGATTGTTTCAGTTGGGGAGGCGGGCACCCTGTCATGAGGACCTTGAAACTACCCTGTGGAGGTGGGGGGGGCCATATGGATGGAGGCCCTCAGCCCCCAGCCTGCACTGGCTTGCCAGCCTTTTGAATGAGCCTCCTGGGAAGCTAATGCCTAAGCCTCACTCAAACCTTTACTGGATCCTTCAGGCTTACCCAACGCATAACTACAGCTACATGAAAAACCCGAAAGTGGACCTACCCAGCCAAACCTTTCCCAAGTTCTCATCCAGCAGAAACCACATGAAGAATAATAACCATTAATATTGTTTGGAGCCACCTGGTTTCGAGGTGATTACTTTATAGCAGTAGATCGCAGATACTGATTTGGGTTGGGCATATGGGTTCATTATATGTTCTGCTTTTGTGCATGAGGGGTAGTGAGCTTTCTCGTTGCTGAAAATCAGGTGGTAGGGACATTCTGGATAGAGACCTTTAGGCTTTGAAACCACTTTTTCCTTCCAAGAAATACGTGGCCTTGCAGACGCTGAGCTTGATTTAAGCAGTAGGAACTCTCAGTGTTTCTAAATACTCCCATACAAAAGTTCATACATTATTAGATTAAGTCCTTCTGGAAAGGTCATATAAGCCCATAGAAGAAGAAGTAGTGGTCTAGCAAAAAATTTGAGTTTCTCACACCTGGCAAAATCCTTTCTTGGGTGTAAAATGTTATTCCCCCTGTAGGTCTGTACGGACTCCTGGGTCCAGGGAGTCCCTGCTTTAAGGGACTGAGTCAGCTCCAGCCTTGCCTTGTAAGATCAGACGTCATAATTAATCTACCCCCCGTGGCTGGTGATGTGTGGGCTCTTCCCACCTATCTAACTCACGTGGAGAGCATCAGTGAAAGAAAAAAAAAATGACAAAAATCAAGTTGATTGCATCTGTAGATGTATTAATCAGGGTTCTCCAGAGAAACAGGAAGTAATTTATAATAAGAAATTTGCTCATGCAGTTCTAGAAGCTGAGAAGTCCCAAGATCTGCAGCTGGCAAGCTGGAGACCCAGGAGAGCCCATGGTGTAAGTTCTAGTCTGGATCCAAAGGCGGGAAGACACTGATGTCCCAGCTCAAGACCTTCAAGCAGGGAGAGGAAATTCTCACTCTTCGTTTTCCTCTTCTAGTCTGGTCCCAATGGATTGGATGAGGCTTCCCATACTGGGGAGAGCAATTGACTTCACTAAGTCTGCTGATTCAAATGTTAGTCTCGAGAAACATCCTCACAGACACACGTAAAATAATGTTTAGTCAAATATCTGGCACCTTGTAATCAGTCAAGTTGATAAAACCTTAACCATCACAGTACATAATATATATGTTGTATGTACAGGCATATAATGGTTTTCTTTTTTTTCTTTTTTTTAATGTTTAATTTATTTTTGAGAGAGAGAGAGACAGAGTATGAGCTGGGGAGGGGCAGAGAGAGAGGGAGACACAGAATCCAAAGCAGGCTACAAGCTCTGAGCTGTCATCACGGAGCCCATCGTGGGGCTCGAACTCATGAACCAAGAGATCATGACCTGAGCCAAAGTCGGATGCTCAACCGACTGCACCCAGGCACCCCTCTTTTTGACAATATATAAACAACATATAGGTACACAGCATATACAACACATACATACTTGCATGTATCTAAACCATTTTTTGACCCCTTACAATATTCAATAAATAACCATTTTCAAATCAGAGAATAATAGCATGCTACCTACTTAAATTCTTTCAAAAATCTTGATGACGACTATTTACATATGTTATAGATGAAGAAACTTAAGATAAAGAAGTTATTTGCAGTAGGCTCATCCCGCAACTAATTTCAGAGCTACAATTTGAAACCAGTCGGATTTTAAAATCTTCCCATTATGCCTCAGAAATGTGTATCGTGTGACCTCAAGAAATAATTGTATTTGTTAGTTTCTTCTAAGACTTAAAAAACTCCATAGTATAAGTGTGCCTAGCACCTAACGGTCTTGAGTCAGAGTATACCAGTGGAGGGACTGACCACATTTCAAAATTACGTAGTGAAAAGTTCTGTGGCAAAGTAATTCCAAAACCTAGGCTTAACTTTTAGAGAGCGAATCACAGGCAACATCTTATTCCACAGCTGTGCCTGTTATCTGAGCAGAAATCGGTAATGACATTCTAAATGGTGACCTGAAGTTCATGCAGAATTATCAAAGGATTTATGCCATGGAGTTATTGGAAAATAGGGTATCTCTCTATAAATGCCTGTTTGGCTATTAGTGCGTTATTTGATCAAAAACAGTTCATTCTGTAGTGATTCCAAATAAGAGTAAGTACTGTCAACTTTTTTAATATCAAAAACAGGGATAGTCTACACGGTGCAATGCAAACACTGCCCAGACATTCGTCACAGTGATCTTATGTGCATTCTGTGGTGGAAGAACCGGGATGTTGTTGAGTGATGTGTCCTGCTGTTTGATGGGCAGACCATGGTGACTGCTTTCTGTGGTCTCATAATTTGCCTTCCCAGGTGTATTAGAAGATAATGTTTAGAAGAGTTAGGAGTTGTACATTATGCTTACATTTGGAGTTTCTCACTCTCTTTACACATTCAGCATAATCAAATGCAATCAGCTAATTCTACTGAGAAATCGTGAACAATTCTTCTGACCCAGTTGTGTTTCCTTATTGCTCACATGTATGAGACTTTCGACCTGGGGCCTTCCGTGAGGTCTTGTAGTAAAAGGACAGTGGCGTGAATGTAGAACCAGAGACACAGATACATGGGCATGTGTACTTGTCCAAGTTCCCATTGCTGGAAAGCTTAACCTCTACCTCTGCACTTGACTAAATGGCATCCTCAGGATCCCACGCAGATGCCCTGCCCCCCCGAAAGGCTGTCCTAACTATCCACCTGAAGCCACCCCATCCCCCATTGCTTAATTGCATCTTCCTGTTTATTTTCTTCGTAGCGGTTGTCATTGTGTGATTCCCTGTTGATGTATTTGTTCACTTGGGTGTTGTCTGTCTTCCCTGCGAGCATGTCAACTCCATGTGCTTTGTATTCAGTGACCCATCCAGGGCTCTTAGCAGAGGGCTTGGCGCACAGTAGGCATTCATTAGCTATTTGGTGAATTAATGAATGATTGGGTTTTATTTGAGCCTAGTGTTTCATCAGCTATAGAATTATTAATATTCCATAATAAACCTAGTACTTTTATTTATCTATTTTTTTGGTATATCCTGTTCCTTGTCACCAAGGAAGGTGCGGCACAGTGAGACTTCTTGAATCCTAGAATTCTGAAGACCAAAGTAGCCTTATCATCTTGTGAGTCCTGCTCTGTCATTTAATAGCTGAAGTTACAGATCTTAAAGGCAAAGCTAAGTCCAGGTTAACCAACATTAGTAGCACTTGTCCAAACTAGGCATCTGGCTCATAAGCCACTACTCGAGATACTTGCAAGTGCAATAAAAAATTAATTTCTCAGCAGTGATGCTTTGCAAATGAAAATATCATTTAAAAATTACAGATAAGCTGATGAATGCAGATAGTCGGAGTGACAGATGTGGTTGAAGACAAAAATAAAATCTGAATCCTTTGTCCCCCATATGTGGAAATGTTTTGTTAGCTTAGCTTTTTTTTTTTTTTTTTACATTCCCATTTGGTGTCTCTCTGTTATTATCATATTATAATTCAGAAATTCTGATTCCAGCTTATTTTCTTGATCAAAATAGAGCCAGGACCAGAAATTAAGGTGCCATAGAGTCCCCCAGTGACAATTAGCAAGTGACTACTGTGTGTTAGGTAGAACAGTATGTTTCAGAAGGACTGAATGCAAAAACGAGATGACAGAAAGTAAGATGGAATTAATGGGAAGAAGCAGTGTGGTGTCAAATAAAACGTTGTTTGGCTTTTTTTGTGTGATTTTGTGCAGAAGTTACAATCAGAAAAGGCATGCTCAACTCAGGAAATAGAAGGAATAAAAGAATAAATTAATAAGTGCAATATTTGTGAGGTGAAACCAGACAGAGGATATCGAGTCAATGAAATCTGTTAGAAAGGAAGACCTATAGGGCAGAACTGATAACCAAGTGCCTGAGTCCTGGCTCTCCTGTAAAAGGTAAAGTCACATTTCTCAGCTTTTAAGTATTCAACCCACCAAAAACATTAAATCCACATCCCACCTTTTTTAATAGACCTGCCCAACTTATAATTCTAGACCCTACTGACTTAAAAGAATATATATATATATATATATATATATATATATATATATATATATGAGTTTCTCATAAAATTATTTGCCTTCCCCCCCCCAAAACAGGGCTTCTGTGATTTTCTAAATAAATGCAAATTTTACTGACAGCATATATTTTTATCTCTTCAAGAAGACGGTTCCTTGTCATTGTTCTTTTCAACAATCTGTCACTTGATTTAAGCAACTTATTCTCCACTTTGTAGTACTTGAGGTATCACCCCGATGAAATTGCTCTGTATCTCTGCAGTGGGTGTTTTCTTGAAAACACGGACAGAGCATTATATTATTTATTACCAAGTCCTTCAGCATGGTTGGCAAACCACATGCCAGGCTAAAATGGGATAAATGTAGCTAAGAACGTTGTTATCGTAGGGGATTTTCTGTTAAATACAATCAGTGAATTCCACAGATTGAATTTATAACCTGAGCATGAAAATCAGGTTTCCTTTCCATTTTTTTTTAAGATTTTATTTTTAAGTAATCTCTACACCCAATGCGGGGCTTGAACTCACAACCCCAAGATCAAAGAGTCGCATGCTCCACCGACTGAGCCAGCCAGGTGTCTCCTCTTCCGTTTTTAAATTCATATCAAAGTGAACCATGTCTTACCTCAATAAATATACATAAAATTAAATGACTAAACAAACAAAAAAATGTGAAAAAAGACAGTGGTAAAATCAAAGTGGATTCTTTTTTTTTTTTCAATATATGACATTTATTGTCAAATTGGTTTCCATACAACACCCAGTGCTCATCCCAAAAGGTGCCCTCCCCAATACCCATCACCCACCCTCCCCTCCCTCCCACCCCCCATCAACCCTCAGTTTGTTCTCAGTGTTTAAGAGTCTCTCATGCTTTGGCTGTCTTCCACTCTAACTTCTTTTTTTTTTTTTTCCTTCCCCTCCCCCATGGGTTTCTGTTAAGTTTCTCAGGATCCACATAAGAGTGAAACCATATGGTATCTGTCTCTCTCTGTATGGCTTATTTCACTTAGCATCACACTCTCCAGTTCCATCCACATTGCTGCAAAGGGCCATATTTCGTTCTTTCTCATTGCCATGTAGTACTCCATTGTGTATATAAACCACAATTTCTTTATCCATTCATCAGTTGATGGACATTTAGGCTCTTTCCATCATTTGGCTATTGTTGAGAGTGCTGCTATAAACATTGGGGTGCAAGTGCCCCTATGCATCAGCACTCCTGTATCCCTTGGGGAAATTCCTAGCAGTGCTATTGCTGGGTCATAGGGTAGGTCTATTTTTAATTTTTTGAGGAACCTCCACACTGTTTTCCAGAGTGTCTGCACCAGTTTGCATTCCCACCAACAGTGCAAGAGCAATTTCTTACTTGACACATCCCCAAAGGCAAGGGAATTAAAAGCAAAGTGGATTCTTTGAGCTATTGTCTCTTCACCCTTCTGTGTAAGCCTGGCACAGGTCAGAGGCCTGATCAACAAAGATTACTTCCAGTACTACCCTTTGTTCTGAAACCTGTTATTGTTTAGGGAAAAAAAATTAATTATTCCCTCTCCAGTTGGAGAAATTAAGAATTTTTCATATTGGGTTTTGCAAAGTGAAAAACTGAGCACATTCAAGCATTCCAGTCTGTTCACATGCACATCCTTATATAACACTATCCAGAATATATTATTGTGCATTTTGCTTCATTTTTCTTACACAAGTTTTTGTGTCTTGAGATAGTCCACCTAATTTTTACTTTCTTAGCCATGTAACACCGTGATGCTGTGTCCTAACTTGATTATCAGCTATTGTCTTGCTAAGCATTTTGATTTCCTTTTCTCTCTCTTTTTAAAAACCTTTAAATCACATATAGTATAAGCACTTATATACAGATTAGGCTATTTATTTGGGGTTGAATAGAAAAGTTCAGCTGAAGTTGAATAATACAAATTACAACACATTCCCAGATTTTTTTTTTTTTTTTAACAGAGATGGGAGAGGGCAGAAGGAGGGAGAGAGAGAGAGAGAAAGAATCCCAAGCAGACTCCACATCCAGTGCACAGCCCAACACGGGGGTTTGTTCCCATCACTCCAGGATCATAACCTGAGGCGAAATCAAGAGTAGACACTCAACCAGCGGGGCCACCCAGGATCCCCTCCCAGATTTTTCTTAGAGAAAATGAACAGATTAACTGGCAACATATGTGTCTATACCACCCCACCTTCCCTCATCCACTATCTCACAACAGCTTACATTTTTTGTTTGAATGCCTAAAAGATTAAATTTATGGCTTTTTAATTATGGCAGGAAATGAGATACTGTTCATAACATACTGTCAAGCCCAGTGGTCCTCTACCTTGGTTGCATATTACAATTAACTTGGGGGGCTTTTAGAAACCCTGATCTCAGGACACCCCAATTCTAATTCCACTTAAGTCAGAGTCCTTACGAGTGGAACTCAGGCATCAGTGCATTTTTTTTAAGTTCATTTATTTATTTCAGGTAGGCTCCACACTGTCAGCACATGGAGCCCGAGGTGGGGCTCGATCTCATGAACGGTGACATCATGACCTGAGCTGGAAATCAAGAGTCAGACGCTTAACCAACTGAGCCCAGTCATCCCTACATTTTAAATCTGCTCAAGTGATTCTGTCGGAATCTGGTTTGGCTGGGTTTGGGGAGCACTGGACTAAGCTGGTTGTGAAGTTGTCTCTGGGTTTGACAGGGGACTGGAAAAAGAGAAATCGCCTTAGTTCCATCTTCTGGGGCAATCAGAATGAAGCAGAGTTGCTTGTCTTACTTGGTTCCATTCTGCTGAAGCAAACCCTACCTTGACCCTGAATCTCCTCGTATTGCTTACATCCTTGCCTGGCTGGTCTCTCCATATTGAGTATCCTTCCCTATAATAGTCCCTCCTTACTGTTGTCAGCCCCACTGGTACCGCATCTGACTACTTGCACACTTTTCTCTGACTCTTTGCCTGCAGAGCTACATCTTGCTTCCTGAACCTCCAAACCCTGGCTGAAGTTGTATTCCCAGAGGATACTTGATATTTTTATATTAATCAGGAGCCACAACAATCCTACTTCATCCCAGTAGTTTTAGGGCATACCTTCTTACAGGATTTGACCTTTGCAATGAATAATGAATGCTACTGGCCTGGGCACCACTGCTTGCTAGAGGCCCGTGGCTGGGTTGGCCTCCCCATAGCTTTAATGAGTAAGACGTTTTCTGTCCTCAGCAAACACACTCCTACTCTGATTCCTTTACCACAATTAAGTGCAAGTGAAATCCAGCGGCTTTTGCTGTATTTAATAGGACCAGCTCGCAGAGCAGGGAAGAAAAGCCCATTTCCATTTATTAGGCTTTCCTTTTTTTACTTTTATTTTCCACCAGCTGCAAACTAAGTCTGTCTCATCCGTAATGACAAGAACCACAATGATGAAAATAACTCACTTTCATCAGATTCTTTCTACATCTACACACCCTGATAAGCCTTCTACACCTTTTATATCTCATTTGCTGCTGTAACAGCTTATAAAATAAATTACTTTACTCAGTCCCATTTTGCAGATGAGGAAACAAAGTTTCTTGACGAAGGTAACATATTTGATAAATGACAGAGCTAAGAGGATCCAACCTAGGAGTGATGAGTTCCCAGAGCCTGAGAATTACCCGTGGTCTTGTGAAACCTGGGCTTCTTAAAAAATATGCAAGATCCTCAAAAAATCGACTCTCCAACTTCTGTGTTCTCATGGTCATCTTCACTTATCGTTTCCTCAAGTCCTACCGACCTACTGGTTGACCCCAACTGTGACAACGGCGTGTCTTTCCACATGTTGTTTCTTAAGCCAGAAACTTTTGCTCCCTCCTTCAAGGTGGATGCCCACTCACAATTTCAAACCTCGGTTCAAGTGTCAAACGACTCTATGTGAAGCTTCAACTGAGCTCCCACATTGGTTATTTGCTCTTTTCTCTGTGTTCTTACAGCATATGGTAAATATCTCAATCACAGCATTCATCACTGACTAGCTAATTACTTTTTTTAATATTTATTTATTTGAGAGAAAGAGAGAACGCACGAGCAGGGGGGAGGCAGAGAGAGAGATGGAGAGAGCAATTTCAGGCAGGCTCCACACTGTCAGTGCACAGCCCAATGTGGGTCTCGATCCCACGAACCATGAGACCGTGACCTGAGCCGAAATCAAGTGTCAGATGCTTAACCGACTGACCCACCCAGGCACTTCTAGCTGATGACTTTTGATGATTCATTTGTCAGACTCAGTTTCCTCAGTTAATCAGAGGGTTCACCTCAGAGTCTTATGTGGATAAAAGGAGATAATGAATTTAAGATATTTAACAACATGTTGTATAGTAAGCATTTTAAAAAATATGAACTATTATTATTATTTTATTTTAGAAAGAGAGAGAGCATGAGAAAAGGAGGGTCAGAGAGAGAGGGAGAGAGACAACCTTTTTTTTTAAGTTTATTTATTTTGAGAGAAAGAGAGAGAGAGCACATGAGCAGGGGGTTGGGGCAGAGAGAGAAGGAAAGAAAAAAATCCCAAGCAGGCTCTATGCAGCGCATGGAGCCCATTGTGGGACTCAATCTCATGAACCATGAGATCATGACCTCAGCTGAAATCACGAGTTGGTCACTGAACTGACTGAACCACCCAAGCGCCCCTCACTATTTTTTTTATTATTAACCATCTCTTCATAGCACAATTTCTTTCTGTTTTTAATATGAAATTTATTGTCAAATTGGTTTCCATATAACACCCAGTGCTCACCCCAACAGGTGCCCTCCCCAATACCCATCACCCACCTTCCCACCCCCCATCAACTGTCAGTTTGTTCTCAGTTTTTAACAGTCTCTTATGGTTTGCCCCCCTCCCTCTCTAACTTTTTT
The DNA here is from genome assembly GCF_027475565.1 of Acinonyx jubatus. Classification (NCBI taxonomy): domain Eukaryota; kingdom Metazoa; phylum Chordata; class Mammalia; order Carnivora; family Felidae; genus Acinonyx; species Acinonyx jubatus. The sequence continues at coordinate 9,659,914 of NC_069393.1, forward strand.
TTCCTTCCCCCCCCCCCCCGTGGTCTTCTGTTAAGTTCCTCAGGATCCACATAAGAGTGAAAACATATGGTATCAGTCTTTCTCTGTATGACTTATCTCACTTAGCATAACACTCTCCAGTTCCATCCATGTTGCTACAAAAGACCATATTTCATTCTTTCTCCTTGCCAAGTAGTATTCCACTGTGTATATAAACCACAGTTTCTTTATCCATTCATCAGTTGATGGATCAGGCTCTTTCCATAATTTGGCTATTGTTGAAAGTGTCCATAGCACAATTTCTTAAAAAACTATTTTCTCTTTCTACGTGATTACTTTCTGTGAGGATGGGCACAGTGATTTGTATTTTGTATTTCCATATTATGTAAAGTGCTGAGCACACAGTAAAAAGTTATGAGCTCTTGCAAGTTACCTAATTCCTCCAGCTGTCAATAATGAGGACCCCATGAGGTTATATGTGGATTAAGAGAGAATGTTAAACTGATTAGCATGGAAATATTTTAATAAGTGTCAGCAACTATCGTTATGTAATAAGTTCGAATGAATGGATGGATGAATTCAGGAGCGAGTAAAACTTTCTTATGCTGCTGGTTTCTATTTATTATACTGAGATGATGGCAAATCACAGCTGTCTGTGTCAGCTGTCTCCTAGATAGACCTCATTGTGTGATGGGATATGACCAGTCTTTAGACTTTGTCTTACCAATATGCAGCAGGACTGAGTTCTGCAGTCGTCCAGGGAGTAAGTATTGTATTGATCAGCGAGAAACCTGGCAAGTCTTGCCGAATGTCTCTTTTGACAATAAGATAAACCCTTTCCATAGATTCTTTCTGTTCTGCCCTGGAATTTTGGTAGACCATTTGTTTGAAGGTGCAGGACATAATGGTGACCAAGGAAATAAGGTACTTTCCTGTAAATTCTAGTAATTCATCTACAGTAAATTCCAAAACATGACTTGAAGAGAGTACCTGGTAATCTCTGTTATAAGTAAGCCTACACATTCTGGAGCAGCAGAGGTTGGAGATGGAACTAAAAGGATATTCATTTAATTTGGGATGCAGGCAACCATAACAAAATCTTTTCTTCTGGAATAACTCCCCAAAACAGTATGAATATTCCTCTTCCTATTCAAGCTTAAAAGAGTAGTCTTGGGGCGCCCAGGTGGTTCGGTCGGTTAAGCGTCTGACTTCGGCTCAGGTCATGATCTCGCTGTCCGTGGGTTCGAGCCACGCGTCAGGCTCTGTGCTGACAGCTCAGAGCCTGGAGCCCGCTTCGGATTCTGTGTCTCCCTCTCTCTCTGCCCCTCCCCTGCTCATGCTCTGTCTCTCTCTCTCTCTATCTCAAAAATAAATAAACATTAACACACATTTTTTTTAAAAAGAGCAGTCTTTATTTGTTGGATCCTCTTCCCCACCTTCCGTTCACTTCTCATACACTCATGCCTTTTTGAGCAAGTTGCTTGGCCGTAGTTGCCTGTAGAGAAAGAAAATATGACTGGGAAATTGTTACTGAAGAAACACTTGCAGGTCTTGGCTTTGTTTGTGGAGAATATTCCATGTCATAGAATATAGCAGATCATCAGTTTAGTGATTATCAGCTGCTTTGATGTGGTAGTTTGAGAAGTAAATATATGAAGTTCTAATTCCAAATGTCTTTCATTTTTTAAATTTAAATAGCTAGTATATTAGGAGATGTCTTGTTAATTATTTGTCACTTTTCTTGATTAATTGTGCATTTTCTCATTTTTGTCCATTTATCATTCATCTTTACATCAACCCAGTCGTCATTTGGGTCAGAGATTACCCCATGCAGGTTCAGTGGTAGCTGCTTCGGGTGCTGGTCTCACCCCTGTTCTTCTAATAAAAACACTTATTTTAATTGATGAACAAGTTCCTTTCTTAGCCCTACCCTCCAACCCTACTGAGCTATCATGTCTTTCATTACTTTTGATAATAAACTTCTCCATGAATGCATCAGGTTAAATAATTGCACACTTGGATTAGCTACTAAGTTCCTAATTCCTCAAATTTAAATTTCTATCCCAACATATGAGCAAAAACTAACTTGATGTATTTTTTATCTATGTTGGTTGTTCCAGTACAATTTATATTGACCTTAAGACAGGGAACAGCTCTAAGTAGTATGCCTATAAAAATTAATAATTACAAATTTTAAGGAAAGTGGGACTTTAAGAGTGTGGTCCATACAGAAAGAAAGAAAGAAAGAAAGAAAGAAAGAAAGAAAGAGTCATTTAATAGATGCTGTCAATGTGAGGGCCAGGTGTGGAATTTAGCATATAGCAACTTCAGTGGAGCTATGATAAATATGTTCAAAGAATGAAAGGACTCTGTGCTTTAAAGAAGTAAAGGGAAATATGTGAATGACATATCACAAAATAAAGAATATCAGAAAAAAGGAAGAAATTATATAATAAAGCCCAATGAAAATTTACTAGACAAACTAAAAAATAGACTTGGATGGTAGAAGAAAGAATCAGTGAACATGAAGATTTATGAATAGGAAGGAATAAGTCATGAAAAACAGGAAGAGTGAAGGAATGAACAGAGCCACAGGAACTGTGGTACAACATCAGATGTACCAACATTAGGCGTTCCAGAAAAAGGCAGAAAACATAGAAAAAAATATTTGCAAAAGTAATGGCCATACTTTCCAAGTTTTATGAAGAATATCAATCTACATATCCAGGAATCACCACAAACTCCAAGTCAGATCAATACAAAGAGATCCATGCCTGAAAACATCATCATCAGACTGTTGAAGGCCAAAAACAAAGATAAAAACTTGAAAACAGACTAACAGAAAGACCATAGACATTTACTAGAGGCGAAGATATTTATAATGCCAAAAGTGTCTATTAAGGAAGATAAGAAATTTGAAAACATATAGACACCTAACAATAGAAACCTAAAATATAGGAAGTGAAAGCTGACAAAATTGAAATGAGATACAAGCAGTTCAACAAAAATAGTTTGAGAATTCTGCCCTTAATAATTGATAGAATAATGAGACCAAATCAACGAGTATATAAATACTTGAACAACTCTATCAAATAACTTAAAATAAAAGAACAAGTGGAGTGTAGAACACTCCACCCCAGAACATGAAAATATATATTATTGTCAAGTGCAAATGGGGAATTTTCAGAAAAAACCATATGCTAGGCCCATAAAACAAGATTCGATAAACTTAAAAGGGTTCAAGTCACATAACCTGTGTTCCCTCACCCTAACAAAATTAAATTAGAAATCAACAATACAAAAATTGGGGAAATCTCCAAAAATTAAAAATTGAACAAAATACTTTTCAAATAACCCAGGAGTCACAGAAGAATTCACAAGGGAAATTTAAAAATATTTTGAAATGACTGAAAAAGAAAATATAGCTTATCCAAATTTGTGAGATGCAGCTAATACAGTGCTATAGGAAATTGTGTTTTTAAGTGCCCACAACATAGTAAAATGCAATTGAAAATTAATAATCTAAACTTCATCATAACATACTAGAAAAAGAGGAGCAAGCTAAAATAAAATATGAAAGAAAATAATAAAGATCGCAGTGGATATCAATGAAATGAAAGGCAGTAAATAAAACCAATAAAAACATAGAAAAAATAAAATCAAAGTTTGATTCTTTGAAAAAATCAAAACAAGGGACAGACTTTTAGCTAGAATGACCAAGAAAAAAGAGAAAAGATACAAATTGTCAAAATCAGGAACATAAGAGACACCACTACCAATCCTATAGAAGTTAAAGGGATTATAAGAAAAAACTTTGAACTATTTTCTGCCATCAATGGACAATTTTGATGAAATAGACAAATACCTACAAAGATAGAAATCCATAACTGACTCAAAAGAAATAGAAAATCTGAATGGGTGATAAGTAAAAAAAAAAAAAATAGAATTAACAATTTAAAATCTTCACATAAAGGAAAACCCAGGCCTACGTGGCTTCCTTGGTGAATTGTAAGATATTTTAGGAAGAAATAATACTATTCTTTTACAAACACTTCAAGATTTAAAGAGAATATTTTCCATATAATTCCTTGAGTCCAGTATCACTGTCATACCAAAGCCAGATAAGACATCACAAGAAAAGTAGACCAATATCCCTCATAGATACAGATGCAAAAATCATCAACAAAGTAACAAACCAAATCAATGTGTCAGTTGACCAACATGTATAAATTAATTGCGATTTGTCATTTTAAAACAAAATCAGTTTAATATTCAAAATCAATTAATGTAGTGCACCAAATTAATAGAATAAAAGGGAAAACACATGATCATCTTAAAAGATACAAAAAAGCACTTGACAAAATCCTATATCCTTTCCTGATTTAAATTTAAAAAAAATTAATGTTTATTTCAGAGAGAGAGAGAGAGAGCATGAGCAGGGGAGGGGCAGAGAGATAGAGGGAGATACAGAATCTGAAGCAGTCTCCAGGCTCCAGGCTGTCAGCACAGAGCCTGACACAGGGCTCAACTCACAAACCATGAGATCATGATGTGAGCCAAAGTCAGACACTTAACTGAGCCACCCAGGCACCCCCACATTCCTAATTTAAAAATAAAAATGAAGGGGCACCTGTGTGCCTCAGTCAGTTAAGCTTCGGACTCTTGATTTTGACTTAGATCATAATCTCATGGTTGTGAGATTGAGCCCCAGGTCAGGCTTTGTGGTAGTCATGGAGCCTGCTTGGGATTCTCTCTCTCTCTCTCTCTCTCTCTCTCTCTCTCTCTCTCTCTCTGTCTCTCCCTCTCTGTCTCTCTCTACCCCCTCCTCACTTGTGCTCTCTCTCTCTCTCAAAAATAAAATAAAAATGAAAACAAAAAACTTTCAACAAACTAGAAATAAAAGGGAACTTTCTTAGTCTATTAAAGGGCATCTACAAAAAACATACAACTAACATTATACAAAAGGATGAGAAATTGATACTTGCTCCTTATGACAGAGAACAAGTCGAGACATCCAATCTCAGTGTTCTCCTCATCATTGTATAGAACATGCTGATCACTTGCAGTAAGGTCAAAAATTAAATTTAAATAAAATAAATAAATGCATCCAGATTAGAAGAGAAGTAAACTGCCTTTATTGGCAGACGATTGAGCCTGTGTGTAGAAAATCCTAAGAAATCGACAAAAATACTGTTAGAACTAATAAAAGTGTTAAGCAATAGCAGAGAATATATTATCAACAAGCACAATCATTTGCATAGCTATTTACTGCCAATGAATTTTCTGAAAATGAAATTAAAATAATTTCATCCCCCCAATAAATATGTAGGAATAAATTTAACAATGAAGTACAATACTTAACAAAAATTACAAAGCACTGCTAAGAAAAAGAAACTTTCTGAGAGAAATAACAGGTTAGCTGAGAGAAATTAATGAAGATTAAATAAATGGAGAGACATTTTATGGTCATAGATAGAAAGACTCACTATTGCTAATATGGCAGTTCTTGCCAGCTTTATCAATAAATTCAAAAAGTCCTATCAATTTCCCTCTAGAATCTTTGCGAAAGGGATAAACTGATCCAAAAATGTATGTGGGAATTCTGAGCATTGAAAATAATCCAGTGATTTTGGAAGAGAAGAACAAAGTTGGAGGACTTAATATTTCCTGATTTTAGAATTTAATGTAAACTACATTAATCATAGCAGTGTGATAGCATTAAAGACAGATGCATAGAGCATTGATTTTACTTAATATATGCTAAGTACAAGAAGCTGGATACAAAATGCCTTTTTATCTCTATGATTTCATTTGTATAGCCTTCTGGAAAAACTTAAAGAATAGAAATCAGAGCAGGGGTGCCTGGGTGGCTCAGTCAGGTAAACATCTGACTCTTGGTTTTGGTGTAGGTCATGGTCCCATGGTTTGTGGAATCAAGCCCTGCATCAGGCTCCATGCTGAGAGCCCAGAACCTGTTTGGGATTCTCTCTCTCTCTCTCTCTCGCTCTCTCTCTCAAAATAAATAAACTTAAGAACAAAAAAAAGAATATAAATCAGAGCAGAAGTTGTCAGGACTGGAGTGGGAGAAGCACTGACTACAAAGAGGCACAGGTAACTGACTAGCGTAATGGAAATGTATTTTGTGATATTAGGCATGGCTACTGTACCATGAACATTTATAAAAACTCAACATGCCATATGATAAAAAAGGGGTGAATTTTACTCTTTGAAAATTATTTCTAAACAAATCCAACTTTAAAACTGAAGAGAAAACATCCTGAATTTATTTATAATTACATTTTAGCAAATATTGACAATTTCGTGAAAAGGGCATGAGCCTTTGAATCAAAGCACAGTGATGCATGTGCACTTAGGCTTTGCCACCTACTGAGAAACTTATTTTCTCTTCATTAAAATGCAATAGCAATATTTGCCATGAAATAAATTTGGTACTTTTTCTCAGTTATTGGAAATGACACATCTAGAAAAGTTATGTGACTGCCTCGTAATTTTGTTAATTTTCTTTATCCTTTATCTTAAAATATTGAAAGTATCAACTGAAAGTGGAGGGCTTTTTCATTTTTTTCTTTTCTGTTTTTGCCACTTCCAAGATACAAAACTTGAATGAAGTACATTTCTCTTCCCTTCGCCTATCCTGTTCAACAAACTTTATTTTCTAGTGCAGGGAATTTGGTTCCCGACACCAGACTAGCTGACAAAGACCTTTCTCCCATGCTCAGAACAGGCCATCATTTCTTGTGTTTCTCTGTTGTTCAGTCCAAGTGCAGACAGATGTATTGTGGGAAGTTTTTATCAATCAAACCAGTTTGGCATGCATGTCATGTCAGTATCTTCAATAACCTCTCTCATTAAAATGTACACAAATTTGGATACATGTTATTTCTTTTATATACTGAATTATTTGTCTTACTTGTTCACATCGTAAAGTTAAATCAAGACTTATCTCTTTGCATTGCTAAATATGCTCTTGAAGGAGTAATATTTTCTGCATCCAAAGCCTGTGAGCCTCATGGTGCCTAGAATCATGGTTTGTACCAAGCTCAACATGTTAATGTGTTTGATAGTGATAATAAAAGAATAGGACTCATTTAAGAACTTGTTTTATGCCATTGCTGTTGACCACTATTTTTTAAGAGTTTTGAGGTCCAAAACAAGTTTGAAAAAACTACGTATATGTGATAGAGATGATGAATTACATGAGGAAAATTGCATTTAAAAATGTTGGAGGATCATGAGAACATCTGATCAGAAACTTTTAAAAGTAGTTTAATGGCAACCAATAATTGTATTTAGGGACTGAACATAAATCATATAGTTAGATGATGTCAGTACTCCTAAAATGTTAGAGAGCAGCATTCTTTGTAATTCTACTTAAAATGGATTTATTATGAATTAAGTATTTCAAGATATCATGAACTTGGTTAAGTCTAAGAAAAAAATATCTGTTATTCACTTTGTGTTGTAGAAAAGAACATTTCTAGAATTGTTTTCTAAGATGAAGAAGTCGTCTTACAAGATATGTAGGAGTTCCGCTCTATTTGATAAAGTTTAACATTAAGACCTTGAAACAAAAGCAGTGTAATGAAAAGTGAGAGGTTAATAAGCATGGAAGTAGTAGAGATTATACTAAGCCAGAAGGGAGTGGCATGATATATTCTATGTGCTCAATGGGAAATATTTGCAGCTAAGAATACTCTATCCAGCAAGTCTATCATTCAAAATAGAAAGAGAGATAAAGAGTTTCCCAGATAAACAAAAACTAAAAGAGTCTGTGACCACTAAGCTAGCTCTGCAATATTAAATATTAAAGGGGATTTGTTGAGTGGAAAGGAAAACCAAAAGTGACAGTATAAAGGTAGAAAACACAAAAGTAGGAAAAATGAATATTTCTATAAAAATCAAATAACTCACAAAATAAAAGGATATAAAATATAATAACATATACCTAAAATGTGGGGAGGAGAGGAGTAAAGAATGGGTTCAAGCCTAAATGACCATCAACTTAATACACACTGCTATATGCAGAAGAGGTTAGATGCTAACTTAATGGTAACTACAAATCAGAAACTATTAATAAATATTCAAAGAATAAAGGGAAAGAAGTAGCAAATACATCACTAAATAAAACCAGCAAACTGTGAAAGAGAAAGACAAGGATGAGAGAAAAGCTTCAGAAATGACCACAAAACAAGTAATGAAGTGACAATAAATACACATTCCTCAATAATTACTTCAAGTGTAAATGGACTAAATGCTCCAGTGAAAAGAAATAAGGTGGCAGAATGGATAGAAAAGTCAAGAGACTCATTCAGACCTAAAGACACCTGCAGACTGAAAGTGTAGGAATGGAAAAACATCTATAACGGATTGCAAAAGAAAGCCAGAGGAGCAATTCTTATATAAGACAAAATAGACTTTAAGACAAAGAGTGTAACAAGAAACAATGAAGGACACAATATAATCACAAAGGAGACAATTCAACAAGAAGCTATAACAGTTGTAAGTATTTATGCACCCAACATAGGACGCTCAAATACATTAAACAATTAATAACAAACATAAAAGAACTAATAGTAATACAATAATAGTAGAGGACTTTAACACATCACTTACAACAATGGACAGATCATCTAAACAGAAAATCAACAAGGCAACAATGGCTTGGAATGACACACTGGAACAGGCGGATTTAAAGAGATACATTTAGAACCTTGCATCCTAAAACAGCAGAATACACATTCTTTTGCACATACAACATTCTCCAGAATAGATCACACATTAGCCCACAAAACAAATCTTTACAAATTCAAGGAGATCAAAGTTATGTTATGCATCTTTTCTGACCATGAAGCTATAATAATAGAAGTAAACCACACACACATTATCACACACACACACACACACACACACACACACACGAAACAAAATTTGGAAAAGTCACAAATAAATGGGGATTAAATAACATGCTACTAGACAATAAATGGATCAACCAGGAAATAAAAGATGAAATACAAAATTACATGGAAACAAATGAAAATGAAAACACAATGGGACAAAACTTCTGGTATGCAGCAAAAGCAGTTGTAAGAGGGAAGTGTATAGCAATATAGGCTTACTTCAAGAAGCAAGAAAAGTCTCAAATGTATAAACCATCCTTACACCTAAAGGAGCTAGAAAAAAAAAACAGAAAAACAAGCAAGCCCTAAGACCAGCACAAAGAAGGGAAATAATAAAGATCAGAGATGAAATAAATGATTTAGAAACTAAAAAACAATAGAACAGCTCAGTGAAACCAAGAGCTAGTTCTTATTATGAAAAAAAGAGAAAGGACTCAAATAAATAACATCACAAATGAGAGAGGAGGAATAACAATCAATACCACAGAAATACAAACAACTATAAGAGAATATTATGAAAATCCATATGCCAACAAATTGGACAATCTAGAAGAAATGGATAAATTCCTAGAAACATATGACCTATCAAAACTAAATCAGAAAGAAATAGAAAATATGAACAGAATGATAACCAGCAAAGAAATTGAATCAGTAATCAAAAAACTACCAACAAACCAAAGTCCAAGACTAGATGGCTTCACATGTGAATCTTATTTTGAAGAAGAGTTAATACTTATTTTTCTCAAACTATTCCAAAAAAATAGAAAAGGAAGGAAAACTTCCATATTTATTCTATGAGGCCAGCATTACCCTGATACAAAAACCAAATAAATACACCACTAAGAAAGAGAACTTTAGGCCAATATCTCTGATGGAACATGGTTGCAAAAATCCTCAACAAAATGCCAGCAAACCAAGTTCAACAATACATTTTTAAAAATATCACCACTATCAAGTGGGATTTATCCCTGGTTTACAAAAGTGGTTCAATATTTGCAAATCAGTCACCATGATACACCACATCAATAAGAAGAGGAAAAAAACCATATGATCATTTCAGTAGATTCAGATAAAGCATTTGACAAAATACAACATTCATTCATGATACAAACCTCAAGAAAGTAGGTTTAGAGCGAACATTCCTCAACATAAAACCCATTGCTAACATCATCCTCAATGGTGAAAGACTGAGAGCTTTTCCCCCAAGTTCAGGAACAAGATAAGGATGTCCACTCGCACCATTTTCATTCAACATAGCACTGGAGGTCCTAGCCACAACAATCAGACAACAAAAAGGATTGAAAGGCATCCAAGTATGTAAGGAAGGAGTAAAGATTTCACTATTTGCAGAAGACATGATACTATATGTAAAAAACGCAAAGACTCCACCAAAAAACTACTAGAACTGGTAAATGAAGTCTGTAAAGTTGCAGGATACAAAATCAACATACAGAATCTGTTGCATTACTACACAACAATAACGAAGCATCAGAAAGAAAAATTAAGGAATCAATCTCATTTACAATTGCACCAAAAACATTAAGATAGCTGGGAATAAACTTAACCAAAGAGGTGAAAGACTTGCACTCTGAAAACTATAAAACAACAATAAAAGAAATTGAAGACAGCACGAAGAAATGGAAAACATTCCATGCCTATTGATTGGAAGGACAAATATTGTTAAAATGTCTATACTACCTAAAGCAATCTACACATTCAATGCATTCCCATCAAAATACCCCCAGCATTTTTCACAGAACTAGAACAAACAATTCTAAAATTGAAACCACAAAAGACCCTAAATAGCCAAAGCAATTTTGAAAAAGAAGAGCAAACTGGAGGCTTCACAATTCTGGACTTCCAGTTATATTACAAAGCTTTAGTAATCAAAACCATACAGTACTGGCACAAAAATAGACACATAGATCAATAGAACAGAGTAGAAGACCCAGAAGCAAACCCACAATTATATGGTCAATTAATCTTCAACCAAGCAAGAAAGAATATCCTATAGGAAAAGGACAGTCTTGGGGCACCTTGGTGGCTTGGTTGGTTGAGCATCTGACTTCAGCTCAGGTCATATCTGACAGTTTGTGAGTTCAAGCCCTGGATTGGGCTCACTGCTGTCAATGCAGAGCCCGCTTTGGATTCTGTGTCCCTCTGTGTCTGTCCCTTGCCCACTTATGCTGTTCTCTCTCAAAAATAAATAAACCTTTTAAAAAAAGCACAGTCTCTTCAACAAATGGTGTTGAGAAAACTGGACAGCAACAAAAGAAATAAACTGGACCACTTTCTTATACCATGCATGAAAATAAATTCAAAATGGATTTAAGACCTAAACGGGAGACCTGAAGCCATAAAAATACTAGAAGAGAACACAAGCAGTAACTTCTTTGACATCAGCCATAGCAACTTCTTTCTAGATATGTCTCCTGAGGCAAGGGAAACAAAAGCAAAAACAAACTGTTGGAACTTCATCAAAATTAAAAGCTTCTGCACAGCTAAGGAAACAATCAACAAAACTAAAGGCAACCTACAGAACAGGAGAAGATATTTGCAAATGACATATCTGATAAAGAGTTAGTATCCAACATGTATAACGAACTTACAAAACTCAACACTCAAAAAAAAATCCAATTAAAAATGGGCAAAAGACATGAATAGACATTTCTCCAAAGAAGAAAGGCACATGGCCAACAGACACATGAAAAGATGTTCAACATCACTCATCATCAGGGAAATGCAAATCAAAACTACGATGAGATACCATGGTACACCTGTCAGAATGGCTAAAACCAAAAACAGAAGAAACAGCAAGTGTTGGTGAGGATGTGGAGAAAAAGGAACCCTTGTGCACTGTTGGTGGGAAGGCAAACTGGTGCAGCCACTATGGAAGACCATATAGAAGTTCCTCAACAAGTTAAAAATAGGTCTACCCTACAATCCAGCAGTTGCACTTCTATTTACCCAAATAGTACAAAAGTACCAGTTCAAAGGGTTACACGCACCTATGTGTTTATAGCAGCATTATTTACAATAGCCAAGATATGGAAGCAGCCCAAGTGTCCATCAATTAATGAATGGATAAAGAAGAGGTGGTGTATATCTATGTACCTATGGATATAGATCTATATAGAGAGATAGATATATAGAATATTACTCAGCCATGAAAAAGAATGAAATCTTGCCATTTGCAATGACATGGATGAAGCTAGAGATTGTAATGCTAAGTGAAATGAGTCAGACAAAGACAAATGCCATATGATTTCACTCATATTGAATTTACAAAACAAAAAAAGCAAAGGGAAAAGATAGATGATGATGATGTTGATGATAGATAGATGGTAGATATAGATAGATGATAGATAGATGATAGATAGATAGATAGATAGATAGATAGATAGATAGATAGATAGATTGATGATAGATAGATAAAGAAACAGACTCTTAATTGTAGAGAACAAAATTGATAGTTACCAGAGGAGGGTGGGGAGATGGATGCCATAGGTGATGGAGATTAAGGAGTGCACTTGTTGTGATGAGCACTGGGTGATTTATGGAATTGTTGAATCTCTATATTGTACACATGAAAGTAGTATAACACTGTATGTTAACTAACTGGAATTAAAATAGAAACTTTAAAAAAAACACAATATGCTAAAAGAAGGTAATTAAGAAAGAAGACTGTCTGGTGAAGTTTAATATAATCTTTGCTACAAACTTAGACATAATCACCTGTAAGAAAATGAGAACAAAAATGACCGAAGCAGATTACTTTAAAATATTATTTATGGTTTTAAGCTGATTTTCACTTGAATTCATTTGTTTCATGATTTTTTTTTTAGTTTTGCAAAAGGCCCCATAATCAAAACCTTAAATAATTCTGGAGTATCCTTTAACTATTTGTGGAACTCTGATGGAAATAACATATTTTGATGTATTATCATTCTCCTTTAGGGGAGGGAACAAAAGGTCAAATTATTCCAAGTTTTTAGAAAAGAAAAGCATTGTATTCCTTCCATTCCTCAATTTTTGTGGGAACATGATAAGAAAATATACTAAGGTCCCCGTGACTAGGCCAAACTTTCCATGTTGGTAAATGGGCACATCAGCGATGAAGCTAATCTGGTTGTCACCTGTGCTGCCCCACTGAACGTGGGGTTGACTCAGTAGCCTTGACTAGACAGCCGGAGATCCCTTCCTCCTTCCGTGCCATTACACGCACGTCAAAATGACGATGCGCATTTCAGGTGAGCGCACACACTGATTTGCATTTCTAGGTCTTTAACTTTCAAAACTTTTTCACATTCATGTTACTTTATTGGATCCCACGTAATGGATTGGGAAAGGGGTCCCAGGCTAGATCACTATCATATGTCTAGGTGCTGAGGGCAGAATTAGCTACCACCTCTCACATCTAGAAGTCTACCAATCATTTCCAGCTTCAGGGACATTCTCTGAAACAGAAAATAAACAAAAACTTAAGTTGTCATAAGGTGGAGGGTCAATGGGATTTGGCATAATCCAACCTAAGTTTGAATCACCAGTTTTCCCATCTGTAGAAGGGGGCCAATATACATTTTCAAGGTAGTAAGGAAGACTAAATGGCACAGTCCGTATTTGGAACAATTAGCATTTGGTCTAGTTCCTGGGAGAACCTCAGTAACTAACAGTGTATAATAAAAGCAACAAACTCTGATTGCATTAAGGTTTTCATTAACTGAAGGGTCCTACCACTGCTGGTGGCTGCTGAACTTGAGTAATGGCTTATTTTGAAGATAGCATCTTTCTGTAAGGATGCTCCTCCATCGAGAACTGTCCCACTACATGTCAGACTCCGTGCCAGGCACTGGAGATGCAGCAGTGAGAAAGAGCCTCTGCTGTCCTGCAGCTTACCGTGTCTCTTAGCATGTACACATTGCTCTGCCTGAACAACTTTCTTGCACCAAGTGATTGAACTTTTAAAAGAACCTCAGTCCTGGAATTCATTCAGCACCAAGTATTCATTGAGGGAAGGAAGACGGACAGATTAAAACTTGGCATTGATGAGGATGCCCACCAGTCGGTGCCAGTGGTCCAGAGTCTGCATGCTGTGGGCTTAAACTCAGTTGGGAACAATCTTCTAATAGTTAATATTGGCACTATGCACTCATCGTATCTGGGGCAGAAAGCTCTTTGTAATGCATTTTGTCTCCTGTCTCCAAAGGGGAGAGTTCACCATATTGCTGCCATGTTACCAGGTTGAGAACTTTGAGTGGAACCCATTTGGTATATATTTATTTCCCATTTAGGATATATTTTAAGCCCTTTACATTTCTTTTTTCCCATTTGGGCCCCATGTTTCCAGCACCCCAGACCATATGGAACGTGGGATCTGCCTTGTGAAAATGCTTTCACATTCTGGTCAGGCAATTCTTCAGGCGCCTGTGTTGCCCTTGGCTTTGGCTTAGGTTGAAGTAGCCTGTCTAATTGGGAAGATTATTTCTCCCTCTCCTGCCTGCGTTTGTTTTTCTGTTTGGGGATCTCTCCCATCAGATTTGTGGCCTGGAGCTGCTGTCGATACTTGTGAAGCATGTTCCCCAGCATCAAGGAGTCAATGTCATGGAGGTCAGTCGGCTGTTGAGAGCAGGGCTATTGTTAGGCCTGAGCAAAGGTGAGGACTGTGAAACTGGCTGTCACCTGGGCCTTTGGGCACAGGCTGCTGCAGCTTGACCTTGACCCAGAGAGATCCCACCTACCCTGGAATTGCTAATGAAGGAGACTGAGTATTTTAAGCAGGATAGGTGAATAGTGTTCAGTGCTTTCAAGCTGCAAGCCTGCTGCACACGTGAAGAAACACTGTTGAGACTCCATCTTCACATTACTGGGTCTGAGAATGGTGTGAGCATCTGGAGGTCTGTTGCTTCCAATTCCACTCTACGCTTGGGGTCCAGGAGGCGGGATTAACACTGGACTTATACGGTGTATTCTCATGGTTTAAAGTTTGCTTTGGTTGGATTAATTACCAAAATTCTCACCGTGGCTTTGGTTTTCCAATTCCCACAATGCAGAGTATTTGAGGAGCCGGTGGTTTGTGTGCCCTCCATTCAATCTCAATCATTTATTTCCCCATTCTAACTGGAGGACGTGGTTACTAGTTTTCTCTTGGCCAAAGCCATTGTCCTCTATGGCAAGCAGTCTCTATTGAGATGGAGACCATCTTTGATTCTTGAGATTGATAACTCAGGAGCTATGGACTGGGGAAAAGGCGATGTGTAAAAGGTGCATTCGACCCACTGGCCCTGGCGGTTAGTGGTGAGGCTTCCAACTAGCGTGTTTCTGCATTCATCAACCAGCTGTATGCTTGTGGAATTCATCGGATCCCTGCCCAGAGGTTGATAATCTTAATGAGTGTATTCATTGTATAAATGCATAGCTTAAGAGCAGCTTAATAATATGCACATATGGTGCATTTTTATATGGGGGGAGGTTCCTTTCCAAAGCTTGTATGCCCCATACCACAGGACTGTTGCTTGTCCTTAGTTTCTTAATCCTGTCCTCGATATCAATTTGTAGGTGGACTGGAAACCTACTTTCTCTAATGTAGTGGAAGTCCCTCCTTTTATCCACATTTTGAGTGATACTTTCCTTGCTTAAATGTGTAGGGTAGAGAGGGGCTTTGCCCAGAGACATCTGCATGAAGCCACACACTGAAATCCTGAATACATTTTGCCATAAACAAACCTTGCTGCCACTTTAAGCCATGAGGACGTCCTCTTTCTGCCCCAAGAGCGCAGTATCCTATTGCCCTCAACGTTTGCTGTAGTCTTCCTTACTTAGTCAAGAGAATGCTGAGTATCAGCACTAAGGAATGCTTATGCATTTGTCTTTCCGTGACATTAAGGGAAGTGTTATCACTTCCAAAGACTTCAAGAGCATTTGTGAAATGTGTAAATGTTCTGACTGCAAAATGTACCTGAGACGTCTCTTCACCCAAAATACTAGTAAACCGTCATCATTTTGAAAACTGTAATATCCATGTGAGGTAATTGTGTGATTTCAGAGTCCTAAATCACTTCCTTTCAAGCGCAAAACTAGGAAAGTGTCCAAAGGCATTCATGATGATAGCCATCTAACTATCCAGGCTGGTAAGGCGAAAAGAGAAAACCCAACTTTAATCATTTCTGTGTTCTCTTGGCTGCCTTCCTCATTACCGTGCCTCCAGGAAACCAAGGCCTTTCCAGGTTTCAGGAAAATTTGTGCACTGGCTTCTCAGTCCTGGAAAGTTACCATGCACTCCAGCAGACGGCATTAGAAGTCCTAAGGAAACCTTTCTTATTTAGATAGAAATGCAGATTTTGTCTCTGTTGATCTATTCCAGTGGAAAGCTTCCGCATTCCAGTAGTAGGTTTTATGAGGTTTTAAGAGGACAATGAAGCTTGTTTTGTTTTTTTTTCTTTTCTTTTGTTTCTTGGGCTTCAAAGATGACTTTGAAGTTTGCTTTCCTTGGGCTTTATGTCTGGAATCCTTAGCAGATATCAAATGACTGAGATATTCATAGATTGCTAATTTTGTTGTAGTTTGGTAAAAAAAAAAAACACCCTAAATTTTAGCCACTCCTTCCAGTCTAGACACCTCTTGGTCTGGTAACCATTATTTTATTTTTGTTTCCTTTTATCATCCGTAAATTAACTGGAACGTTGGTAGTGATCATGATCCTTTTTAACATGAAGATTCAGACATTAATTCCATTTGCTCTGGAAGTACCTATTCTGTTGCTGTGATTTAAGAATGTTTAATTGAGTAGCTCTCTGATATGGAAGTAGGTTCTGAAGGATAACAATCCAGCTGCCAGTTTCCATCATGATTCCTTACATGCTCAGGGGCTGCAGTGTCGCAGTGAGTTCTGCATTTACACAGAGCTCTTAACTTTTCTCATTAAAAGAATCCGTTCAACTGGGGTTTGGTTTCTACCTTTGCCACTCAGTGGCTCTTTGGCTGTGAAATTCAGTCTGGAAGAAGCTCAGCTTCTGTGAAATACCAGTAGCAACAGTTTTGGAAAACTGAAAAAGAAAACAAAGATGCATGTAAAGTACCCATCAATGTGCTTGGCACAGAAGTAGGCTCGTGAGTAATGACTGTGATATTGCTCCTGCTAAAAAGGACCGGGAGAAAGACGAGAAAAGAGAGGAGAAGGAGAGGAAGGATGGAAGAGAGAGGAGAGGAGGAGCTTGGAATGGCCCAAGTAAGGAGATTCTCCATTGTTCGATAGCCTTTGGGGAGGGTTTTCCCAAGTATCTCTTTCTTCAATTTACCTTAGCTCTCATCTTCAGTGTGATTACAAAGGGTGATGAGAGTCTCTGAAAGGCTTTTTCTTTTCAGGAAGATGCTGATAGAAAATGCTTCCCACCTCCCCTCTGTTGGTGCTTTGCCTCAACTTTAGATCGCCTTTCTGCATTAGCTAACCTCCACCGCACCCCTCCTTCAAAAGGCTTGGTCACTTCTCTACCATCATGACAGCTTTGATTCATAAGAGAGCCCTTTATCCACAGCTTGCCAAACTGGATGTCTCAGCCCAATCAGATAATATTG
This sequence comes from Acinonyx jubatus, assembly GCF_027475565.1. Lineage (NCBI taxonomy): Eukaryota > Metazoa > Chordata > Mammalia > Carnivora > Felidae > Acinonyx > Acinonyx jubatus. The sequence continues at coordinate 9,677,382 of NC_069393.1, forward strand.
GAGTCAGATTTAAAATTTAAATAGAGTTAGAAGCTGCTGTTTTGTAAATGGCATATGAGAAAATCTACTGATTTTTGTCTAGCTAATTTAACAGTCCTTACTTAAAATTAATATAAAGACTAATTGGCACATCAGGAAAGCAAATGTCGAATAAGCATGGAAGTTAATTTTCAGTGCAACTAGTCTTTAAAGTTTAATAGCCGATAAATATAAACATGAAGTGACAGTTACCTCATTACAAATGTAAACACATATAAACCTACCCAGTAGCAAGTTAAAACAAACTTAGAAATAAAAATATAACTCCTACTTTGGCTATGCCTGAGCCTTTCTTGCCAAGGCTATCATTCTTTTTGATTTATTATTTCCTACCTTAACACTGTAGCTGTCCACAGCAGTTACTAAAATAGTTAATTCGTGCACCTGGGTGGCTCAGTCGGTTAAGCATCCGACTCAATGTTCCGGCTCAGGTCATGATCTCATGGTTGATGGGTTTGAGCCCTGCATCGGGCTCTGCACTGAGTGTGGAACCTGCTTGGGATTCTCCCTCTCCCTCTCTCTCTGCCCCTTCTCTGCTTGCTCTCTCTTTCTCTCTCTCTCTCTCTCGCTCCCTCTCTCTCTCTCTCTCTCTCTCTCTCTCCCTCTCTCAAAATAAATAAATGAACATTGAAAAATAAAATAGTTCCCATGAAAATTAATTTTAGAGTCTTAACAGAGAAGGAAAAATACCCATCAGATTATCCTTTATATAGTGGGAAACCTAGCTAAAATGTGTATTTTCATCCGGAATATCACCATGTATGCTGGGTATAACCATTAGTGCGCCTAAACCATGTATATATCAGATGTAGGTGTCTGGGCATAATCATTTGTATGGGAGAAAAGCCACCCACTCACACAGAAGAAGCTGCTCCTGATTCCTGGATGATTAGGTTTCATGGTTGTATAATCAAGATCACTTTTCTGTACTTTCTTTGGTAGAAGATGCCTTTTTAAAAAAAAATGTTTAATGTTTATTTATTTTTGAGACAGAGAGAGACCGAGCGTCAACAGAGGAGGGGCAGAGAGAAAGAGAGACACAGAATCTGAAACAGGCTCCAGGCTCCGAGCTGTCAGCACAGAACTTGACTCGGGGCTTGACCTCACAAACAGTGAGATCATGACCTGAGCTGAAGTTGGGCGCTTAACCAACTGAGACACCCAGGAGCCTCCTAGAAGATGCTTTTGATTAAACAGACTTCTTTACAGCCACCTGGGTGGCTCAGTCAGTTAAGCATCCAACTTCAGCTCAGGTCATAATCTCGCAGTTTGTGAGTTCAAGCCCCGCATTGGCTCTGTGCTGACAACTCGGAGCCTGGAGCCTGCTTCAGATTCTGTCTCTCCTGCTCTCTCTGCCCCCTCCCCTCTTTCTATCAAAAATAAGTAAACAAACAGATTTCTTTAAGTTTTTGTGACTTTCTTCTGTTGTAATGCAATGACCGTAAGAGAATACTAATTGCTTCATGAGTAAGTGACACAGGTTAGAACTGCCTTCAGATGAAAGTTGGAGATGCAGATGGTCTGTGACCTGGGCATCTGCTGGCGTGGATATCAGGTCCTGTCTGAGCACGCGTCAACATGTTTTTGAGCCTCAGCTGTTGCTCTTGTCCAATACTGTCTCCCTTTTTGGGTAAGAACTTTCATCATTATCTTTGCTGTGGTTCTGTTAAAATAGCACGCTCCCTATATGCGGTATGCATACACACACACACAAATGTGTGTGTGTGTGTGTGTGTGTGTGTGTGTGTGTGTGTGTATATATATTTTTTTTTTTTGCAGGAGTACCATAGTCAGTATCATCTTGTGTTGATTGCTTATCCTAATTGGCAAATGCGAAGGTAAACTCTATTTTAAGTCGAGTAGATAGTTTAAATGACTCCATTTCAGAGAGAACTTAGCTCCAGTAATCCTTGTTTTTTAAATCCGCCTCTAAATGTTTCCATTTCCAATAGCAAAATAAATAGACAAACTAATAGCTCTTACTAAAATGGCAGTAAGTATTTTCCTGCTCAGGGAAAAAGTGAGATTTCAAGTGTGGAGAAGTCTGGCATGTTACCACCACTCTTAGAAATGTATACATGTCAGCTTTTTTAAAATATAAATTTGAACTCATGCATGTTTGCACTTTTCTCAAATAAATGGATGAATTTCAAATAAGTTACCTATAATCACACGGTCTTGCTTTCACCGTACTGTCTTCCAATATTTATTATTTATTCTACATGAAATTGCTCATAATTTTGATGAGCCTTCTTAGCTTTTCGTATGCTGCATTTATGGACACAGATCCTTATGTTAGCATAACTTCGATACTTACAGCAAACAAAGCATAATATAAGTTTCACATTATAACATTCCATAGTGATAAACTGTTTCCCTTTTGTTGGGTTATAATAATTGTAGTAACAACAACTATCGTTTATTGACTGTTTATACAAGAAGTCTTCCGTTAAGAGCATCTTTTAACAAAGTAGAGACCAAAAAGAAGTTTTAATGTGGAAATGCCTAGACTTTGATATACTTAAGTTTCCACTCACTGTGTGACTTTAGTCAAGAAAAAGCTTCCCACTCTTTGCTCCCCTTCAACTTCCTCCTCTGAAAAAGAATAAAAATGGAAATAGCTGACTTAGAGGCTGTACCCACTGGAGTCTGGTACATAGTAGATGTTCGGGAAATTGGGAAGATTGTCATTGAAATCTACTTCGAAAGCTCTTTTGCCCAAATCTATAAGATGAAGAGATGTATACTACTTTGTGTCTATTTTCAGATGGATTTCCAGGGTAATTAAGCAGTCAGTGTCACTGAGAACTTGCTAAGTGTCCATTTCTTACATATCAGATCCTTATTAGGTTTGCTGTTGCATTCTTCCTGCACTCATTCTTCACTTACTCTTTCAACAAATAACCAGTGTTTGGGCACCAGACATTTCTGAAGTCGCCATTACACTCAGGTTGCAGCTGGCATGAGGAAGGTGTTGTCTATTCAGTAAGTGTCAGATGACTCGGATGTGGTCTCCAGCACTAGGCCAGTAATAGGCAGGCAGGAATGTATGTGGGGTGTGTGTGTGTGTGTGTGTGTGTGTGTATGTGTGTGTGTGTGTGTGTGTGTTTACATGTCTGTGTTCCCCAGGAGGCTATAGTTGGTCATTTTGCTATCACATCATATCTTACCAATGAAAATGACCAAGATACAGCGTCCTGGGCAAGACAGATGTTAACAGATAATACACTATGACTTAATAATAACAGATTTTTGCACAGAAAGGTTGTGCCTGTATATTTCTGCCCAAGGGATTAAGAATGGTTACAAAATTCACTTCTGAATTAAACATTTTTTTCAAGTGAATAGCAGTTTACCAGTGAGATGAGAAAAGATTCAATGTTAGAAAGCATAGTCTATGCAAAGAAAGCAGAAAATGCAAAGGCAGGTGAGACTTACATGTCCAGCAACGATTTTCCTATGGTCGTAATTGTCATGGTGGATGGATGTGTTTTAGAACAGGAGGGTGGGAAGGTGAACAGGGCTAGACCAGAAGGAAGGTAGCAAGCTAGTAAATATCATACTTCCCATGTAACAGGCAATATCCTGGACATTTTAGGCGTATTTTGTCTCACAACTTTCAAAATAACCCTGTTTCAGAGGTAATGGAAATGAGACTTTGATTATGAAGTTGTTCAAGGTCATACAGCAAGAATATGGTGGATTTGGTGTTCAGAGCCACGTCTTTGAGATCAGAACCTCTCTTTTCTTCACCAAGATGCAATTAGTAGTTAAATGGGAAGCCACTTAAATGTCTTCTCATTTATTTGGGTTTAATTAATTTCTGCAAAGATAAAACTGTGGGATTTTGTTCTGTGTTGTCTCAAACTTCACTGAGAGTCCAAAGAATGTTCTACAACACTTTAACTTTCTTTGGTGTCTTTCAGATGTAAATGTTTCCTCTTAAAGACGGCATGGTTTCTTTGTGCTTTGTAGCAGATTTTTTTTTTTTGGTTTTTAAATAGGATTTTTAAATTATGTTTTACTTTTTTTAAGTTTTTATTTAAATTCCAGTTCGTTAACATACAGTGTAATATTAGTTTCTGGTGTACAGGTTAGTGATTCAACACTTCTCTGTACAACACCTGGTGCTCATCACAGCAGATTCTTGTTGACAGGCTTTATGCTTTTTTGTCTGTTTATTTCCGTCGCCCCTTAGTCCATCCTCAGACAAGGCCAGTTGAAAACACCGTGGCCCGTTTATCCTGGTGGCCGGATTTCTTCATCCATCCTCATTGGCACGACCTGTATGCCAGATTGAGTGTGGCTGGGTCTAACCTTTCCAGTGCCTCCTCCGAGGAAAAGCCCCACTGTCCCCAGAGGAGCTTGGCCATACTCAGTGCAGCCGTTGCACTGCCCCTGGGGTTCTGCATCCTCTGTGAGGATTGGATTCCCACCCCCTACCTCTAGTCTGCCTGAAAACACCCATCTTTCTCTAATATCACCCCCGCCCAAAGGAGAGCGATTCTTTAGATCAGAAGCCAACCGACCATTTCAACAAAAGGTCAGATAGTCTGTATTTTAGACGTTGGGAGTCATGCTGTTTGTCACAACCTCTTGACTCTGCCCTTGTGGCACCCAAGCCGCCAGAGACGATATGTAAATGAATGGCTGTGGCTGTGTTCCAATAAAACTTTATTTATAGACTCTGAAATTTGAATTTCAAATAATCTGCATGCTTCTTTTGATTCCTTTCAGCGATTTAAAAATGTAAGACCCATTCTTAGCTCAAAAACAGGCGGCAGGCTGCACTTTGCCCGGCCCTGCTCTAGACAGACAGTCAGCCACAGCACTCACTGCTTCTTCAGTGGGGTAAATTGGGTCTGACCATCGGGGTCTTTGACGTAGCTCTTTCTCTATAGCTTCTCCAGCTTTTCCTAGTTCCTTGTGGTCACGCAGTTTCTTCCTAGGGTCTTTAGCCATTTCTGTTTGCCCCCGTCTTTGTGCAAGGGAAGGACTGCATGAAGAGATCTGGCCGCAGGGGAAGGTGGTTAAGTTCTGTTAGCATGCTGATATCTGATCCGAATTCTTTTTCCGTCTCTGGAAAATTTCTTTGTTATTGACCTTTTGCTGTTCTTCAGGAACCTCTCCAATTGAAGCAAATTGAACTGACTCCTAATGAATTTGTAATTCTTTGAATGAGGGCTATTTGACCTTAGCTCACTTGATGTTTCAGACTATGTATTCTGCTTTTTTTTCTCCCGAGACTGTGTTGCAGACAGGAAGGTAATGTCGGCAAGTAAATGAAAGGGTTGATCAAACAAAAGTGTGAACTCAGACAAAAAATATGTGCCAGTTCCTACTTTTGTTGCCATTTATTCATTCGTTTACTCAGCAAATATTTACATGTGCCAGACTCTGCATCCCCACACGAGATCTCTCGCTTTGCAGGTCTACATACAGTGATGAGCAGAGGACCACGTTTGTCTCCCAAGAACCCCAGGGGAGGCAGAGATCAAGGAGACCCATCTTTCCTTGAATCTCTTGGTATCTGTCACTCATATTGTAGGACATAGGGGGCACAGGAAGCATAGGACGACACGTGTTCCTACACGTTGCCCATGATAAGTGAAAGGACGTGGCTCTAGAGGTCAGAGTCTGGGGCCGGCTGCTGTACTATTCTGAACCCTAAATGCTGTAAACGAGGAGACTACCTGTGTTGGAGCTTTGTTAGGAGGACTAAAAGAAATGTCATACACGGGCAAGATATAAATGTTTAGCACATAGGCCCTAAAAAAACCACCCACATCCAAGGATGTCAAATTTGCCTTTTGTTTGTTTTGTTCTTTATTGATAAATTTATAGCCTTCCAGTAAAGTCCTACCGATTTACTGCTAAATGTACTACTAAATCAGACTTATTTATTGACCGCACAGTGCGTGTCCATGGCTGTACTATGCATTGTGGGAGAAATCAGAAAAGTGTGATGTATCACCAAACATTTTTTCAAGCTGGAGGTTGGAAACATACTCTTATATGAATGATACGAAATACTCTTTACTGACGTTGTTATCTCTTTGTGTGTCTTTTTTAGATCTGAACAGTGATGGCACACATTTCAGTTATGAGTCGCTCAGTGAGCTGTGGATCGACGGAACGATAAGCATGCCTGTCGTGATGTATGCCGCTAAGCCTCTTCACTAGTAGGTATTTTCTATTCAGTATTGTTTACGTGGTTATATATGGAGATTGTCAACAGAGTCTACATGTATAATGAAAGAGAAGCAGAATACTTGTGTTCGTGTTGTGGTTATGAACATGGCTAGATTTATTCTGGTTATGTGGCAGCCAGTTGCAAAATGAAAGAACAGGTTAAAATGTACCTGTTGTGTATGTGTGTGTATATTAGTATGGAAGCGTATATGTATCCCTATGGCAGAGTTTAGAAGTATAGAACTTTACCTCTCTTTTAACTGAGTAAAAATAATGTCACTGGAAGTGTTTACTGTCCTTTGGCTCTTTAATATCATCATATAAATCTGGCAGTGAAAGCCTAAAAATTTTTACCTACTGTGATGTTTTGAAACGGTTCAATTTTATTGCCGTTTTAACTAACAAGATATCTGATCGTGTGTCCACTTACACAAGTATCATGTGGTAATTGACTTGTGATGTTTATGGTGTCATGGAAAAGGAATTATACTGTGTCAGAAAACCCTAATTGGATCATCCAACCAGACCCTCAGGTCTCCAGGCATCAGTTTCCTCATCTGCAGAATGAGAGAGAATTTCCGTTTTACCTAATTCATAAGATTACTTTATAGGTCCAGTGAGATAATAACGTGAAGTTATTATTTAACTACAAACCCCATAAAAATGATGTTATCTGTGGCTGATTAATGTTTCAAGGAGGAAGTTGGAGAAGAGTTGTGATCATACTTTGCTTTTACTTTAGTTTTTTTTTTTTTTTTTTAATTTCAATTCTAATTAGTTAACATACAGTGTAATATTAAATTCAGGTCTACAATTTAGTGATTCAGGACTTCCATACATTTGGTGCTCAGCTTTTTAAATTGGCCAACACAGTTTGATATTTTGTGTGTTATTCACCCAAAATATAAATGATAAAATCATACTTAACTTTAATTCATGAACCAAATAAATTTCTCATATTTGAGAAAATTATGTGTAAATTAAACATGAAAAAAAAAAAAACAACCAACCATGTTTCTCACACATATTGTACACACCAGTCCCCACCAACTATGGGTGTTAGATGTCTGCTTCTGTTCTCCTGGATACACTTTATTAGACTACGTTTGGGTATTTACACTCGGAGGAGAAAAGATACATTAGATACTTTTTGTATACAGTTTAATTTCAGGACATTAAGAGATAATGGAGAAATTCAACCAGATATTGTTCATTTAGCTTACTATATTAAATTCCTTTTTACCGAAACCTCTTCAGTGCCTCATATAGCCATTCTTTTTTTGCTGATGGAATACAGTTAGTGTGTTTAAAAGATTGAAAATGAGAATCTTAACGAATATATTTAGTAACATGGAAGAAGACCTTTTCACTAAAATTTTAAAAGTTGTTATATAACCGGGACCATGTAATGACACTGGTTTGCAGATTATTCTCCAGGAATTGGATATGATTATTTTTGAAAGGGCAATGGCTTATTACATGAATAAAGTGTTTGCGTTTAGGTGAAACAAAATCTTTAATAACAGGTAATATATATTCACTTGCTAATATTGTAGCATAGTCCCTAAGTGGGGGTGGGAGTGGGGGGGAGGAGCTGTCTAAAGTCAGATTTATGGGGTTGCAACCAACCCAGTTGTTTCATTTTCCAGCTTTGCACTGTTGGACAGGTCCTTTAACCTCTCTGCGCCTTAGTTTGCTCATCTGTAAAATGGGTCTAATAATAAGAATGATTTCTTTTTCTAAAAAAAGAGAGAGAGAGAAAGTAAGAAAAGAGGTGGAAAGGCAGAATGTATGTCACAAAACGATGTGGAGGACGGTTTGCTTTTCACTTCCCCCGATCATTTTGTCTAAACCATATTGTATACTTATTCCTGTTATAAATAAACTTAAGGTATTGTCCATTGGGCTCACATTGGACAAAGTTCAGTGGTTGCACTGGGTGGTATATTTCAAATGAGTCATCATTTGTTCCCAAGATGGGAAATACTGATAATCTGGGGCGGTGATCTGAGCCAAGAGCCAGTTGCCTGGCTGCTGTGTATGACTCAGAACAGAAAACCAAGTCTCTTTGTGTCACGTGTTAATTATAACCCATTTGGAACAGTGACAGTGCTTGGTCACCGCATCAGCACCCAGGATTATCTCATAGGGTTTTTGCGTGGATTACATGAGTTAATAATAGGGTCAAGTGCTTAGGAGCGCTGTGTGATGCTTCGTAACTAATCAACATTTATGGTTATTATTCACTGGACAGAGTGAGGGATTATGGTAACCACCACAGATTTTGGAATCAGAAAGCCCTAAGTCCAAAACCATTCATTATGTTACGGTGGAAGCTAAAGTAGTTACTGAACCTTTCGAAGTCTCAGTTTCTGGAAAAAAAAAAAAAAAAGAAAAGAAAGAAAGAATTTAAAAATACTCCATACTGCTTTTGTTGGGATGATTTAACACAACATCTGGCAAGCAGTGGTAGCCAACACCTGAATCGAGAGTTGTGAAAATATAGTCACAAATTATTGTAGAATGCATTTTTAAAGTAATGTAAATCAGAGATACTCCGATTCTGAAAATGTCCTTCTTGCCATATGTTATATTTAGGGGACTTTTAGAAATGTGCCCAATTATATGATTTACTTTGTGAGATCCAGAATTTCAAAAAAGACAAACGAATAACTTAACTCAAATTAAAAAATGCAAACATAACTTAAATATGGTATCCTGATTAAAAAAAAAAATCTGTTGCCTTTTTTAAGCCTATCAGGGAATATCAACTCAGTGTTTATTTTGTTATAAAGATTGGGCTGTTACCACATTTAAAATGATTTGTTTTCTAAAAAAAAAAAAGTGGGGGGGAGGAAAGAGGTGGAAATGCAGAATGTATGTCACAAAACGATGTGGAGGACGGTTTGCTTTTTCACTTCCATGAACATTTCGTCTAAACCATATTGCATACTTATTCTTGTTATAAATAAACTTAATGTATTGTCCTCTGGGAGCATATTGGACAAAATTCAGTGCTTGTACTGGGTGGTATATTTCAAATGAGTCATTATTTGTTCCCAAGGTGGGAAATGCTGATAATCTGGGGCAGTGATCTGAGCCAAGAGCCAATTGCCTGGCTGCTGTGTACAACTCAGAACAGAAAACCAAGTCTCTTTCCATCACGTGTTAATTATAAACCGTCTGGAACAGTGACAGTGCTTGGTCACTTCATCTCTGTCCCTCAGTATCACCACCCAGAGACTCTTTCACATGCAAATTTAACCTGACTTGTTGAGAATTCAGATAGTGATATTATCAACAGTTGCTTTCTACACGCCTGTTATTCTTCTTGTTTATTTTTGCAGTAGCGTTAGCCTTTAAGAGTTTGCCCACGATGAGGACAGTCATGGTTGCAGAGGAGGTTTTTGGGTGTAAACGTTTGGGAAGTGCATTTTTTTTAATGTTTATTCATTTCTGAGAGACAGAGAGAGACAGAGTGTGAGTGGGGGAAGGGCAGAGAGAGAGGGAGACACAGAATCCGGAGCGGGCTCCAGGCTCTGAGCTGTCAGCCCAGAGCCCGATGCAGGGCTCGAACTCACAAACCACGAGATCATGACCTGAGCTGAAGTCCGACGCTTAAGCGACTGAGCCCCCCCAGGCGCCCCGGGGAAGTGCATTCTTATGTCCACGTATGCAGACATAGGCTTTGCTGTCCCTGCTTGGGGCCCTTGGTGAGAGATGACCTTGGTCATTCTGACCTCCTTCCGGAGGGCCCTGCATTGCTGCATGCTTCAGGCCTTCGGTATGGTCACCATTCACATTTTGAGGTCTCGTATTAGGAGTTCAAGTGTAATAAAAAGAAGCAGAGTCGTCGTGCTCATCCAAACAAGTGGATTCTCTCATCGCCCTCCTTCTGCCCTCCTTCTTGCCGTGGCCATTGCGCACTTGCAATGTTTGTCTCAAAAGTGATTTGTGGCTTTAGAAGTGTCCTTTTAAAGGGGTCTGATCTGGTCGGTTATCACTCTAATACTTCATCAAATCGTGTCTCTGAAAACGAAGAGACATTTCATTCCCTGTCACAGGGCCAGAGTTTGGAAGAGGTAGGGGGTGTCCAGAACTAAAGTCGGCTGTCGTTCGGAGACAGACGTGAAATGAAATCTGTCTTGGCGGGACTTTCAAGAAGAGGTTGTGACTGTAAGCGTAACACACTCATGGCAGGGAGCGGGAGAAGCTCGGAGCGGTTGCGGGTGAGCCGGGTGGGCAGCAGGACAGGCGGAAAAGGAGCTCATGAACAGCGAGCGTCTGCTGCCCAGTGACCAGAAGTAGCCTCAGATGAGCCGCAGACGCCCCCTCTCTTTTGTCGGCTTCAGATCTCAGCCTCTGCGCTGACCGCCCACCCGGAGGCACCCCCGTCTCACCTGCCCATCGCCATCTCCTCGTGCTCGCCGTCCATCAGACTCCAGTTCTTCCTTCCAGACCCATTTGGCATTCGCTGCCATCTGTGAAAGCTACCCCCATCCTCCTCTTAAAGTGGACCGTCCCCTGCTGTCCTTCCACCTCTGTACTGCGGACGCGCCCTAGTGAGAGACCACATTCTTCACTTCTTCTGCAATGCTTGGCTTCCATTTCACCATCAACCGAGTGGCTTATGAACAACAGAAATTTATTCCTCACTGTTCTGGAGCCTGGGCACTCTGAGATCAAGGCACCAGCAGACTTCATGTAGGGTAAGGGTCTGCTCTTTAGAAAGCCATGTTTTCCGTGTCCTCACATGGTGGAAGAGGCAAAGGAGTTTTCTGTGGCACCTTTTATAAGTTTCCCACGTATTCTTGTATAACTATAATCCCATTCATGAGGGCTTCACCCTCATGACTTAATCACCTCCCCAAAGACCCCGCCCCCCTCCACATGCCACCACACTGGACATTTGCATGTGACATCTGAGTTTTGGGTGAGAGGTCCACAGTCAGTCTATAACAAGTATCCATCTACCCTGTTGCAGTCTTGTTGAGGGCATTCCTCGTCTTACTCAGTCTCTTATGTCCAGGGTCTAGTGCTCAACAACTAATTCCTGATTAAATTAATGGTAGAAACAATACCATTCTCTGTCCTCAGACTGAAGAGGCAATAATTGCATTTGCCACATCAAAAGATTTCTATGAAATGTTATTCAATATGGATATTACTTCAAATTGTTATTAATATAAATCTGCAGGGGCACCTAATGGCTCAGTCGGTTCAGCGTCCGACTTGAGCTCAGGTCATGATCTTACAATTCATGAGATCGAGCCCCACATCGGGCTCTGTGCTGACAGCTCTGAGCCTCGAGCCTGCTTGGGATTCTGTGTCTCCCTTTCTCACTGCCCCTCCCCTGCTCATGCTCTGTCTCTCTCTGTCTCTCAAAAAACAAAATAAAACATTAAAAAGTATATATATACATATATATATAATTTTATATTATAATATATTATACATTATATAATTTTATATTATATATTACAATATTATATATTATATATAGATCTGCAAAAAGTATAACCAGAAAAATGAAAACTGGCAACTTTTAACATATTATGAGATTTGTATCATTTTTAACACTTTTAGAAAAACAGAACACAGTTTTGAAAATGTAAAACTGATTCTACTAACTTCCTTATGGGTTTACTATTAAATGGATTATTTTTAGAACAGCATTTCAACAATAAGAATTATTTGACCTTTTCTTGACTGAGATAGAAATGATTTTTTCCATGTAAGTTAATATGTAAGAAATTATTTATATATTAATTAAGGAATTAATAGATTAATTAATAGTTTACTAATATATAAAAAACATTAAAGAGTTCTTAAGGTTTTGTTTTATTATAGTAATTATTACATATATTTAAAATTGATTTTGTTCAATTCATTATAAAATATATTAAAATGTGTAAGATATTTTAACATAGTTTACCCATGGAAACCATGGAAGATACCTACTATTAATCTGAGTGGGGAAAGGTGGAATGTATATATTGTGTAAGTCAACATTCCTATAGGTTTGAGCTGTTTTTGAAGAAATACAGAGAAAAACAACCAAACCAAAAAATTCCCTCCAAGTCAATAAACGAAACCCTCATGATGTAGCCGCATGAAGTTCTATCTGAAACTTAACTTTGGTGGCCGTATACGACACAGTAGTGGACTTACAATTGTTTAGTTTAATATTTATACTTGAATAGTACCATGTTAACAGGGAAGATCGTCAAATCCGCTAAACTAGTATTTTCACACTCGACATTTATCTTTGTTACTTCGTGTACATCACCCTTACACAGAGGAGTCACTACAGGCTCACGTAGAATTGTGACACACTGTATCTTAAGCCATTCAGCTCTCACAGATGGCTGTAGATAGGTAAGCGGAAGGCATTGAGCCAGTAAAGACGTATTTCAGAGAGGAAAATGGGCTGACAGTTTTCAGTGCATGAGCTATTTTAGATTGACATGCTTCTGGCAAAAAGGGATAATGTTTGAATGAATCATGTATCAAGAATATTCATCCAGTTGTGTAAGCAGAAATACAGGACTAATGTAGGAGTGATGAATATTCATCCAGTTGCGTAAGCAGAAATATACGACTAATGTAGAAATATAGGGCTCGGGTAATCACAATATTAAAGCTTTGGTGTGCTCCAATAAGTAGAGCATGGTATGCCAAGAATAACATATTATCGGAAGAAGTAGGGGTTTTTATTTTGTTGTTGTTGTTGTTATTCCCAGAGGCAACACTTGAAAATTTTCGAGATTGTTTCCTGGTAACTTTTTAAGTCTTTATTTTATGTATTTGAAGATTCGACTATCTTAGTGACTATTTCCTGACATTCTTTTTAGCTAATGAACTTACAGGCATGTGGCGAAACTTGGCAATGACAGTGAAGACTACCACGTACTGAGCTAGTAACTGTGCAGTAGGCTTTGGTCTCATATTGTGTCACATCATTGTGTCATCCTCACAAAACTCTGCAAGAATGGCCTCATCATCTTCCTTTCACAAAGGAGATGAGTACTGTACCCTGTACCCCACTGTTTCACATCCATACTTACATAACCTAAATTTGTAACAGCCTCATCCCTACAGGGGGGCACATATGTATGGAGGCATATCATATCTTATGAAATTAGAAAACTAATTTGATTTTTAAAATAAAATTAGTGTTGAAAATATAATGTGCTTCGGGTTTTGAGCCATGCTTCTCTCATATCCTGGAGAATCAATAGCTTATAAAATTATAATTAAAGAGTTCCCCTTCTATCCTTCTGCAGCAACTGATATGAATAAAAATGAGAATCTGCAGTTATTTCAGTCATGTCTTCAGTAACAGATACAAGCAGGTGTCTTCCAGGAAAATGCATGAGAAATGCATTTTTAAGACTGGACAGTTTATCCGCAAAGTTCAACGACATCCTCATTCAACATGTTTTCTTATATCTTTTTTTTTTCATATTAACAGTCAGTGTAAGTGCCATGAAATCAGCATGTGTTTCATACTATAATTAATTGCTCCCACAAAATTCAGACTAAAATTCTTATTCTCAACAACTGTCTTCTGTACACCAGTCACCTCACCAAATGCTTTCACGTTAATTCCCTCTTTTCAGCTCAGTTATGCTTGAAAAGAATTTTGTGGATTCATGTCATATGCTGCCTCTCTCTCTCTGATGGAGAGATATTAACAGTGTTTTACTGTCCCTTAGATGTGCACTCAGTGGATCTGTTAACCCCAGCAAGCAACACCTAAATGGAATAAAAAAAATACAATAAAATAAGCCTGGGAAGCAGAGAGAGTTTTGAAGAAACACTTGCTTTTAAATAAAGGAGATAATTATAATATTTTGAAGTCATTTAAAATTCGAGGGGATTAAACTATCTGTAAAGAAAATCATGCCCTACATGACATTAGTTAAATATTTGAAGCTGGAGAACTGAGGTATTCTGTTTATTCATTCAGCAAATATTTCTAGACCTCCTTCTATGCAGCCCTGCCTGCCGCTGTGAACAACAGACAAAATCCTTGTCCTCGTAGTTTTTCCAGGTAGCCACTGGTGAGCAGGAGGCATGGAGGACGAGAGTAGAGAGTGCGTGTGTGTGTGTGTGTGTGTGTGTGTGTGTGTGTGTATACATATATGTAAAGTCCTTTTCTATAGTGACATAGATCATTAAATATATGTATATACAAATAGTAATGAATTTAAGTTTACATAAAAGCAGTTGCCTTTTGTACCAGCAAAAACTTTCTTCAAAGCATAATTTTATTTGTTTATAATGTTTATTTATTTTTTAAAAAAAATTTTAATGTTTATTTCTTTTTGAGAGAGAGAGAGAGAGTCAGAGCATGAGTTGGGGAGGAGCAGAGAGAAAGGGAGACACAGAATCTGAAGCAGGCTCCAGGCTCTGAGCTGTTAGCACACAGCCCGACACAGGGCTGGAACCCACAAACCGTGGGATCATGACCTGAGCTGAAGTTGGACGCTTAACCAACTGAGCCACCCAGGTGCCCCTGTATATTTATTTTTGAGAGAGAGAGAGAGATAGAGCGTGAGTGGGGGAGGAGCAGAGAGAGAGGGAGACACAGAATCCAAAGTAGGTTCCAGGCTCTGAGCTGTCAGCGCAGAGCCCGATGTGGGACCTGAACCCATGAACCGTGAGATCATGACCTGAGCCGAGGTCGGACGCTCAACCGACTGAGCCACCCAGACGCCCCTCCAAAGCATAATTTTAGATTACAAACTTGGAAATTCTTACCAAAACTTCCTATTTTGATTGCTTCCAGAAACGAAAATTTTGATAATCTATCTCAGTCTTCGTTGGAAAATGATTCATGTGTCTTCTGCCTTGTTTTCTTTACTCACTGTAAGATAATTTTGTAGGTGCTCCAGAACCTAAAGGAGAAAACTTCAAGACTATTGTGTACATCATCAGATTACACCGAGAGTGGCTAAAAGCGACTGAGGGGGACAGATAGCTTGCACACCATGAGGCCCAAAAGGGAAAAAATAACAGAGAGAAGAGAAGCAATTCCAGTGTTTTGGAACTTCGGTCGAAGTTCAAGTTCTTTCTCTGCTGAAGCACGGAGTGGCATGGATGTGTTGCCCTTGTATCACCTAATCCCATGGAAGTTGGGTATAGAACCAGAACCATTCATTGATTGATATCCATCACCTAATTAGAAATGTAGTATCTGATGTAGAGCTGCTGACAAAAGGAAAAATTAAAAAAAAATTGGGTAAAGTGGCAGCCATGCACTGTGCTGAACCAGCTTTCCAACAGGAAAGTGAGTCAGAGATTTTTAGTGATTTTTGGATGCCATATAATGACCTCTTAAGCTCAGCAAGTAAGTACATATTAAACTCTGTTTACTTAGATTGCAGTGATAAATAAAATAGCCCATTCCTCTTGGGGGAGATGATAAACATCATAACTGCATTCATTTTAAAAAAAAATATTTCTTTTCTTTGCATGAAGCCCAGTTGCATGTTGGACAACTTGGTCTACTTTCTAGGTTTTCTGAATACGTGGTTTTGGTGGCTCTCCCAACTCCAGATCACTTAACTCTCATGCCACTGATGTGAAAATCAATGCTTGATGCAAAAAGTGCTACACAAGACTTTGCAGCCATTCTTGAGAGTGCATTTTTAAATTTAGCTCTTTAAAATAACCTAGATTAAAAAATAATGTAGTCAAATGGTAATGTCTAATGGCTTTTAGACGATGGGGCAAAAACAGTGCCGAGGTGGAGGGCCATGAGTAGCTCATCAGTGCTATTTTGCCTTTTCCCTACTACTCCGTATAGAGAGCAAAACTAAAGGATTTCCGCCAGAGTGAAAATTGTTGACAAAGTGATTATCACCAAGTTCCCATCCTGTGTGCTAACAGCCTGCAAAGTGTAGCAGTCTAATAAGGAGAGTAATTAAAACTGCATTTCAGTGTCTCATACTCCTAGCATTTGTCTATTAAAATACATTAGACACGTTATAGAAACGTCAGTCTTCCTTAAGCTGGAGAGGTGTCTCCAGCTTCCTCAGGGAGGAGGTATGTAAGATAAGTTGCAAGATACAACTAGTAAGCCAAGACAAGGAAAAACTCATTGTGTAGAAGGAGTTCCAGGTTGTTTTTTTCAGTTTTGTTGTAACTCTCAGGGGGAAATTCACACCAAGTGGGGCTCATAGGCGGAAGCAAATAAATGTTAGTTGAATCGAATGATGCCCCTGCTTTTTGGTTTCTTTAAGAGATTGGCTACAAGCTCAGACTATATTACTAAAGGTGTTTATTTTTTTTTTTTTAACTTTAAAAAGTACTTGGATCATGGACTTTAATCTCATTCTTTCATTTATGCCTTGGGCTAGGAGATCCTCAGGGGCTTTGCAGATTAAGGAAAAGCCACTTAATTAGTGGAGAGAGCCCTCTCCCTTTGTTCAGATTCTTTGTTGCCTGCTAATGAGAAAGGCAACTCAATCACATCTCTTCTGACACTAAAACTTCTTTGTTCAGCTAGCTGCTGAACAAAACTGGTCTTTCCATCTGAGTTCTCTGTCAGCCTTGCTCATACTTCAAGGCTGACCTGCGAATCAATCATAAAATCAGGTTGGTAGATTGCCACCAGCATTTTAAAATGCAACACAGCAAAGGAAAAAGTGTCAGAGTGTATCCCATAATGACTTTCTATAAAGTCTTTGTTTCATTTATATCTGTATGTATATGTGCCAGGTCAAAGGTACAGTGTGTTTATTATTGGGGGTCACAGTGGAAAAAAAAAAGTTACAAAACCCCTGTTATTTATCTAATCCCCTCCCCTCTCTTCTTAGTTCTGTCTTCTTAATTTGTCTTTTCTAACTCATACATTTTCAAAATTTTCATTTCATTGACTCTTTTTTTGTCAGTGTAGACAGCTCCTTAGTTCCTCAGTATCTCTGTCATGATAGCCAACACTTAGTATAGAGATCACTGGAGTAATCTCGTGATGTTGTTTGAAATAATGAGTTACTGGCATTCTTAAAAGCAGTTATGATTTTGTAAGTCCAACTGTGAATTTAGTTTTTAATCCCACCCTCCTTTTCCTCCTTTAATCCCTATTATGACCAGTGGTAATCACCACCAACCATGCAGTTACCCAGTGGAATTTCTGAGTCATTTTCTAAGTTCCCCGGCCTCTTTAATCAAAATGAGTGATCAATCCAGATGATTCTATCACCTAACATCCTTTAAAACAATCCTATTCTTTACCTTGTCAGGACTACTATTTGGCCCTGTGATTTTATACCTAAGCTATTACAGTAAACATTGCAATAGTCTATTTGACTCCCTTCTGGTATGTCATTGCTCTTGCCGTTGGAATCTTTTCCAACACACAAACCTGAATATTTCACTCTTTGCATAAACATTTCCCATAGCCGCATTCCCTTTGCCTTGAGATTAAAATCCAGACACATTTCAGTGAGAATAAGAGGCCCTCCAATATGTGACTTCAGGAAATTCTCCAAACATATCCAGCCCTACCCACTTCTACACCTAACGTTTGAACTCAGGTCGGTATTCTCAGCTATTAAGCACGTTAAAATCTTTTGTGTGACTGGACCATCGGGCTCGTCCATGCTTTCCTTGCCTACAATGCCTTCACCTTCTGTTATGCCTGGAAAATGCCTACACATCCATCAACATATTGGTTCAGGTTTTTTGCCTTACGTAAGAATTCCGAGTCACCTGAGTCAGCTTCTCTGCCATTACTTACTAACTATTTGCGAAACTGAAATCCCTCAATGTCTATATGTTCGTCTTCCTATCCCTGATTAGACTCAGAGCTTCTCTTGCATACGTATTGCCAGTTTCCCTTTGTAACCAGAGATAGAAGCTGTCACAGTGCGGAACACTAGAAGGATGCTCAGGGAATATGGGCTGAGTGAACTCTTGTGCCAGAATCATTGAAGATATTTGCCAGTCCTCTTTTACTGGTACGGCCTTCCTTATCCTCTCACTCCCACTATACCACTGACACAGATTCTTGCTAGACTCATAAGTATGGCACAAAATAAGATTCACCATAGCCATTCTCCATCACTTTCCCTATATCTGTGAGGTTTTTTTTTTTTTAATTAATTTATTTATTTTGAGAGAGTCAGAGGCAATGCAAGTAGGGGAGGAGCAGAGAGAGAGAGAGAGAGAGAGAGAGAGAGAGAATCCTAAGCAGGCTCTGCACCAACAGCATGGAGCCTGATGTGGGGCTCACATCTGTAGACTGTGAGATCATGACCTGAGCTGAAATCAAGAGTTGGATGCTTAACCAACTGAGCCACCCAAGCACCCCATCTATGACTTTTATAATCTTTGAAAAGGTCATATAAGCAAAGCAATATGTCTCCATTATTCACGTTATTCCATTGATACTCTGGACTTGGGTTAAGATCATCTTACATGGATTCACCAGTTTATGCTTTTACAGTGTGTATCCTAAAGTAATGTTCCAATGTGGGCACAAATACTTATTTCAACACTAGAATTTAAAATCAAATCTTGAGTCTGCTAGAACTGATACATGAATTCAGCAAAGTTGCAGGACACAAAATCAATGTACAGAAATCAGTTGCATTCTTATACACTAACAATGAAGCAACAGAAAGACAAATAAAGAAACTGATCCCATTCACAATTGCACCAAGAAGCATAAAATACCTAGGAATAAATCTAACCAAAGATGTAAAGGATCTGTATGCTGAAAACTATAGAAAGCTTATGAAGGTAATTGAAGAAGATTTAAAGAAATGGAAAGACATTCCCTGCTCATGGATTGGAAAAATAAATATTGTCAAAATGTCAATACTACCCAAAGCTATCTACACATTCAATGCAATCCCAATCAAAATTGCACCAGCATTCTTCTCAAAACTAGAACAAGCAATCCTAAAATTCATATGGAACCACAAAAGGCCCCGAATAGCCAAAGGAATTTTGAAGAAGACGACCAAAGCAGGAGGCATCACAATCCCAGACTTTAGCCTCTATTACAAAGCTGTAATCATCAAGACAGCATGGTATTGGCACAAAAACAGACACATAGACCAATGGAATAGAATAGAAACCCCAGAACTAGACCCACAAACGTATGGCCAACTCATCTTTGACAAAGCAGGAAAGAACATCCAATGGAAAAAAGACAGCCTCTTTAACAAATGGTGCTGGGAGAACTGGACAGCAACATGCAGAAGGTTGAAACTAGACCACTTTCTCACACCATTCACAAAAACAAACTCAAAATGGATAAAGGACCTGAATGTGAGACAGGAAACCATCAAAACCTTAGAGGAGAAAGCAGGAAAAGACCTCTCTGACCTCAGCCGTAGCAATCTCTTACTCGACACATCCCCAAAGGCAAGGGAATTAAAAGAAAAAGTGAATTACTGGGACCTTATGAAGATAAAAAGCTTCTGCACAGCAAAGGAAACAACCAACAAAACTAAAAGGCAACCAACAGAATGGGAAAAGATATTTGCAAATGACATATCGGACAAAGGGCTAGTATCCAAATCTATAAAGAGCTCACCAAACTCCACACCCGAAAAACAAATAACCCAGTGAAGAAATGGGCAGAAAACATGAATAGACACTTCTCTAAAGAAGACATTCGGATGGCCAACAGGCACATGAAAAGATGTTCAGCGTCGCTCCTTATCAGGGAAATACAAATCAAAACCACACTCAGGTATCACCTCACGCCAGTCAGAGTGGCCAAAATGAACAAATCAGGAGACTATAGATGCTGGAGAGGATGTGGAGAAACGGGAACCCTCTTGCACTGTTGGTGGGAATGCAAATTGGTGCAGCCGCTCTGGAAAGCAGTGTGGAGGTTCCTCAGAAAATTAAAAATAGACCTACCCTATGACCCAGCAATAGCACTGCTAGGAATTTACCCAAGGGATACAGAGTACTGATGCATAGGGGCACTTGTACCCCAATGTTCATAGCAGCACTCTCAACAATAGCCAAATTACGGAAAGAGCCTAAATGTCCATCAACTGATGAATGGATAAAGAAATTGTGGTTTATATACACAATGGAATACTACGTGGCAATGAGAAAAAATGAAATATGGCCTTTTGTAGTAACGTGGATGGAAATGGAGAGTGTGATGCTAAGTGAAATAAGCCATACAGAGAAAGACAGATACCATATGGTTTCACTCTTATGTGGATCCTGAGAAACTTAACAGGAACCCATGGAGGAGGGGAAGAAAAAAAAAAAAAAAGAGGTTAGAGTGGGAGAGAGCCAAAGCATAAGAGACTGTTAAAAACTGAGAACAAACTGAGGGTTGATGGGGGGTGGGAGGGAGGAGAGGGTGGGTGATGGGTATTGGGGAGGGCACCTTTTGGGATGAGCACTGGGTGTTGTATGGAAACCAATTTGACAATAAATTTCATATATTAAAAAAAAAAAAAATCAAATCTTGGGTTTCAGCTTACCCTTGACCTTACCCTTCATCCTGAACAGTGTTATACAACACATTTTCCCTGATTGTTTTATTATAGTCAATTTTTTTTTCATTGAATGTCGACAACTGACCGTTTAACCACCGCATCAGATTTAAACATCTAATTCTGAGGGGCTGATTGCTTTAAGTATAATATTTTCTTCATAAGACTTCAGGGAAAGTGAGGAAGAATTTCAAGGGAGAACACTGATTGGTTTAATTTAGTAAAGAAGACATTCCTGTTAGTTCAGGAAGCTAATCAGCATTTCTCGTGCATGAATTGATTACCTTGTTACATTTCACTGGCCATGATAGGATATGTTTAATAAGGGAAAATATTGCATTGATTCTATATTTATAAATATATATAACATTGTCCCAATGACTATGAAATGTCTTATGCACACTTTCCCCCTTTTTTGTCATTGCAGAGCTCACACAATTGATCACACGATTGATCATTTCCCATGCTTCATCCAAATCAACCGTTAAGGGGAAACAAAACATTTCATGGCCTTTTTGTTTTGGAATGAATAGCAATGGATGTCACAATTTGTTTTTCCAAGTAGATTTAAGAGTGATGGATAGACTAACTATATACCATTTATTTGTAAGAAAAGATACAAATGGTGAAGTGTATTAACTGGTGTGCAACAATTCTCTGGTACCAAAAGTTTATGTATACAAAGAATAGGGAAAAGATACAGAGAAATGTTTTGTGTTGTAAAAACAAAATTTTAAACAATACCATTATATAAGCACATTAATTAGAAAATATATCAATATGCTACTTCTCAATTAATAAATTTATAGTAATGTTAGGAAATGAAATACCGTTCAACTGGTTCTGCTAAATCTTTAATATGTTCTGCTGTTTTCTTGTAACTCATAGGCTAACTGAAGTTTTTATGGTCCTTATTTTTTCCAGATTTTATAAAATATAAAAATATAAAATATAAAAAATATAAAAAGAGATACAAAAAGTAATATAAAACACCTCAAACCTTACCACTGAAAAACTACAAAGTAACTCTTCAAATATTTTTTATATTCTAGACTTCTAAAGTTTACATACTTTTACAGAACTGGTGGGATTACAAAACTCATACCTTTTTCCTCTTAGTAGTATAACAATACATTCCTATGTAACAAACTTGCCATCATCACGTGAGGGCCTAATAGATAGTTAGTGATAAATTAACATGTGCAGAATTGGACTATGGATTTTCCCCCATTCCACCTCAAACATGCTTCTCCACAATGTCTTGTTTCCCTTTTCTAACTTTACTGCTTTTTTTTTTTTTAAGTTTATTTATGTATTTTGAGAGAGAGAAAGAGAGTGCCCGCAATCATAGGAGGGGCTGAGAGAGACAGAATCCCAAGCAGGCTCCACACTGTCAGCATAGATCCAGATGGGAGGCCCGATCTCCTGACCTGTGAGACTGTGACCCGAGTCGAAATCAAGAGTTGGACACTTAACTGACTGAGCCACCCAGGGGCCCCCAAACTTTACTTCTTTCCCAGGAGAACCAGGCAAAGCCCAGGTGTTATTTTTCTTCTTTCTTCATTTCCCACATGCAATTCACCAGTACATTTTATTAAATCAGCCTTCATAACACATCCCGGATGTGCTCTCCTCCAGCACGGCCGAGTCCATCGGGTCTCACCTGAGCCGGTACCTGGCCCTTACATCAGCTCTCCCTGAGCCCACTCTTGGCCCCTGTCACATCTCTCCTTCGCTTGCAATCGTGCAGGGGCTTTCGGTATACCCAGATAAAATCCAGACTCTTCCACAGCTGCCAGGACCCCATGTGACCATCACCAGGCGTGCTTTCCCTCATCTTTCACCACCTTCTTCCTCTTTCCCGCTTTGTCTACTGGCTTCTTTCTGCCTCGTAGAAAATCCCTTCCCCTCACACTCCCGCTACCTCTTCCTTTTTGTTCAGGATTCAGCAGACAGGCCATTGCCCTCCGTGGCTTCCTGCCCAACGAGTAGGAAAGAAGGCCTCCAACAGACCTGCACATTTTGTTTCCTGTGTATGTACATTATTTCTTAAATACTCCTGTGTTTGTTTATCATACATCCACTCATTAGAATGTAAGCTCTGTGGAAGCAGAGAGAAAACTCGGTCTTACTCCCAACTCTATCCCCAGAACCAAGAATAGTGCTTACTGTGTGGAGGAGACTAAATATTTACCAAGTGAACAAATAAATCCATGAAGATTTACTACTAGAATTTGTATGAAATAGAATTTCTCAGTCAAAAAATTTTTTCTTAACCTTTTGCTTCTCAGTCTTTAGTCCCCGCCCATTATGTGGCAAGGCTAAATTTACCACACCGCCTTCCCATCCAACACTGCATGCATAATATTGTTTTGCCAGCTCAGTGCACAGCATTTAACCAATGGTTTTCATTTTCACATTAGTGTCTGCTAATGGGGCCCAAAGAAGTTCGGAAATCTTTCTCATTTGAAGCCCACTCACTTCTGACCCAATCCAGGCTTCTGATCCAATCTGAAGACTTCTAGAAGGAAAGGATAAAGCAAATGGGAACACATTTATTGAGAGTCTGTTAGGGACCATATACTTGCTGTTTTTCATTGAAGTATTTACATTTAAGTCATTTGACCCTCATAGTAACCCTAGAAAATAGACATTATCCCTTTTTTTGAAATTTTCATATGAAGAGATGTTCTCTGAGCGACTATGGTTCATGGAAACTAACAGGTTGTATAGTTTAAATCTGTACCCAAGTCTGGCTGATGCCAAAGTCTGAAGTGTTAATGCGACATCATAAACATAAAGGTTTATATCCATCACCACACAAGCTTTCTGAGCCATAACCGTTAAGTTTTAGTGTGGATTCTGGATATTAGTGCTTTATTCAGAACATTTTTTAAAGAAACAGGTGTCATTCCTTTAGGAGATTTCCACAGACTCACATATCTGTTTTACTACATAAAGGGAAATTTCACAGGTAGAGACCTGGAAGTGACTGGAATCCATCATTTATATAAGCAAAGAAATGGTAAGCTGCTGTTGGAGAGTTCAGCAAACCTTTTATTTACGCATTAATAAAATGATGTCATCAGAATTGGTACCGATGAGATTTCTATCATATTCTAGACATGCTTACAGGCGCAGAGATTTGCCTTCCTTCCTATGAAGGTTAAGATGTCCTTTACTCCAAGGTTGGCGTGGAGTGACATATAAGAAACCAGGAAGGGATCCATCCAGGTGCAAACTCTTTCTCTCAGATGATATAATCAAAATTATGAATATTTATTTGTTTCTAAGAATAAGCAGATCATCACAGAGGTGGCTTAGTTCAAATCAGGAAGATGAGGTCAGCGTGGCGTGTGCATGCAATTGTTCAAGTTCCCCAGATAGCTAACTTCTAAGGAGCCCTCAGAATGTCACTAACATAACGAATGTTTGGGTAAATAAAATGAGAACAGTTAAGAATGGCTTAAGCTAAAAATAAAAATTAAAAAAAAGGAAGAGGCCGAATTACTTTTAGACTAGTTCTTCAGATATATGAATGACCTTTTCATTTTTGTTCTTTTTTAATCCCAAACATTTCACAGTATAATTCAATAATCATGAAGAATTCCAGATGGGTTCGCAGAATTTGAAGTTTTTATACTATAGAAGTGATCTATCTCAAGGCAGGGAGGAGGCAACACTTTAATGAAAGGGAGGTGGGCATTGTGGACTAGAGTGTCTTTATTTATGGTAACTCTGTGCAGATTGCTCAGTACACATTTGACAAGGGGCTATTTGTAGGAAGCTAATTTAAAGTAGAAACAAATAGTTGTGAAAAATGAGGAAATCCTGCTGGAAAAAAAAAAAAGTGTGACAGGATCACATCAAATAGGAGTGTTAGAGTAATTTACTATTCTAGGCAATCCAGCAGCTGGTTTATCTAAAGCGTTCCTCTTTTTCATGAGCACTGGAACAAGGACAGGAAATCGTTCAAAAAGCATGCTGCCTTTTCCTCTAACAGATTTCTGTAAAACTTTAATAGCAAAAAAATGAGTTTTAGAAGCTCAGTTCTTAGCCATTTGGGGGACTCTTTAATGAGACAATGCATGTATTTCTAATTTTAGTTACTCAGAAATTACACTAGAATGGAGATTTTTCAAATAGCATAAAGATAAGAGGAAAGAACTCTCTGCTTATGTCATTCATAGAAAGTGTCCTGTATTGAACTCAACACTTAGAATCAGTTTTACAGAATAATGAGTATTTTAGCTAACCATTGAGAAAACGATCCAGAGACCTAACATTTTATAGAACTGCACTTAATTGTTCCAAATAAAGAAATATTAGGACTGGTATAATGAGGAGTTGGAATCCCAAAGACACAAGGACTGAAGGAAACATATAAATCATACAATGTAAAAATGTATTTTGAAAAATATTTTAATGCAACTAATAACCTATAGGTAGGATTATATTTTTAAAAATGATTCCAAAAGATGTGAGTGGAATCTCTTTATGAATTCCCTGCCCTTCTCTCCCACAACAACAACAACAAAAGAATAAAAAATATTTCCTTACTAGGGGCTGGGGGAGGGGGATACTAGGAAAGGGTTGGTTAAAAGGTACAAACTTTCAGTTATAAGATGAATATATGAAATATATATATTTCATATATGGAATACATATATTCATATATGAATATATGAATATATATAATATATATGATATATATATATATATATAGATATATATATACATATCTTAGGATATACGGTTCTATTGGAGTAGTTAGCCACCGCAACTATATTTTTAAGTAACAAAATGCATTTTTCACTGGAGTTGTTGTCTTCTCGACTCTAGATTTTATTTGGGTTGTGGGCGACAAAAATCAAATTCTGTGTATTAGTTTCGTAATGCCAGTGTAAAAAAATTCCCACCAACTTGTTTATTCTCTCACAGTTGTGAAGGACATAAGTCCAAAATCAAGATGGTGGTAAGGTTTCATCCCCCATGGGAGGCTCTGGGGGAGAATTCTTGACTCTTCCAGTTTCTGGTGGCTGCAGGCATTCCTTGGCTTGTGGCCACATCACTCTTATCTCTGTCTGGATCTTCACATCACCTCTTCTTCCAAATGGGTCAGATCTCGTGTGGCCTTCCTCTTAACACATGTAACACATTCAGGACTCACCTAGATAATCCAGGATAATCTCCCCATCTCAAGATCCTTGACTTAATCACATCTGCAGGGACTCTTTTTCCAAATAAGGTCACATTTGCAGGGTCCAGGGATTAGGGCCTGACATCTCTGTAATAAAGGGAGGCATGATTTATCTACTACAGGCTGAGACATGGAGTTTCCGATTCTCAAGTAGCTTTAAATCTAATGTAGTCTGTGGAATATATTAAAATGTAGTTGTTAACTAGAACTTTCAGTTAAATAAAACTAATCAAAGCTATCATAGCTGTAATAGGGAGAAAAAAAAACTAGCGTTGTACCCAGAGTATTTTTTACCCCCCGTACTTCATCTGTTCTCAATCACTGAGGTCATGCCATAAGGCTCTATTGTTCTGTGCCAATTAAACATGATAGAAATCAAGTTTTAAATGTTCGAGTCACATTTATTTCATCTATTAGAAATTTATTTCCCAAAGTTCCTCGACCCATTTTGCCTTACTGGTCCTTGGTGATGTATATTAAAAGCAGATTAGAATACCTGCCGTTAGGCCTTTTTTAAATTCCACAGTTAGGTGGTTAACTCTCCCTTTTTCTTGTTCTGTTTTCCAGTGACAATCTCCTCACATTCAGGCAATTTGTGATCACGGTAAAGGAATTAAGAAGACAACATAACAGCTCTGATCTGGTCTTGTTTTTATAGCACATCCTACTGAGAAAATGATATATGTTAAAACACCACCTTCGCCAAACACTGTTTTCATTCCAAGCATCTTTGATTTTGATTCAGCATTGTGTCTGCCAGAGCAGACCGAGCTATAGATAATAACGAGAATCCGGAGGTTAGGTCATCGTATCTGTTATTATGTTAATTAGCTTAAGTGAATTACCCATGTCCAGCAAGGCATTACTCACTTTGGAATGCATTTCACTAGCAATTTATCATAGTAATAAGAGCTCCAAGAGACATATGAGTTCCCTAAGTGGCAACAATTATACCTGCTAATGGAAAGGGAAGCTGTTTATTAAAACACACTCTATCTTTTGCATCAGAGTTGTTCATCTTTACTTGGATGCCTGGTTTCAGTCCCTTTTAATTCGAGTTCTTCTGTGGATGTTTATTACCTTGAAGGATTCGTTGGTCCCAGATTATTTATTTTTAATTCTAAATTGCTGTCAAATACAATGGGACATGAATTCCTTGTGGGACATGAACATTTCTCCTAGGAGTGTGGATTTGCAGGGTGCTTTGAGGAGTCTAGTTTGCTCCCACTTGACCCAAATTTCACAGAGAAATGTTGGTGATTCAGTTAGGACGTTTCAGGCTCTTCAGAGCAAGCCGGGCTCCTCGCTTACGGAACGGTAAGGGTCTGGTGTCAGAGAGGCAGGCGGTCAGAGAAGGAAGGTCCCCAAAAAGCACAACTGCACTTGGTAACAAATACGATCCCTTTCACTAAACACAAATACGAATTGTGTCCGATGCGAGTGCATTCACAATGATAGATTAAAAAGTCTCTGCAGAAATGTACCAAATTTGTGCAAGGTGAAATTACCTAGATCGAGATCTTTATTCCAGGGTGACTGGAAGAGCTTATTCTAAGGAAAGCATCATTGTATTAGGATGATTATGTGCTATAGTTACACATTTCATAGATATCTCAGGAACTTAAAATTAATTCTTTGCTGGGGTGCCTGGGTGGCTCAGTCGGTTAAGCATCCGACTTCGGCTCAGGTCGTGATCTCGCGGTCCGTGAGTTTCAGTCCTGTGCTGGGCTCTGTGCTGACAGCTCAGAGCCTGGAGCCTGCTTCGGATTCTGTGTCTCCCTCTCTCTGCCTCTCCCCCACTCATGCTCTGTCTCTCTCTGTCTCAGAAATAAATAAACACTAAAAAAAATTTTTTAAGAACTACTGTTAGGGGCTTCCAGCCTACCTATGACCTCATTAAAACTGATTGCTCTCTAATTTAAATAAAGAACTTGGTGACATCCTCTTGGTGCTATAGTTAAAATTTTCATTCTCATTGCAACGCAGATATGCAGAAAAAAATACATTTTATTTATTTTAATCCTAAACTACTGATTAAAACATTTTCAGGATTTATTTTGGGGCCATAATTTAAGCAGTGTCTTAGATACTGCCCATTGTCTAGGGGACGTGATCTTTAAGTTGTCTGCTGATGAGGATTACTTCTGTGAGCGAAGGTGAATGTAGGGCTTCCGTTATATCACGGAGCGTGTGATGCCCATCTCTGGGCACGGGGTGGTCTGCTTTGGGCTCCAGGATGCTGACCCCCCCATCCCCACTTGTCCTGTGGCATCTATGAAACCTGGATAAGTAGTAACATAGAGGCTGGTCTGTTTTGGCACAGGGTCTGTTTTTCCCTGGCTCACTCCCCATCTCCCTGGCACCCGCTGGTGGGTTCTCCCTAGGCCCTCATGGGGTCTTCACTTTATCCCCTTCGGCTCCAGCTGGGCTGGCACTTAGCTCTGATTGGCCTGCCCTGGCTCTTCTTCAGGCAGCCCCTCAGCCACCTCTGAGCCTGTCTCCGTCTCTAGGAACCGAGCCAGGCCGTGAAATGGAATTTGCCTGGTCTCCCCAACCCAGCCATGCTGGACAGCCAATTCCCATTCATGGGACTTTACCCCAGGCTGGTGTGGGCAGCCTCTTTCCAGGTAAGGAAGTGAGTCAAAAGCCCTACTTTGCTTTGCTTTAGCTCTCTTCTTTAACCTGCCCTCCCAACCCATGGACAACACAGAGAGAGGAGCAGAATGGGAGAGTAAATACCCCTCACTCTTAGCCTCCTGCCTTCTGTCTTCTTGGCTCGGCCTCCTTTCTTACTCCACTCTTCCCTAGGAACCACAAAAGGCAGATTTTCTGGGATCACATACTTCTTCTGGATACAAGCCTAATCATTAATCCCTGAGGAGGAATAGGGTGTTCTCTCTACTCCCCGGGGTACCTGGGATCCAAGTACCCCTCTGCTTAGCTCTTGATGAACTAAATGAGAGCAGCTGGAATTCAGCAATTCAGACCAATACATCTGGTCTCCACGTATCAGGCCTGGCTCCCATTGCCTCTTGCTAAAAAGAATTGGGTTCTTTGCCTTTTGCACCCTTGACAGAAAGGAGAAAGCGAGGAAGACGTTGGTTTAATATTTACAGTCATTATCTCCAATCTTTATATATGTGATGTGTATATACATACATATGTAAATGTAACAGTCTTGTCACCTGTCAGCTATATGATTGTAAGAAATTTGCTTTACTCTGTAAGCTTCGGTTTGCACTAAGATGTAGCTATAAAAGCCCATAACTCTGTAGGGCTTTTTTTTTTAATGTTTATTTATTTTTGAGAGACAGAAAGAGAGAGAGAGAGAGAGAGAGCAGAAGAGGGGCAGACAGAGAGGGAGACACAGAATCCAAAGCAGGCTCCAGGCTCTGAGCTGTCAGCACAGAGCCCGATGTGGGGCTGAAACTCACAAACAGTGAAATCATGACCTGAGCCGAAGTCAGACACCTAACCAACTGAGCCACCCACGTGCCCCTGTAAGGTTTTTTTTTTTTTTTTTAAAGTGGTAAACAGGGTTTAGTAGGTGAAATGACAGGTAAGGTCTTTAAGAACCTTAAATTCAGATCTAATGATCTTTGACTCTATACTCAGAGACACTTCAAACAGGCACAGTTAACTCATTGTGTAATAACTCAGATGGCTGCTGTGGAAATCTATCAAAAGGGCCCTTGTACTTATTTTAAACTAAGAAAATGTAACTATGATAGTAATGCAGATTACTAGGCAGTACATGTATGTATTGGCAGTAGGTTAGTGATTTCAATCAGTTTGTCAAAGCTGTGCCTTTGGAAAGTGATTGTATCCATTGTTGTTTAAGAAATCCACTTTCCAAAGCACCTGCATGGCTCAGTCAGTTAAGTGTCTGATTCTTGATTTCTGCTTAGTTCATGATCTCATGGTTCATGGGTTCGAGCCCCACATCGGGTTCTCCATGGACAGCTCAGAGCCTGCTTGGGATTCTCTCTCTCCCTCCTTCCCTCTCTCTCTCTCCCTCTTTCTCTGCCCCTCCCCTGCTTACACTGTCTCTCTGTCAAAATAAATAATAAAAATAAACATTAAAAGAAAAGAAATGGACTTTCCTTCATACTACGAGTCCTGATTTTAATGAGAAATAAAGAATAATTGAGAGGAGGCAGAACAAGACATCATCTTGACCTGTCTTTTCCCATCTTTGCGATCAGAGAGAATCCCAAATCCCAAAGCCAAAGCAGAGGAACGTTGGTTGATGTGGGTACTGAAGAGGGTTTCCCGATACTGACAGTCAGAAATAGATGGCAGGGCTGGATGAGTCCGGTGCCCCTCCCCACCCCCCGCGGTGGTGGAATCGTTCATGTGAACATTAAGAGAGGAAGGA
Organism: Acinonyx jubatus; assembly: GCF_027475565.1. Taxonomy (NCBI): domain Eukaryota; kingdom Metazoa; phylum Chordata; class Mammalia; order Carnivora; family Felidae; genus Acinonyx; species Acinonyx jubatus. The sequence continues at coordinate 9,707,674 of NC_069393.1, forward strand.
CGGAGAGGTGGCTCACTTGAGCCCTAAGAGGTTTGTATTTTAAGATGACTTCTGTAGGTTTACGATTTCCCCCACTGTGTGTTATTTCAGTAGTTTAACTGAATTCTGAAGATCCGTCTAAAATTGGCTACCTTCCTAGGAAATCAAAGAGGACATGTATGTTTTACGTTTAAAAAAAAAAACAAGAACAAAAGAAAGAGAGGTCAGGGGGACGCTTCTCGAATGGACTCGTCAGAAACCCCCACTGTCCCCGGGAGAGGGGAGAAGGGCTGACACAGGCATGGAAAATCTCCTCCTTTCACTTCCTTTGGGTCTCTACCAATGTCAAACGGCTCAGCGATTTGTGAAGGGCCAGCTTGTCAGGCATACGTGAATCTCTAGTAACACTTGCAGGTCAGTTGTATTTTCTTGAGGCCAAACATTGATAGGCTCATTCTTTCCCATAATTGATAGTTGAGGGCGCTTTTTAAATACAAATGGTGAACCAGATAAAGGATGTTCCCTTCAGTCATATAGTTTGCTCAAAAATGTGAGGTAGGTTAATATGAAATACATTCTGGAGGGAAGTAAGTGACTCGGCTGGAGGTCACCTTAGCGATAAGTGACTCGGCTGGAGATCACTGTAACGAACAGGGCATATTCAGATTATGGCAACCTTTAGCTTTGAGATGGAGTGAAGATGTTTTCAATGCTTCTCATCTTAAATAAAGAAAATAACAAGATAAACTCAAAATAACAAGAAATAAACCCAAACTCCATCTTCTCTGACAGTAGGAGGTATGACTACCAATAATACTCGGAAAATGGCAAGAGGGGCAGGGGCTGGATAAAATTCAGGGATATACACGAAAGTCTGCAGTGAATGGAGACCCTGGGGCCAAACCTCTTGTCTGCCCAGTTCTAGTTGACAAGCAGCTGCCTGAACAGGGCAGGACCTTTCTCTGGATATACTGATTCTACCCAGAGAAATCACCTAAAGATCGTAACAATTAAAGGGCCACCAGTTAAAAATCTCTGTACCATGAAGTGGACAAGCCGTCCCCTATGTACCAGACCTTCCGATGAGCTTGGTAGGGTTTTGCATGTTAATAAGGACAGACAGCCATGGAGCACAAGCTATTTGAGGAAAGCTTCGAACAGAAGTGTTCCAGAAACATAGTGTAGAGAAAATTGCAGGGAAAAATTTTAACAAGGAAACAATGCAAAAACATTTCTCAAAACTAAAGGACAAGAGTCTCCAGTTTTTCCTTTTCTTTCTTTCTTTCTTTCTTTCTTTCTTTCTTTCTTTCTTTCTTTTTAATTTTGAGAGAGAAAAAAAAAAACACGTTAGTGGGGGACGATGGGAGAGAATCCCAAGCAGACTTCATACTGTTAGCATGGAGCCCAATGTGGGGCTCGAACTCATAAACCATGAGATCATGACCTGAGCCAAAGTTGGACACTTAACAGATTGAGCCACCCAGGCACTCAGAGAGTCTCCAGTTTGAAGAGGCATGCCCTTGCCCTGCACCAGAACGAATTAAGATCAACACTGAGGCACATGACGGTGAAATTTCAGAGCATCTGGGAACCCTGCTCTTTGGTACAGAGAAACCTCAGAGACATGTCCTCCATTACATCCCTAGGAACCACCATGGACACATGCCCGTTTGGGGGTGGCTGGGTGAAGACCAGGTCACCATCAGTTGTCCCTTCCCATGGTAACATTCCCTGTGGCCCCTTCTGCTTCAGACTTCTTTTATTCTCCATGATTTCCGTCTACCACAATCCCTTACTCTCTCCTGCTCTGTCAGGGCAATCTCAGGCCATCAGAGAGGTCTCAAAAATGCTCAACTCCAAATGGAAGTGGCCAAAGCTCCAGTTATCTTTCTCTTGAAAGTAATCAGTGCACTAATACATAAATTCATAAATACATGTAGATATGTGGGCATTGGGCAATAGCACCTTTCTTCTCACTAGAATTCAACCTCTCCATACTGAGCAATGCATTGCAACAGGGCTGACTTCTTGAACTTCTTTTCCCAAGCCCTGGCTCAGCCAGTATGTCCCACCAGCCACCATTTAATTATAAAAGTATTATGTGCCAGGCATGCAAAGTAACTTACATATAATGTCAGATTATTGTTACAAGCACCCTATATGGAGGTTACAGCGTTTTGCATTTTAACTGGGATTTGACCTAAGGCTGTATGATTAGCCATTTCGTGACCAAATCTCCTGCAAGTTGCCACCTGGGACTTAGACTTGTGCATGCAGGAGTACAGGTACAGGGGCTGGGGGTAATGTTCCTTTACCCATAATGATTCTGAGCCCTTGGGGATTCCCACAGTGACTGCTGAAGATCCTGGACCATCTTGATGAAGTGGAGAAGAGATCCCAATGAATAAGCTTTTCATAAATTCAGTCCTGTCTTCCAGACTCTTAGGTGGATCAGAGATACTGCTAATTTTCTGTCTGAAATGTAGAAGCTTATCATTTCTAGACAGTATATCAGTAAATTATTGTTAGAAATGTGATGTTGACGAAGGTCATGTTGAATGAGATTTCCTAATTCAGTATAAAGTTGTATCAGGAGAATATATGTGTTTTTCAGCCAGCATGCATCATACTTAATCATCATCAGCAATGGGCAAATTCATCCATTTTTATTTGTCTACACTGCTCTTGTAAACCAGTTTATTTAAATGAAGCCTTCTCTTTCCATTAGGTACTTAATACATCAAATCTTTCTTCTCAAGAATTGTTTGATTTTTATGCATTGTTTTGATGTCCTGCTGTGCCCCTGGTCACTAAGTAGTGACAATGAATGCCATTCCTTTAATGGATGTGATCTGGGATGTTTGTGACATACCCATATCCATTGTTTCATATTTCCTTTACAGTAACTATTTTTATTTAAGAGAAATGAAATCATGTTGTTAAGGACTACACAAAACATGCGAAATACAGAGAGAGTAACAAGCTGGCATACTTTATACTGAGCCCTTCCTTGTCTGTGATTCTTCATATCCCCTTTGAGTTTACCTTTCACTTCCAATACTCTTTCTTCTCCAGAACATTCTTACTTTCTGCTTCACTTAACAGGTGGTGCTTACCCCTCCCATTCCTGCCAGGTTTCCGGGGGTTCTCTGGCATTCTGAGGGCTTTGACGCAATCCTCACTACCCCATGGGCATATAGAGCACAGACTCCCCCTCCCCATACTTTTTCTTCTTCTCTGTATCTCTTTTCATTACCAGATTCGTCTTGTCCGGCATCCCTTCTCTGACCACCCTTCACTGCCAGTTTCTCCCAACATTGGACTTCACTGTCCCTTTTCCCTTCCAATCTCTGCTTTCCCCCTTCCAGCGTTGTGCTGATCAGCTAGTCAGGCAGTTTTGCTAAGTGCCTTCTGTGAGATGAAACTCAAAAAGATGAGGCTTCTGGGTAATATTATATTGAAATATCATCAAGAAAACATTCTCTATAGAAAATTACTCTGATTAATTTAACAGCGATACATCCCAGGGCCAAAACTTGGCCGTGGCTTTCTGGCATGTCCCGGAAATTCTCTTCTCTAAGCCATATTCTTCCCCCAAGTGATTGCTAAAGTCCTTTAATGATTTTACTACGTAGGGAAGAGTTATTGGGTAAGAACAAAATTATATTAAATGCACATAACCTGTATTGAAAACAGTAGCTTGTCAAAGCCCGTAATCTCATAGAGCAATGCAGTAGAGGTCCCCATAAACCATGCTTTTTATCTGCTTTAATTCTCCTGTGGGTAAGAGCTCTTCTGGCCGAGGATCTCCTTTTCCTGGCCCGCAGTCCCCCGTTAAATCTCCTCCTTCTGTAATTGTCCTGTTCTCTTCTAAACAATGTCTCTGAGTTTTGCTCAAAGCATATCTCTGAGCTGAAATCCCCATTTTATAGATATATTAATCTTGTCCTTCTTTTAACTTTCTCCTTTCTGAACACAGTTTTCATATAATCCTTCACCAGAGCATTAACATTCTTCACCTCGTCTTCCACTCCAGGTCACCACCACCCCCTAGAATGACTCCTACCTAGTTAGAGGTTCGGTGAGTGGTGGAGGCTGGGTCTCGTCTCCTGTCTCCTGATCTAACATTCGTTGCAAAATGCCAGGACTTCCCTGCTGTCATCATATCTGAGAGCAGTCCACACCAGCCCACCCTGACAGTCCATCAAGAGCTAGTCTTGGGGGACACCTGGGTGGCTCAGTCAGTTAAGCATCCAACTTCGGCTCAGGTCATGATCCCATGGTTTGTGAGTTCGAGCCCCACGTCAGGCTATATGCTGACAGCTCAGAACCTGGAGCCTGTTTCTGATTCTGTGTATGTCTCCCTCTGCCCCTCCCCTACTCACGCTCTGTCTCCCTCTGTCTCTCAAAAATGAATAAACGTTAAAAATTATAAAAAAAAAAAGAGTCTTGCATTCCTACACAACTAGTTTTGGGTATGGGGGAGAGATTATTTGATCTTCCTATTCCTTGCCTCATTTTAGCTGATGCTCAGCAGAGCAGTTGAAGTGTTTCTGTAGAACAAGCCAGAGCACACTACTTCTCTGCTCATCAGCTTGCTGTGGCTCCCCATGTCACTCAGAGTCAAAGCCACAGTCTTTACAGAGTCTGAAAGGCCCAGCGTGGCTGGATGTCAGTTTCCCATCTACTTCCCCTCCTGCTTCGGCCTCTCATGACTTTCTAGCTCATGGGCCCCGCTGGTCCTCGTACATGCAACACATACTTCCCCCTTGGGACCATGCTCCAGCTTTCGGCCCGGAACACTCTTACCCAGATATGCACGGAGACAACCCCTTCACTCCCTTCCAGTCGTTGATGAAATGTCACTTCCTCTACCAGCCCTGCCCAGACTGTCCTGTGGAATAGAACAGGCTATCCCCCCTCCCCCACCCCAAAGCCGCAATGGACACTTCCTGTCACTCTCAGCTCACTCTACTTATGCCTTTTTTTTTTTTTTTGCCATGTTTCTATCACTTTCTGGCACTCTAAATAATTTACTTTTTTTTAAATGTTTTAAACTTTTTTTGACGTTTATTTATTTTTGAGAGAGAGAGAGTGCGAGCTGAGGAGAAAGAGAGGGAAACACAGAATCTGAAGCAGGCTCCAGGCTCTGAGCTGTCAGCACAGAGCCCGACACAGGGCTCGAACTCACAAACTGTGAGATCATGACCTGAGCAAAAGTCGGACGCCTAACCAATTGAGCCACCCAAGCACCCTGATAATTAACTTTTTTTATTTGATTTCTCATTTATTTTCTTATTCCCTCTGCCATAATTTATGTCCAGTAAGTGTAGTGATTTTCATCTTGTGATTATGATTATGACAGTTGCCATCAGCAGCAACAGCATCCCCTCGACCAATGCCTGGCACATAATGTGTATTCAAAAATATTTGTTGAATGGAAGGACCCATCTCACCAATTGACAACTTGGCCCTAATGTTATCCTTGGACTACAGGACACTATTTCAGAGTTTACAATGCTAATTTTATACTGTCAGAAACTATGCCTTGATTCTGATGTCAAATAAAGGTCAGTATAGTGAAACTCTTTACTTTCTTAATGTTTATTTATTTATTTTTGAGATAGAGAGAGAGAGAGAGAGAGAGGGGGAGAGAACATTAAGTGGAGGAGGAGCAAAGAGAGAGAGACATACACACACACAGAATCTGAAACAGGCTCCAAGCTCTGAGCTGTCAGCACAGAGCCCGATACAGGACTCAAACTCACGGACCATGACATCATGACTTGAGCTGAAGTCAGATGCTCAACCAAACTGAGCCACGCAGGAGCCCCAAAACTCTTTAATGCCCTCATTATGTACAAAGATAAGAATTAAAGGATTTAAATTAAGTCGAGCTAAGTTTTTGGGTTTTTTTTTTCCAACTGGGGTATTTTTAAATCTCTCCTTTTATGAAAACAGATTAAAACATACAGATTCCCTATGTTTATTAGCATTCATTCTTTTAAAAAGGTAGAGGGGTGCCTGGGTGGCTCATTTGGTTAAGCTTCTGGCTCTTGATTTCAGCTCAGGTCACAATCTCACAGTAGGATTGACCTTCGTATCGGGCTCTGCGCTGACAACATGGAGACTGCATGGGATTCTTTCTCTCTCTCTCTCTGTCCCTCCCCTGCTCATGCTCCAACTGTCTCTCTCTCAAAGAAAGAAAAGAAAGAAAGAGAGAGAGAGAGAGAGAGAGAGAGAGAGAGAGAGAAAGAAAGAAAGAAAGCTAAACAAACTTAAAAAATTTGTTTAAAAAAGGTGGAATACTTTGAATAAAGAACAGAAAGCAGGAACGGTTCTTACGCCTCTGGTTCACCAAAGTCATCATCAGTCTGTTGTGAATGAAGAGAGAGAAATTACAAGTCTTAATAATGCCCAGGAGCAACTGAAATAATTCATATTATTGTAATCCTAATCTTTTATAAGAATGTCAGAGGAGGAAACCAGAGTATTTTTGACTTACTGGGTTTCTGAATTTGTTGGATCTCACCACATCTCATTTTCTAGAGAAAGTAGAACACCTTTGAGAGTAATGATCAGCTTTGCATCACACCCAGGACACAGAGTTAATTCTGACTTCTGATTTAGGTCACTGTAGACATAGGTGTGCGTTACAAGTCCTGGATGCTTTGTGGTGTCTTGTAAAGGGATTTGTGTTTCCTCTTAGGGTGAGCCAGTCGTTTGGGTTCTAAGCTAAAATCATCCTTTCTAGAGACTGGAAAAACTATAGGCTGTCAGAGCCAGAAAGGTGGCTGGTCTGACTCAGACAGCTGTGCTCAGTGACACCCATGTACAGTCACTAGTCACCAGCCGCATGATAACATCCTGAATCGGGAGAGGGTGTGCAGTCCCACAGGCTGTGTACAATTTACAGTTTTTAAACACACACACACACACACACACACACACACACACATTTTAATGATTTTTGTTGTGACAAAAAACCCACATAATATTAAATTTACCACCTTAACTATTTTCATGTGATGGTTCAGTTTTTAAAAATGTTTATTTATTTATTTTGAGAGAAAGAGAGTGTGTGAGCAGGGGAAGGGCAGAGACTGAGAGAGAGAGAGAGAGAGAGAGAGAGAGAGAGAGAATCCCAAGCAGGCTCCATGCTGTCTGTGCAGAGCCCCACACGGGGCTTGATTCCCAAACCATGAGATCATGATCTGAGCTGTAACTGAGAGTCAGAATTTTAGCTGACCAAGCCCCCATGGAGCCCCCAGTTGAGTTTTATTCAGTACAGTCACATTGTTTTTCCACCCACCTCTAGAACTTTTCATCCTGCAAAACTGTAGCTCCATACCCCTTGAACAGTGACTCCCCATCCCCTCCTCCTCCTAGCCCCTGGCAACCACCATTCCACTCTCTGCATCTCTGAATTTGGCTTGTCTAAGTACCTCATAAAAATGGAAACATACAGGTTTTGTCCTTTTTGTGATGGGATTATGCTACTCAGCTTAATGTCCTTTCCGTTCATCCATGTATATAGCCTGTTTCAGAAGTTCCTTCCTTTTTTAGAGCTGAGTAGTATTCCATTGTATGGATATACCACGTTTTTCTTTATCCATTCATTCTGGGAGACTAGACTTCTCCCCTCATCCTACGCCCCTCCTCCCAGGGTCTGTAGTTAGTGGCAATTATAAGTGAAATTGTGATGTTTAGAAGAGGTACTTGAGATTATTTTGGGAAGTGTTATCAGAAAGAACATTGGAATGACCCTTATTTTAAAGCAAGGTTGAGAGAAGTAACTGGTGAGAGGTTTGGTCCACGATGAGGGAATAATGAAAGTACACAGTGTCTGCACAGTTACTGTGGGCCACACGTGCTTCGATGCAGCAAAGAGACCAACAGGGCACCTGGGCGGCTCAGGCAGTTAAGCGTCCAACTCTTGATTTTGGCTCAGGCCATGATCTCACAGTTCGTGAGTTCGAGCCCCAAGTCAGGCTCTGCACTGGCAGTGCGGAGCCTCCTTGGGATTCTCTCTCTCCCTTTCTGCCCCTCCTGTGAATATTCCCTCTCTAAATAAATAAATAAACTTAATAAAAAAAAAAAAAAGACCAACACCTCCTCTTTGTGACCCTCTGAACAACACGCCTTGTGCTCGCAAACACGCACCAGCAAAGAGTAAAGAGTAAACACATAGAAATTTTAGCTTTAAAGATAAGTTACTTATTTCTCGATATAAAAACATTTCCGGGGGAAAAATTATCACAAACAGTTCAGAATTTTCAAGACCATTTGAGATCTTTAAATTGAAACTGACATATTAGAAACTTCATTGGTTTGTGATTCCTCCTCTAAATTATTTTTTAATGTTTATTTTTGAATCAAAGAGAGCATTCAGGTGGGGGAGGGGCAGAGAGAGAGAAGGTCAGAGGATCCAAAGCGGGCTCTGCACTGACAGCAAGGAGCCTGATGTAGGGCTCCAATTCGTGAACTGCGAAATCATGACCTGAGCCAAAGACGGACACTTAAGCCACCGAGGTGCCCCCTTTTAATTTAATCTTATTTTTAAAAATTTTTTAACGTTTTTTTTATTTTTGAGAGAGAGAGAGAGAGAGAATGAGAGGCAGAGGGGCAGAGAGAGGAGACACAGAATCGAAACAGGCTCCAGGCTCTGAGCTGTCAGCACAGAGCCCAACGTGGGGCTCGAACTCACAAACCATAAGATCATGACCTGAGCTGAAGTCAGAGGCTTAATTGACTGAGCCACCCAGGCGCCCCAATTTTAATTTAAAATGAGAAACCGTTCCCTGTTCATCTACATCTTGAAAAACATAGTGGAAAACAAGCTGTTTAGAGAATATTCATAATGAATGCAGTTCTCACATCTGAGATAAGGATGGGCCAGACCTGCAGGCCAGCTCCGTTGGGATTGATGCACGATCTTCCTATGCAAGGGGGTCACGTTCCGGGTGTTGTCACCACCACATGCACCACCCTCTCCCCTGCCTCACAGTTAAAGAGTGACAGGTTACACAAATTCTTAAAACTGTTAACAACGTGCACTTGGGTTTTGGAATAATGATTGCTTCTGAGTACAAACTGTTTACTAACTTTGGCATTGGTACCTATTCTGTTATAAAATTCTGCATAAAATTCACCACGTTTGAATGTTACATTCTAAATTTTTTTTGCCCAAAGCGTGCTTCCTGTCGGATTTATATATTGGTTGCCATTTCCAACGTGCCCCAGCCATGCATCATCCTGAAGGAGGCAGGTCTCATTTACAGCATCCTCACTTTCCTGTCAATGGCACTCACCTAAAGTGCCCATCACGGGTATTCTGACCCCTCAGGAGAATCATTACAGTTCTAGCAAAACCCTGTTCATGAAGGAAATGACAGACTTATTAATGTGAAGACATTAATATGTGAGAAGGCTTATTATGTCATTCTTCCCAAGGGTATGTGCATTTTTGTAACGATCAATGCTTTCGGCCTGAGGAATAGAACGCTTATGGTTGGATTTTGGGTATCTGCAAGGGACCAAAGAAATGAGATTTTTCTTTTAAGATGTAAACTCTGGAATACCCCTGAAATCAGATCACAAAGATGGTTGTCCTTATGGAAGACCAGCTAATTCTTTTGACAAGTTACAGTATCTTACGGTCGCATCTATGGGTGCAATTATAGTAAATACATTTCTGACTCTGTGTCTTGTGGCTTTGCAGTTCCTGGTACAAGAAATGTTTGTGCACATTTTTGTATGTTTTCAATTAAATTTCATATTTTTATATTTACCAGAAACATTCCCTGAGTTTCACTGATATATATATATATCTCAATATATATCAATATCAATGTATATATCAATATATATCAATATCAATATATATAAATATATATCAATATCAATATATATCAATATCAATATATATCAATATATACATCAATATATATCAATATATATCAATATCAATATATATCAATATATGTCAATATCTATATATATATCAATATATATCAATATCAATATATATATCAATATATATCAATATCAATATATATATATCAATATATCTATCTATCTATCTCTATCTATCTATCTATATGTGTATATATATATATATATATATCAGTGAAACTCAGGGAATGTTTCTATATATATAGTGCATCTACCTCAGTGATACCACTTTGTTCCAAAAAATAAAGTCAATTATGCACCTTACTGGTATTATTTAACTCTGAATAACTAGACTTTTTCCAAAAGTCAAATCTATCAATAAAGGTCAGAATCTACTAGCATGGTCAACTTTCAGATGATGATGCTGCGGAATCAGAAGGACATTCAGCAGAAGCAGTCTTTCGTATTTTAATTCAATGATACTGTTTTTGTCATTAGTATATGACTTCTTATGTGACTATCTTGAAAATGACCTGAATTACCAGAATGGATAGAGAGGGGTGTGTAGGGTTTTATAAAATGAATCTCATTATCCTGGGTTAAGCTCTTTACTAAATACCATCTTTTCAGCAGTTCCAAAGCCCAGATAAATTTCAAAACCACCTCAAGAGCATTTTACACGAAGAGACCACCAGGCCTCAGCCTGGAGACCTGACCCAGAATTTCCTGGTCTCCTACCCAGAATGCATGGTTGAAATTGGTTCCCTAAGTGATTCCCGTGCTTCCAGATCAACACCAGTGGGGGCTACTGAGAACCATTGATGTACCGCGACCCCCATTCAGGAAACTTGAAGAGACTTGGATGTTTTCATCGCCGTTTTCTTGAGTAATGAGATCCTATTGACTTTGCATTTTAAATATCTCACTGTCTCGTTATTATATTTATGAGCATGAATGTCTCACCACTTGTCTCCAATAAGAGACTTGAATTCTATTCTGGCATAATTTGAGCATTTATGAAATAGCTGTAGAATGAATGATAAAGTGGCTGAATGAAGGCATCAAGACAGGCCTTATTAAATGCTTTTCTGGCCCCAGGTTTTATTTTATCCCACACTTCCCTAAATTACCAATCTTCCAAGCCTAACAAAGAAAGTGTTGAAATTAGTTTGACATGTACTATCTTATTAAACCCATAGTGGTCCTTAGGGATTCCCCAGTCTCTTTTCATGATGTCCTTTACTATGCTAATCTGTTATAGAATCATTTCTGGAATATCAAACAGATTAGTCTCAATATTTGGAAATGACACTGCTTTTGGGGAATTGGAACAGCATGTATAATTTTCCAGAGCCATTGGAACTCTTGATGTTCCGTATATGGTTTTAAAGGTCACCAGTCACAGCTAAATATTCTTACCTGTGGATTCTTCAGTGCCTATAAAGGTATTTCACCGGAGGCAAGAATAGTAGATTTTTCCCTTGGAGCAGCCTGTGTAATCCCTGCTTTCGTGTAGCTGACTTTGAATTTCGTCTTAGCAATTTTCACATACACTTAGGAGCTCATTTTTCTTGACAGAGAAGACAAAAAAAAAAAAAATACGTTAAAAGCTGGAGATGTTTTAGTCTCTTCCACTTTCACTTTCTCATCCAGTAACACAACCCGATTGTCCAGAAGCAGTCCGTGCGAGCTTTCTTACTCCCGAGATAATTCTTCTTGCCTTTAATGAGAGTTGTGCCCTATAACTTATTTTGAATTTTAGATCTTCTAAATTGTTTTTATCAGTCTTTCCTAATAGTTAATACTTGGTACTCTACGGCAGGCATTGCTGTATTTTATACTTCTGTATGAACTTATATATCTTCCCCAAAACACTAGGAGGTAGGCAACTGTGGTTATCACCATATTGTAGAGGAGGAAACCAAGGCACAGAGATGTTAAGTGATTTGTCCAGGGTCCTACAGCCCAAAGATATTTGAGTTGAGATTTGAATTCAAGCAGCCTACCTCCAGTATTCCTTAAAAAAATTTTTGTTAATGTTTATTTATTTTTGAGAGAGAGAGAGACAAAGTGCGAGCAGGGGGAGGGACAGAGAGAGAGGGAGACACAGAATCCGAACCAGGCTCCAGGCTGAGAGCTGTCAGCACAGACCTCGATGGGGGGGTCGAACCCACGAGCTGTGAGATCAGGACCTGAGCCGAAGTCAGACGCACAACCAACTGAGCCACTCAGGCACCCCACAAGCCCCAGTATTCTTAACCACTATGCTGAGGACACTATGCTGTCCTCAGTTATGTGCCCTTTGTCCATATATTTTGTCCATAGTTTGGTGCTGTATGGATTCAGTGAAGACTATTGGATGCATCCACATCGCTTCTGTTAATTACTTACCCCTCCTCTGTCACTAAGGGGATTTATGAATACACAGATGACATTCTTTCTCCCCATATTTTAAACCCAAGTCTCTTTGAACCAGGAACTAGACTGTGCTCTTCAGGAAACAACGTGCACTCATGCACACCAACACATTGTTAATTGAAACGAAATTGACTAAATAAATATATTCAACTGAGTATTATGATCAGTTTCCATGTTTTCTTTTTTAATCAAATTATTAAGATGCTATTATCTAACAAGGAAGGAAACTAAAATTCCTCCTTGCTGTTCTCACTTGGTGACTATTTATATAATATTCTATTTTGGCAAAGAGTTTAGTGACTGTTTATGCCTTGTTGGAAAGTCACTCTTAGATTCTCACTCAATGAAAGAAAAAACTGTTAAATGATTGATTTGTAGTCATTGAGAGGTTATCAAACCTGACAGCACAGTTGAATGTTTCTGCTCTGATTTTCAGACCCAGTGTCAGAATATCCACCTGTGCTCTCTCCCTGTTGTTACCTGTATGTGAGATTAGATGCACCGCTTTGCCAAATATATTTACTATTTATATACTACATACTATATATATACTATGTATATATATACTATATGTTTATATGTATATACTATATATATATGTTCACATTTGTTATACACAAGTTAAGAACTTTGATATGATTTTAGCATGTGGAGGTTTTCAGTGAATGTGCTTCCTCGGATTGGCTTTTTTAGATGAACATATCTCTCTGTTGGAACAGAGTTCCTTACCTCTAGGGCATTTCACTACTAAACATAGGCCTTTGGGGTCATACTCTGAGCACTTGGCAGTGACCCAGGGACATGGCCCTTTACACAGACCTCACAGTACTCCAAAGTTGTGGTTTATCACCTTTTTTTTTAACCCTCTCAAGATGGCCCTTGCTGTTCATTTTAATTAAGGATTGTTTGGTAAGAAATTATTATAGGAACCACGTAGTAACTCCACAGAACTTGTAGTTCTGTATGTGTGGTTTTGTTTCTCGAACGAGAATATTAGTAATGAGGAGGAAGAGGAATATGGTGAGGACTTACAATGAAAAAGGTACCTTTACCAAATAAACTGTACTGCTCAAAAAAAAGTTCTTATTTAAATTTTAAAGCATTGTTATGAATGAGATATGGTTATCCTTCTGTTTCAGAGGGAGAAATCAAAGCTTAGAGGGTTAGACGTTGCTTAACATCACACAACTAGTCAGTGGCAAAGATGGGATTTGAATCCAGGCCTGTCTGATACCAACACTCTCTTCTTAAGGAGAGTTACTGCTGAGACTTGCCTGTTTGTGCGTGCGTGTGCATGTGTATATGCGTGTGCATGTGTGAGTGTGTGTATCAAATGCTTACTGAGTTTCCATTGGGTAAATATTTATTGAGCACCTGCAAAGCCAGACTCCCTGTACTGGTCACCCTGTACTGGTGGATACGGACATGATGAAGGCACAATCATTAACTGAACACAATTCACCATGGTTAACCATGTGTTGAGTGATCTGTGGGTGACCAGCTCTATGCTAATGCTTTAATTACATGATCTCATTTAAAGCTCACAGTAACCCTAAAAGTTAGGTAATATCCCATGCTATAGATGATGGAACTGAGGTTTAGGAGATTAAGTTAGGGCATTATTCAAGTTCAAGGCTTGGACTTAGGTTGCCTGATTCCAAAGCCTGCGGTGCATCTATTCACTTTGCTATTCTGTAAAGAAATTAGGAGAGACATTTTGATACTTTTCACTATATACAGTGCAGAGAAAATAAATTCTACAAATGGTTTGTAATATCTTTCTTTTTATCCTTCTTCATCTCTGCCATAATGTTGTCACAATAATATAAAAGCATACATAGAAATGAATACATATAACTATCCAATATTTGTAGGACTTTTTAACCTAACCGCTTTGCAAGTAGATGTCACTTAAATAACTAAAATTTTGAATTTCTTGAGCGAGAACACAGTAAAGGTAGATTGTGTGCTGAGTGAAACCATTTGTGTGCCACAAACATAGGATACTCTTGGGTAGTATAAATTGTGCCAGCCTGCCAACCTTTATGACTTTTTCCTCTGTGCTCTAACTACCCTGAAAATGTCATACTAAAGAGGATTTAGACTGCACCATCAGCTTAGAGAATTAGCAGGTTTACTTTGCTAAAAACACTTATTTTTAATCAATATATTGTCTCATTCAAAAAAATGAACCATCTCTGTGTAAAATAAGGAGGTCCATAGTACTTACCTTTTTAGTGTTTGAGGTTTTTTTTAAGTTTATTTATTTACTTTGAGAGACCGAGAGCGGGAGATGGGGCAGAGAGAGAGGGAGAAAGAGAATATCAAGCAGGCTCCACACTGTCAGTGCAGAGCCTGACACAGGTCTCGAACTCCGGCACCACAAGATCAAGACCTGAGCCAAAATCAAGAGTCATCGGTCACTCAACCGACTGAGCCACCCAGGTGCCCGAATATTTGAGTTATTGTATCACAAACTCAGTTTTCTACCTGTAGAATCATTGTTCACTCAAGTGGAAAATCTCGCAGTTGAGAGCCCATGCACAGTGCGGCTTCGGTTACCAGCCACATGCCCCTGGCTCTCAAACAATTTCTCTGGATAGCAAAGATGTTCTGGGCTCCAGAATAGTACATCCTACATTTTATTGCACATCACCCTTTGCATTCTGCAGGCATCTCAAACATACCACCTCTCAGACTAAACATGCTTTCCGCCTCCAGCCTCTGAAATTCATCTTCCCAATGCCGTCCAAGTCCGTGCCATCATGGTCTGTCACCTGAGTTACTGAAACAGCACTGTAGCCTGCCCCCTAACTAAGTCATTCCCCTCTGGAATCTGTTCTTTACACAGCAACTAATGGGAACCTTTAAAATCACATGGATCTTCCTGACGAGTTCAAGCTGTGAATTCTCTCAGAAGTCTTGAGTGTCTTCCATTGGGATCAAGTCCTATGGCTTTTATTTGATTTGCAAGACACCTTCTGATACCTTACCTGGCAAGCTCTCCAGAGTCCCCATAAGCCACTCTGTCTTTTCCTGCTACCTCTCGAGAGGCTGCATGTCTCTGGGCTTCTCTGGCATGAGAGCTCACTCACACCCACGCCTACACTCAAGCTGGCTCACTGGGCTGGCTAGCTTCAGTGAGCCTCTGCTCACTATGGACCATGTGACTTGCCCACACCACCACTCACCACACTTTAGTTCATAGTTCAGTGCCTATTTTTCCTGGGAGAGTGAAATTCCATGAGGGCAGGTCTCATGTATGAATGAACCATATGGAAACCAGTATGTTAATACTATTTGTAGTATTTTATATTAAATATGCACAGGTATTTGTTTATAGCTTAATCATGAATGATTCATTGAGTTTATAAAACATGGAAGCAGTGGAATATATCATCAGTCTAAAAAATGCTTATATTTACTAAGTCTTACTGAATGCTAGGCATAAGAAAGAATGCATTTGTTCAAAAAGTATTTAGTAAACGCTCTGCTATGCCTCAGACTGTGCTAAATATAGCAGGTATAAGGCACAGTGTGTGTCTTCAAAGTTTTGGACAATGTAGTTGAGAAGATAGGACACATACACAAAGAAATGGTAATGTAGGTCAATTTAGTATAGGGGTACTAAGTCTCAGTATCTATTTTTACTGGCTAATTACTTAGCCAAGAATTACTTTGAAAGTAATTTCACAATTCTTGGATTGTTCTTCTCTCCCTTTCTCCTCCCTTTCACCCCCTTTTCTGAGCAGTAATGTAAGATTTATTTAATTCCTCTCATTTGGCATCATGACAGTATAAAGTCATCAGTGTAATCACCATAAGAGGACTTTGTTTTAATTTTTATCACCCAGCACATTTTTATTGTCAGAATGGTTACTAATCGTTCATTTTTATTTACTCTAGCTGGGGAAGTTTTGCAAAAATCTTGTGACTATTTAGAAAAAAAAAATGTTTGGGACGCCTGGGTGGCTCAGTCAGTTAAGCGTCCAACTTCAGCTCAGGTCCTGATCTTGTGGTTCGTGAGTTCGAGCCCCGCGTCGGCGTCGGGCTCTGTGCTGATGGCTCAGAGCCTGGAGCCTGTTTCAGATTCTGTGTCTCCCTCTCTCTGACCCTCCCCCATTCATGCTCTGTCTCTCTCTGTCTCAAAAATAAATAAACGTTAAAAAAAATTTTTTTTAAAGAAAAAAAAAATGTTTTAAATTATGGGTTCCCTCCTAGCCTGCTTCCCAGTGGACACACCATAGACTCAAACCTTATGACTCCATGAAGATGAAGAAGCCTTGGGTGGTAGACAAGATCTGCTTCTGCCCTTGCCAACTGGCCCCAGAGCCCTCCTTCCCCCTCCCAGACCATGCTCAGCACCAGAATGTCAAAGCCAAGCTGTGTTTCTCTCAGGTTTGATTGGAATAGCCATCTGGGTAGCTGATATGGAAGACACAAAAATACTGATGATTAGTGTCTATTTCAAATTATTGGGCTCTTGAGATTTTTAAAAATAACCATTATTTTATAGTTTTGTTAAGCTTACTTGAAATATTTTAATAGTATGCTTCAGAGCCTCTAGAAGAAGAGAGAAGGTAAGGGTGAACATGAAATCGTCTAAAAAAATGCTATGATATACATCAAATCAGAAGCTGCTGAGAGGGGTAAAACCTTGTGTTGAGAAGAGAGTCAGGAAGATCTAGGTTTAGAGGATTCTTGTTCCTGTTCAGATTGAGCCCCACAAAGTGTCACCTGTAGTGACACCTTCTGTCCTCAGTTCAAGGTGCATTCCTCATAATTCGTTCAAAATGCCAGTTGGAAAAACGTCTGTCGGTTGTGTGGGCATTGTGTTGACTAGCAATATGTAAGTTGTCTTCTCTGATAGTCTAGAAGCTCATTAAGACCTAGAATTCATATATCAGATACCAGTGTTATAATTTAAGCTCAGATTATTTTGTGAACGTTTGCACTTGGTTCTGGTTAGAATAATTCAAATAGGCCCATGACT
Organism: Acinonyx jubatus; assembly: GCF_027475565.1. Classification (NCBI taxonomy): domain Eukaryota; kingdom Metazoa; phylum Chordata; class Mammalia; order Carnivora; family Felidae; genus Acinonyx; species Acinonyx jubatus. Next base: position 9,724,958 of record NC_069393.1, read on the forward strand.
TACAGCCATAAGAGGCAATAGTTCTTCATGAAATCAACCCAATAAAAGTTGAAAAATGACCTACATGATTGGAGACACAGTGTACATATATAGATCTATGCATACTTTCAGTCATAAATTAACAGGAAAATGCCGAAAAACTTTGATACTAAAAGGATGATAAACTGGACGTGTCATTTGAGTAAGAGTCACTGTGGCTCCTGTCTCGTGATTATCCAAATGTGTTGTCTGGGAGAAAAAAATAGGTGTTCAGGACCTTTGTGAGGGTCAACCGGCTGGTCAGGACTATAGGGTATTTTGTTTGGTGATAGGAGAAAGAGATTGGAAGCTGAGGTCAATAGGCAAAGATTTTGAGCAGCATATCTAACATTAGTAAAACAAAGACCAAAGACCGAGACAATTACAGGAAGATAAGATGTGATGTATTCATGGACTGGGACCCGGGCAGCCCTTAGCCGTTCGGAGGTATGTAGGAGAAACACCTTGCCTTTGGTCATGTTGTCATCAAAAGCACCCATGTCCGCCTTTCCCTAAGCAGCAATATTCAAGAGTAAACACTGAGCTCATTGGGTCCAGTGTAGCCTGCATCTAACGATCACAGTTAAAGGTGGCTATAAATGCTTGGCAAGCCGATCTTTCCTAATTTGCAGGCTGAATGTTATGAAAGCCAGTGGAGAGTTGTAGTTCAAGAAGTCCTCGTACTTTAAGAGACACAATATGAATTCTAAACGGCCACATCAAGATTAACTCGGTCTGTAAACTGGTCACCACTTCCTTTTAAATCTTGCACAGGATGCATGGAGAAAGGAAAAGGACTCAGTGTTCATGTGCCCTTGCTTCCACTCTAAAAAAAAAAAAAAAAAAAAAAAGGTTTTCCTTTATGATATCGGTTTTATTTATTATTCCCAGTTTCGAGACGGAAATAGTTAAGCCCAGGGGCACAGTCTTGCTAGGGGAACTCAGCTAATCAATCGTGATGCAAATCTTGATCTGATGAAGCAGCATTCCATCCACTTTCCACCCTCCATGCTCCATAGGAATCATTTCTATCTAAACTGCTGTGCCTCAGGAAGTAGACAGGCCCAGAGACCCTGGTGTCTGTGAATTGATGTGATAAGATGTTTAGATTGTTCATAAAACAGTATCTGAGGCCAAGCCGAGTCGGAACTGATGGAAAGTTATATAGTTTTTTTTGTTGCCATTTCTTAGTGGATTTCAGCCCTGGAATTACACCAAAGCCTATTAATATATAACTGTGGTCCACACAGCCACAAGGTCTTTATGCAAAAACTGCCGAGGTGAACTCGGACTACAGTCTATTTTTTGCAGCATGGAAGTTTCTCAAAGCAAATGTCAGGGCTTTGGATACTCATACGAATCAAAACACAGGCAGAAATAAAATTATAGTTACCTCTTAGAACCAAAATTCAAGGCCAGAAAATAATCCCCTTCCCATTCTTCAATGTCTCAGGGAGATTATTCTTAAATTCGCCATTAATTTATTTAGAAATTATTCAGGTGTTCTTTGAGAAACACTTCAACGCTTTTCATTATATATTTTGGGATGTTATAAAGCAGATATGCTTGATGCTTCCTTCTTATTTCTGTGTGAAGATTATAACTTTGGCACTCAAGGGGAAAAAATGTGCTAGGAGGCTTCTTAAATTTTTGGAGTAAGTTAAAATCATTTTCTTGCACTTTCTGAGATACATAATGAGCTACAGCCAGTTCTACGATTGGTCCTGGAGGTTTGTGGTGCTGGTATATTGCCTCTTCTTTCTAGGTTCTGTCTGGTAGACAGGAAGAGAAAAAGGAAGGTGAAAGCTTAAGTTTTATTTAGGGTGGATATTGGCATCTCCCAACACAGGTCTTTTTGGTGAAGTTGGATTTGAAAATATGACTAATGGAGAAATCTGGGGCTCCTACTAACTTCTGAGGGCTGTACCTTTCTGGGCTTGTAGAGAAAGCTTGGAGCATGTCCTCTCACCTGAACCAGGGGAGGATTGACCTCAGCTCTACCCACCACAGTCTGTCACAGGAAGACCAGAGTCAAGCCCCCGAGCCCGGTGTGACCCTCCAGGCCCTCCCTCTGGCAGGTGCGCCCTCAGCCTTACCCACAGGTGTCCAACGGAGCAGCCAATTAGGTCCTGGTTGCTTCCTGCAAGGCTGTGACACTCGCCACAGACAGACATGGATCGGAGGTCAGTTCCCACTTGAGCGGAGAGCTCAGCCCTCCGTCCTGTAAACACCATGCACCAGAGAGATTAGCCTCTTACCGGTCGGTTTACTGCTGCTCTTTTCCTTTTGATGGAAAATATGGTGGAAAGTGAGATAGAAGGATCTCCTCCTCCTACTTCACCCCACCCCCAAACACACACACACACACACACACACCCCAGAAAGAACTTTGCTTCTCATCAAGAAATTCTATCATTTACAGGCCAGGTTGGGACATGAGGAAGCAGAGGGTGGCCTTGGAGTCAGTACCCTGGGGAATTTTAAGCCAGCTATGCAATTAAAATAGTGAGGTTGGCAGAACTGTTTAAATTACCTACAGACACTAGTCTTTATTTTATTTTTCTGTTTATCTGCCTGTCTCTCTGCCCTACACTCCTCCCTTCCTCTCTCCATTTCTCTAACCCCTAAGCACCAACAAAGTCATTTTTCCAGGGCTTAATTCAGGAATTATAGCCGCAGTTACAAAAGCGTGTTCTGGCAAAGAGAAACATTTTCTGAGATTCATTTATAAAGAAACTTTCTCTGGGGCTAAGCAACAAAAGAAGCTTCATATTGGCTTAAATTTGACATATCTGATCCACCAATATAGCTTTCTCACAGGTGCTAAGTATACTTTTAGTAGACCGGTAAAACAAACTTCTACATTCTGGTTTTATTTTTTCCATTTTTACTTAAGTACAGAGGTCTCTTGAAGTTTGGTTTTTGAACATTCTATTAGACCCGTAGACGAGCCACACATCTCTGCTCTCTTAATGCAAACCATGTGGCATATTTTTAATTCTATGTGAATACTGCATAAAAACTTGAATACATTATGCCATTTTCTAATTTTAAACAAACTTGATTTAAGCATGTATGCAGATTGGTTCATTTGCTAGTTAGAATACCATTCCTGCAGCTCCCAAGGAGTGGATGAGCCTGGGGACAATATTTATGAAACTGTAATCTAGAATATTGATCAGCCTTCACACTGTCTGGTTGAAACTGGTCTTTGGAGATGAAGGTCCTACGTCTGGAAGTGCTTATATACCATATGGAGGTATTTTTATTATCCTTAACAGAGTGTTGTCTCTAGAATTCATAGACCTCCAATAGGTAGCATAGTGCATAGTATGAGAGAAGCTCAGTAAGCAATTATTGACTGAGTAAAGGATCATCTGTTCGATGTGTGGCTATAATCAGACCCCCACTAGGAGTGTTCAGTCGTGTCTTTTCATTTTCCATTTTCAGATGTTCTATTGCAGGGTGTGAGTAGACAATCATCTTACTTTTGCGAACAAAGGATGATTTTGAAAATCAAAAGGAAAATAAAAGGAAAAAATCAAAAGAAAAATAAAAGGAAAGGCACTGGGATACTTAAAAAAATACATATATATATATTTTTAGCTCTCTTGTGCTCGTCATGCTCTGCGACAGAGGAATCAGAAGGCCAGCAGTGTACAAGCTGGGGAAAATGCTTCTTATAACAGCATATTACAAAAAAAAAAAACGCAAACAAACAAAAAACATACAGGCTTTAGCTGTGTAGAGAAGTGGATTGCATATACCCGCATGTATACGATAGTTCACAAGTGCCCGTACAACTTTATAGAAAAGGAAGTGGGTTTATAAAGCCATCATAGACCTTCAGGTGTTACAAAAAAGCAAAACACTTACTTTATTGAGTTTTTGAAGCACCATTATAAGAGAACCAAACAATGTATTAACTTACGAATAGTTAATGTACTGATTTCAATGAGGAACCAAATTTAGTATCTACTAACTCACTCAACTGAGTGAAAATAGCCTCCTACATTTGTAGACCTCTCTCTGCCAAAGATGATTCAAGGTACCAAATGCAAGCACCGTTCATGAAAAAAAAATCATATATTAGTACATGAAAATTACATAAAACTATATATTTCTGACTTTGTGTCTGAAGTTCTATAGAAGTCCCTGTGAAGTCCATGACTTCAGAAGTAAGACCATTCATTTACAAGTGCCATAAAATACCTTAGTGATAAATATAAAATAATAGGGTCTTTGATTTTTATATGAAAACCACATTTTAGGCATCACTAAATTTTTTTAAATCTTCTGTTATTTTATATTTCTCTCTGAGGCATGTTATAATATTTGTATGTAAATGGCCTTAGACCTAAATTCGTGGGTGTGATGGATCCACAAGACTCAAGGTCACCTTCATAGATTATCTGGTCTGTCTGACTCGCTTCCTTGGGTCAAGCAGTGGCCTTGTCCCTAATATGTCAGTGGCCTTGTCAAGCTCAGTCAGAGATGCTGAATGTTTGTAGATGAAATTACTGATTCCTTTTACCTCATACTTTGCCTTCAGTTCATTCAGTGATTTACTAAGTTGATCATTAAAAATCTAGGGGAGCCTGGGTGGCTCAGTTGGTTAAGCATCCGACCTCAGCTCAGGTCATAATTCCATGGTTCGTGAGTTTGAGCCCCGCATCGGGCTCTGTGCCGACAGCTCAGAGCCTGGAGCCTGCTTCGGATTCTGTGTCTCCCTCTCTCTCTGCCTCTCCCCTGCTCTTGCTCTCTCTTTCTCTCTCTCTGTCTCTCCCTCTCAAAAATAAATAAACATTAAAAAAAAAATCTTTCAAATGCCCATTATACATCTAGGGATTTCAAGACCAATACAATATCCCCAAGACCTCACAGTTGAGCATAAAAAGTAGACCAATGGGCAAAATTGGCAATACATCTTACCAGTATTATGACCTACATATAAAACAAGATACATTTGGGACACAAAGAAAGGGTGGCCAATTCTCCTTGAGGCGGGGATACTTTAAGTTTACTTAAAGAACTATGGTTTAACCATTTTGCATAAGATGAAACTTTATAATAAAAAAAAAATGTCTTTAGGGGTGCCTAGGTGTCTCAGTGGGTTGAGTATCCAACTCTTGGTCTCATCTCAGGTCATGACCTCACGGTTCTTGAGTTCAAGCCCCGTGTCAAGTTCTGTGCTAACAACATGGAGTCTTCTTGGGATTCTCTCTCCCCACCTCTCTTTCTGCTCCTCCCCTGCTCTGTCTTAAATAAACTTTAAAAAAATGTCTGGATGATTTCATTTTTTACAAAGCAGAGACCAAAAACTTTCCCTGTATCTATTCTGCCTCTCTGACCCTTCTTTTAAGAAATTCTTTATCTCTTACTAAAATTTTTCAGGATGCATTTTTAACTTGAAGTTCCTTAGTTTCTCCAGGGAAGATGGAAAACTGCTGATTGGTATCCCTTATTTAGCAATCTGAGTTTTTGGCAGGCTGAATTTGAATTGCTGGATCAAAACCAAAAAGATTAAATATAACAGGAATAAACATAAAACCCTACATTTAAATTAAAAATGTTATCACAGATAAAAGACAGGAGAAGCACTGACTTAAATGAAAAGGTCTGAAGATTTTAGCTGACCGCAAACTTCAGTATAAGCCCATTGTGAGATGTAGCCGCTGAAATCCCAACTCAACCTCTTGTCCACAGTTACTGTTAATGGAGACAGGCTTCATATCACAGTAAGTATTAAGCTCATTATCCCAGGCACTGGTCAGAGCACAGCTGGAAAATCATCCGTTTGGTTCTGTGTGTCACATTTAAAATAACAGAAAACCCGAAAGCTCTGTATGGAGAAGACCTCCCCACATATATCTCTGGAGTAACCTTGGCCTCCATCTTGAATTTCAGTTTCAACCCACTGCCAAGCTTCTGAGTGTGTAGCATCTCGTACTACCCAGTGATACATGGCCTGGTTTGTAACTGTAACAACTCTTCATTGTTCAGTCAGTTCTTCACTCCCAGCAATTTTCAGTCACTTCTCTAAAACTGAATCACTCTTCCTTCCCTGTGGCACACTCCTCTCCTTCTAAGGCATGCATCCATTTTAGACACCACTGCTCGAACATCCATCCAGATGGAAAATGTGGTGGTTGTTGTTTTAAAAACACTTTCCCCTGGGCCTCTGCTTTTCTGATATCCCCCGGTCCCCGAGACAGGCGGCTTACACACTTCACTGTCTTGCCCATAGTGTTAATCATCCTGTCCTTTTGTCTCCAATAGATAGTTCACGGCAGAGGTGAAAGAATATGGTTATACCATCTTAGTGGGAGAAAACAGAGACTTATATTTACTACTTAAGATGTGTTCTTTCTTTTCATTTTAAAGTGCCGTAGCAACATTTACCATGCTAGTCTTTATTGAAACAAATAAATAGAAAGATTACTCTGAATGAATATTCTGGAGTTTTCATAACCTCTTAAGTAAATGTATGGACTGTCAGCTCTGAGTTCAGAATAAATAAACATTAAACTTTTTTTAATTAAACAAAAAGAAACAGAAAATTTATTCTCAGCATCATTGCGGTGAAGAGGTTTTGGCCTTTTTCTCTCAAAAATATAGCTAATCTAGAAACGTGCTCTTTATAATTATCTGAGCACAAAGTGATCTACCATGATTGATTGACCTTAAAACTAACATTTTATTCTTCATCCATAATATACCTGCCATTTTTTTTTCCTTACCAGAAATTGTCAAGTTTTTTGTTTTTGTTTGTGTTTGGATCTTCATTCTAATGCCTGAAGGCCTTGATTTCTCCTTTGGTCTCCAAAATCGGTTTGGGTGTCAAACAAAAGTGATAATTGGATTTGCTTGAGTTATTTCTCACTTTAGTCCATTCCTTTAAAAACATAATAAAGCTCATATATTTTATTTCATTTGCCTGAGATCAATTCTGTGATCTGTTTAGTAGGTTGTTATAATTCAATATTGAATTCATACTACCTAGGAAAACTGTGTTAACTTATATGAGAAAGTATAACAACTATGTTAATATCAGTAGCTGCCCCAGCCTTTTCCCCTGTCCATTTTCAAAGACAAATGGCCAGGTTTTTATCTGTTCTCTTATTTCTGTTGATTTCTCTCCAAGAGTGTACTTATGGACCAACTTCTATGCAGAAGGCAACAATTTCAAACCTGTTGCCTCTTTGTAAACTCATCCAAGAGAATATACACCCTTCTTTATCAGGCTCAGAATTTTACCAGAAGCACAACCTGCAGTGACTTGAGGTGAAAGACGAAGAACACTGTGACTAGGCCAGCAAAGTAGCATTTCTCCACCAGAAGATACAGTGTCAAACACTCAGGGAACCGCCAGGTTAAGCAAGCATCACTGAAAGGGAGACCTTCATCCAGGCCCAAGGAAAGCAGAAGTCATTAATGCATCTGATATATCACCGCAGTTGATTATAATCTCGTTCAAAAGCAATCCTTAGCACCTATAATCCTTACTTACCGGCACTTGCCATTAAGTTGTAAATAAATCTTCAGAATTGTAATTAAACCCTGATGTTCAAATCCACTGATAAGCAAGTTCCTCATTTACTGCTCTATATAACCACTTTAATTGTGCTCTTAGGTATTTTCCATATTATTAATATGTTTCCCCCTTTGAAGCCATATTAACAGTCATCCAGGCACAGGATGTGTCAGAAAGTATTGTAAAACACGTAAGTGGCTCAGCTTTTTCTCCCTTTTCATGTCTAAATTATTTTTGCCAGGCACAAATTATTTCTGCATTCTGTGTTATGATATAACTTGATATTATTAGCTTTAACATTTGGAAATCAGAGGTCACCTGGGTGGCTCAGTCAGTTGAGCGTCTGACTTCAGCTCAGGTCATGATCTCACAGTTTGTGAGTTCGAGCCCCCCATCGGGCTCACTGCTGTCAGCACAGACCCCGCTTCAGATCCTCTGCCCCCCTCTCCCTGCCCCTCCCCCCACTTGCACTCTCCCCCAAAATAAACAAATATTTAAAAAAGAAAAGAAAATATTTGGAAATCAGAAGCGAAGGGCTTTTCAATATGACTCATTTGATTTACAAGCACGGGAATAAAAAGTACATTTCTAAAACCAGACAAATTTGATAAGCACAGTTGTACTACTTGGGGAGTTTGTTGACTTTTGTTTAAGGAGACTAAAAGTGGTAGCAACAAAGCTTTTCCCCAAATGGTTGGATTTTCTATATTTGGTATGGATCGTGAGATGCATTGGCAAAGAACACATTTTGCAAGATGTTTGTGTTTATAAGAAGCAGTGTTTGTATCTATACGGGCACATCTCTGTTGTGAATATTAGCAGTGGTACTGTTGTACCTGTGAATTTACTGTTGCAAAATCAACTTGTCATTGGTGTCAAGGTTCACTTAAGTTCAACTCAGTGGTTCAGACTTTTAAGGTGTTTTGAGAATGTATAACTTCAGGTACATTTGTGGCCGTTTCTCAGTTTGAGCAAATCCTCACTGTTTCAATTTCAGTAGATAGAATTCCAGTAGCTTTTAAGAAAGACTTTTAAGAAAGGAAATAGTATTAATTTTTTAATTTTTTTTAACGTTTATTTATTTTTGAGACAGAGAGAGACAGAGCATGAACGGGGGAGGGTCAGAGAGAGGGAGACACAGAATCTGAAACAGGCTCCAGGCTCTGAGCTGTCAGCACAGAGCCCAACACGGGGCTTGAACTCACGGACCATGAGATCATGACCTGAGCCGAAGTCGGCCACCCAATTGACTGAGCCACCCAGGCGCCCCAGGAAATAGTATTATTTTGATAACTGAGAGAAGAGTATGTCTTCAGAAATATCTCCCATAGCTTAAGGTATTCAACTGGACCTCTACTATCTTAATCATTTATTTATATTTTTATAAGGCACAAAACCATTGGATTTATTTAAGTATTTGAAAACCATGTATTTCCAAGATGTTTTGTTCAATCAGAGCATCTCTTTCTTTTTCTTTCTTTCTTTCTTTCTTTCTTTCTTTCTTTCTTTCTTTCTTTCTTTCCTTCTTTCTTTCTTTCTTTTTTTCTTTCTCTCTCTTTCTTTCTTTCTTTCTTTCTTTCTTTCTTTCTTTCTTTCTTTCTTTCTGAGAGAGCCAGCATGAGTGGGGAGGGGTAGAGGGAGGGAGAGAAAATCTTAAGGAGCCTCCATGCCCAACATGGAGCCTGATGCGGAGCTCAATTTCACAACCGTGAGACCACGACCTGAGCCAAAATCAAGAGTCAGACACTTAATTGTCTGAGCCACCCAGTCGCCCCTGTAGTAGCATTTTCTAAACTTCCCTTTTTAATTCTCCAACGCTCTGAACATTGTAGGCTTTTGAAACAATGTTTAATGTTTATCCATTTGGGTGGCAGAGATTAGAATTTTCTTTAGACAAACAAATCTAAATCTATTTTAACCATTTTACTCTAAAATGGCCAAGTTAGTGCCAGGGTGTTTGAAAATTGAACTGTGTACCAGGGGAAATATGTTCTGATATAAACATCAATGCCAAAACTTACTACTATATTCTTCTACTTTCTATTTCCTTAATTTTAGAGTTGGTTTTTAGAATACTGAAAGTCTTTACAAGTAGTCCCATGATTTTGAATACTAAGTTATACCAGTCTGTTGTACTATATGTGACTCATGTTATGTTTAGGAAACAGAACGTTGCCTAAAACATTCAGTGCCTTTATACTAAGAATCAGTGTTAGTTCATGCTTCTTAGTTTTAATTAGAAAAAAAAAATCCTCCTTAAATTAAGTATATTTCACCTGGCTGGATTTACAAAATTCAAAGTTTGAAGTTTTTTATGTGGGCTGTTTTTTCCATCTCTCGTTTCGCTAGACTGTGAGAAGTCACAGAGAAATAAAACAATGTTGAGATAATTCCTACCTTCTTCTTCATTCTTTAAATCCAGTAATTTTCCATCTCTGATTCTACATGAAAAGCGTTCGCAGTTCCTGGGACATTTCAGCTGTTGACACTTTAGGAACTTCCAACTCTGTGTAGGTGTTTTCAAGTAAATTTGAAACCTGGAGGTGGAAAAAAAGCCATATGTCCCTAAAAGTTTTATTTTATTTTTTTGAGTGAAAGAATTGTTGCCAATATGAGAGACAGTCAGCAGCTCGTACGTAAGGAAGGTCACTAAGAGAACTGAAGTAGAATGTCTATTGTTTAAAAAATTCTGAGCAAAACTAACAAACTCAGAGAATACGAAACATTAAAAAATTAAAAAAGCTACATACCAAACTATGCTGTTTCTTCTTCATGGATAAAAATTGTACTATCAAAGACAAGTGTATCCCCTGATAAATTTTAATTTCAATTAAGAAGCTGATTGATCGTAAATCGGAAGATGGATCCAGCCCGAATCATCCCATTCTGAGAAGAATCCTTTCTTGCAACAGTGCACACACACTGCTGTTCCAGAATGTAAAGCAGCCTCCGAGGAAACGGATGTCATCTCTGTTGCTGATTTTTTAAAGAGATTAAAATTTAATGGATAAGAGGCCCCTAAATGGTTTTTCTTTGAGTGTCTGCACATATATACAGATACTTTGTGTGAGTGTAAGTCCTGCACAAGTGACCGGAATTTTTTTTAAAACAAGATTCAGGACAGAGAAAGCCAAAGAGGCTTCATTTCACTCTGTGCTTCTCTAGGAGGGAGTGAGGGGGAATCCAAGAACACGAACCTTTTCACAGAGAAATGAGCTAGGTTCTGATTTTCCAGACAGCTCACGGTTTAAACGGAGGAGTCAAAACAAAACAATAAAATAAAATAAACACAACTGAGTAAATAAAATCAAACCAAGAGACTTTATGGATGAAAATTCAACTATAAGTCGCTTCGGTTTATTTGGGGGGAGGGGGTGGAATATTCCTGTCTTTCATCATCCTGCCATCTTGTTATCATCATCAAAATGCATCCTGGGACATTTCCTATGAGTGGACACCCTGCCCTTCCGTGATTCCAACGTTTTGATTTTTTGTGTGTGTTACAGAAAAATAATGGCACGTTCAGTTTCGCTTCACTGGCTTTATCAAGAGGGCGATGTATTTCAGAAAGCTAAAATAACATACGATAAAACTACCATCAGTAGCTGACCTGTAGCAGATTCTGATCTAGTGGGGTGTTTTGTTGGGTTTTTTTTTTTCATGACATGACTGAAGTTCCGTTTCTCATCACAATTTGTTTCTAGCTGATACCTTTTGATTTGTTCTTTTTCATGTCCTGTGAAAATCAAGGCAAGGGACTGTAGTGTTGACTTGTGTTTATTCACCCAACTGTCCCTCACCTCACTTCGAGCAGAGAGCCATTTATACTTTAGCATTTGCTTACGTCTCCTTCTGTTTGTGTATTTTTTTTTTTTTTTTTTTTTTTTTTTTTTTGTCAGTAGCATCTCAGGGCTTCTGTAAAAGCCTAAACTTGTTGATGGGGTTTTTGCTACTGTAGGTCTCTGAGGGCAATGGGAAGAGAGCACAAATGATTTGGCAGAGCCTCCCCTGCCCCTGAAATACAACGTTGAGAGTTGGGATCTCTGAGCAGAGGGGTCCCTTGAGTAATTCAGTGGCATTGCCTGGGGACACGGCAAGACTTCCGAGGATGCTCTAGCAGGAGGCTGGACTCAGACCTGGGTTCTTAATTGTAAAATCAATTCCTGTACCTCATCATGGCACAGAGCCAGGGGCTCTGAAGGCAAAAGCCAGTGTGGACAGCAGGCAGGACTCAGAGGCGGGGGGCGAGGGACTCCCTCATGCTTTGGTTCTATGGGAGACACCAGGACCTTGGAAAGGCCCCAGTCATCATTGAGATTGGTATGGTTGTGTTATTGTTATTGCTTGAATTTCCCTGCTGGGCTGGCAGGATCAGCTGGATCTTTGTTGAGCCAAAGAAAATAAGAAGTGTGTTTTCCTTGGCTTCTTTGCATCTTGAATGTGCCCTGAGATACATCCGTACCCAGTACCTTTCTGTTCTTCTGAAACTGGTATCATGAAAAGGTTGCTGACCGAGCACTCGGGAGACGGATTCTCAGCCTCTCGTCTCGGCTCTGTCTTTCGATCGCACCTTTGTCTCAGGAGAACACGACACATACGTGCCTCCGAAACTCTGTTTTGGTTGAAGTGGCATTAAACCAAGATGCTTCATCCATGCCCCCCAATTTAAAATTTTTTTTATGTTTATTTATTTCTGAGACAGAGACAGAGCATGAGTGCGGGAGGGACAGAGAGAGAGGGAGACACAGAATCCGAAGCAGGCTCCAGGCTCTGAGCTGTCAGCACAGAGCCCGACGCGGGGCTCGAACTCACAAACCGTGAGATCATGATCTGAGCCGAAGTCGGTCGCTCAACCGACTGAGCCACCCAGGCGTCCCATGCCCCCCAATTTAAAGGTGGGGCTGCTGAATTAAAGGTTCCCGATTTAAGAATAAGGCACAACTGTGGTTCAAAGAGCGAGCGGAGTCACTGGTCAATCAGAGCCGGGTTCCCACCTGACTCATTTGGGGAAGCAGTGACGAAGGTTTCAGTGTTTCAAACTTTCTTTGAGTTTCCTGATTTTGAAAGTCTATAAACTGTTCTGAACCAGATTTTCTCCTTTGCACACCAACGTGCTTCTTGCCTTTCTCCCTCTCCTCTCTCTCTTTTTCCAAAGTGGAGAGTGTGGGCTCTGGGGCGGGAATAGGTGAGACTACGGACTAATTGTGCTCCCCCCACCCCCGCCGGCCCCCAGCCCCAGCCCCAGCCCCGTGCACCATCAGGGTCTGCACAGAGGCCCCCAAGCATGAGCTACTTCGACCCCCCATGATGGATGTCACCTGAAATTGCATGGACCGCCTGCTCATGTTTTGGCTCTTCCCTCATCTGTTCCCAGCTGCTCCCTCCTCTTGTGACATCTCTTTGGGGATCTAATTTCTTCTCTGTGTTTTCAACGCCTCTCTTAGCCCCTTCCACAGACTGTCCTCAACTGTTATTTTGAGAAGACATTCCCCTGCCCTTGGTCCTGCCTCCTCCCACTGCAGGCACCTGCATTCCACAGCTGCCCAGCAGCAGCAACCTTCTCAAAAGGTTAGAGGACTTTCACTTTTACTTCTGGGTCTCCCGTGCTCCGCCCTACCGATGGCGATGGATTCTCCCTTGGTCGCCCCGGATAGCTGCTCTTCCCAAGGTCGGCATGACCACCTCCTCAGCAAACCCACTGGATGCCCCCACACCCTCTTACTTCAGTTATCTTCCACGGTGATGCCCTGCACAGACCTCTCCTTCCTCCTACAGTTTCCACCACTTTTCATCCTCTCTCGGTCTCTTTGGCAGGCTCCTGGTGGCCTTTTTCCTTTCTTGGAGTCTTAAACATTAATAATGTTCCACAGGGGTCCTCCCTGACCCCCTGCTTTTCTTTTCTGATGTCATATCCACGGGCTTTGCATCCATTCCCTTGGCTTTAACTTCTGTCCATTTGATGATTATGCCCAAAGCTTATTTCCTACCCATGCCTACACTGGAGTACTGCAAAGCCCAAGAATGTACACTTTACGCCCACTGGGCTGCTCCTCAGACCTAACATGCACCCAGAAGAACTGATTTTTTCCTCTAAACTTACACTGCAATGTATGTGCCTTCTTCTGATTAAAAGCAGTGCCCCCACCCCCAAAACCAGAAACCCCAGAGTCATCTGTGAATGTTCCCTTTCCTCCCTCCTCACATCCAATTCAGAACTGAGTCACACGGACTTTAACTCTCACATAATCTCTGCTGCCTTCCCCTTCCTGTCTGTCATCACTGCCGCTCCCCTTGTTCAGACCCCTGGCATCTGTCCTGTGACTCTATCAAGAGTTGTTTGGATGGTTAGTTCCCACCGGCCACCCCCACCCCAGTACATTCTCTGCCTTTCATCTGGGATTGTGTCCTGGGACAGTGACCTCCATGTGGGCTCTTGTGCTTGAGCTAAATCCATAGGAGGCCCTAGAAGATGGCAGAGGGTATGAGGGGAGAGATCGGTCCCCGTGGTTCTGGCTTTGGTTGTCTTCCTCTGAGGATACGGCTCATCCGGGGAGCTGTTCATCCACCCCTGGTTCTCTCCAGCCTCCAGTTACAGTGTCCCTCCTTCCCCTTGTTCTTTGGGCTGGCAACTTCCCTGGGCACTTCACCCTTAGTGGTTTTTTAACCTCTGTTTGGGTGTGCCAGTGGGTTTCCTGCTGGGACTCGGGCTGATGCACCTTTTAACTGGTCTCAGTCTTCAGCTCTGCCCTTCCCCCATTCATCCTCCATGCTTTTATGCAGAATGAACTTTTAACTGTAAGTCTATCATCCACATACTTAAAATTCTGCCATGACTTCCTTCAGTTGAAGAATGAGGATGGCAGGGCGGTTTCTGTGGCAGCGTCCTCCATGATCTCCTGCCTCTCCAGGCTTCTTCTACCTTGCTTGGCCCTTTGCAGGGTGGAACTGGCTAAGTCTAAGTGCTTATAAACCTGAATCGGTAGGGAGAGCCCTGCTCCATAGCTCTGAGGACTCTACACTCTGACCATGCTCTGTTTGTCCTGCTCGCTCGCCTCTCCCAGCATTGTACCACCATGTGAACCAATAGGGAGTTTTTCAGATTGTGTCACTTAGGTAAATGTTCCGAAAAACAGTTGAAAACAAGAAGTTTGACTGTTTTTCCTGATGGATGGCTTGTTTCCTCACAATTTGTTAAGTTGGAAATAAGGCACTTTCTGTTTAAAAAAATTTTTTTTAATGTTTATTTATTTTTGAGAGAGAGAGAGAGACAGAGTACCAGTACGGGATGAACAGAGATAGATGGAGACACAGAATCCGAAGCAGGCGCCAGGCTCTGAGCTGTCAGCACAGAGCCCGACATGGGGCTCGAACTCGTGAACCGTGAGATCATGACCTGAGCCGAAGTTGGATGCTTAACCGACTGAGCCACCCAGGCACCCCGAGGCATATTTTATTTTAAACAGAGACAGGAAGTTTGAAATGATGGGTTACTCATGGAAGCTCAAGACAGGTATTTTCCCATATGTGCAGCGACCTCTGAACATATTAAAGGAACATTTCCCCACATTGTACAAAGTATATTTGAGATTTTTGAACCCATTGATTTTGAAGTATGTGGGCTCAGGGAGTGGCGGGGGGGAGAGTGATTTTAAATCCCAGTGATAGGAGGCTGAACTCATCTTTCTCATCTGAAATATTGCCTTTAAGAACCCAGTGGAGAGGATTATGTCATTCCTTAAGTGAAACTTCATATTTCAGGAAAGCTAATTATTAATTATCCCAAGGGACTGAATCCCATGCTGGAACAGCTTTCCCTCATCCTTCGCTCTCAAATCTTATGTTTTCCTCGGTTAATTCGCTGAGGTCTGTGCTGTTTGGTGATTGATGGGAGACCGTAGAGAGGCCCGGGATGTGAGTCGTGGTGACATGACCGATGGCACTGTGGGGTTGTTTCCTGATCCATAAAACAAACAAATAATCTTTGTGACCTGATTGATCCTCTGTGATGGAAGTGGTTTTTAAACTGTGTTTTCTTCAGGGAAATGTCAATATGCATGAGCTTACTGAGTAATAAAGTGGGAAAGAGTAAGAGTGAGGTTAGAGCCAGATCAAGTTACACGCATTTCAGAAGAACGTCCAGCTCTATCAGTTTGATAGACCCCAAGACCAATTAGAAAAAGGGTGGTAGGCTCATGGATACCAACTGTGTGACATTGGGCAAATTACTTAAATTCTCTGGTTGTCAGTTATGCTTCTAGAACATGGGGGCAACAGTCCCCCACATGTGCTTATTGTGAGGAGTAAATCAACGGATAACCTATCAAGTATTGAATACAGTGCAAAGCATAAGGGCTCAATATATGGATGGATGATGACTTCTGCTGTGTTCCCGTGGCTGCTTTCATTGCTGTTGCTTAGACATTTCTATGCTTTTTCATGTGCTCCATTGCTGTGCTGTTTATGAAATCCACTCACTATCCTTCGGTCTTCATTGTGCAATAACTGTTTTCCACTATGTTGATTGGCAGGTTATGACTTCCATGGTAGCCTCCTTCCTTCTTTTGTTGCTCACAAAACTTTCAATATATAAATGCCCTATTTTTTTTTAAAAAAAGGTTTTTTAAGTGGGAGGAGTCACTTTGGACTTTAAGAATATGATTTTATAATTAGAAAAAAAAACCCCATCCTGGTAACAAACCCAGACATTTTGAGGTATTGTTGGAGATGAATTACCCATTTAAGATCATGGATTTTGGTGTGAAAAGAAAGTAAGTAACTGAGAATGTGAAATGCTGAACTAATGAGAGATTTCCATTACTGAAGAGTTTAGATGAGAGAAAATAGACAGTCTCTCTGTGCTGAAAAGCCCATCCTGAGCTCTAGAAAAATTAATGAAAGTGTCTATTGATAGCTCTTTATGCAATAAAAGTAACATTTTCAACAACAGGCAAATACTAGGAGCTGAATATGTATTTTTTTAATTAATGCTTAGTGTGCAAATAATTATTTTTGAAACCTGCTGGAAGTGTGTCCATATAAAACTAGAAGCATTTCCCTAAACATCTGTAGGACAATTCATTTTTAGAGCTATTTGCAGTGGCAACCTGAGAAACATTTACCCTTTGTAAGTACACAGTTCGCTTATGTTGAATACACTCACATTGCTGTGCAACCAATCTCCGGAACTTTTCCACTTTGCAAAATTGACCCCTGTACCCACTAAACAAAAATTCCCTATCACCCCCAACCCCTGGAAACCACCCTTCTACTTTCTGTCTCTGATAAAGACTACTCTAGATACCCCACCCATATAAGTGGGATCACACAGCATTTGTGTTTTGGTGACTAGTTTATGTCACGAGCATAGTGTCCTCAAGGTTCATCCACATTGTAGATGTCAGAAGGCTGAACAGTACTCCATCGCATGTATATACCACATCTGCTTTTCCATTCATCTATCGATGAGCACTTTGGTTCTTCCAGAACTTCTGACTATTGTGCACAGTGCTGCTGTGCACGTGGTATGCAAATATCTTTTTGACATTCTGCTTTCAATTCTTTTTCATATATATGCCCAGGAGAAGGGTTGCTGGATCATATGGCAATTCTATTTTTTTAATTTTTTGAAGAGCCTTCATACTCTTTTCCATGGTGGATACACCATTTTATATTCCCGCCAACAGCGCACTCCTACTTCTCTACATCCTCAGCGACTTTTGTTATTTTCTTTTTTGATAGTAGTCACCTTAATGGGTGTCAAGTGATATTTCATTGTGGTTTTGATTTGCATTTACTTAATGATTAGTGATATTGAGCATCTTCTCATATACTCGTTGGCCATTTGTATGTCCTCTTTGGAGAAATACATATTCACGTCTTTTGCCCATTTTTAAATTTGTTTTGTTGTTGTTGTTGACTTGTAGTAGCTGTTTATATATTCTGGACATTAATCTCCTATTAGGTTATGAATTACAAATATTTTCTCCTTTCTTTTTCACTCTGTTGATTATGCTCTGTAATGCACAGAAATTTTAAATTTCAGTACAGTCTGATTTCCTGTTTTTTATAATTATTTAATTTTTGTTTTCATTTGTTGTGAAGAAATATGGAGTCATTATAACAGATTCATTTGTTATTATTGTTTGTTGTTAAAAGCAGTAAGAATATTTAATAATCCCTTATAAAAAGAATTTTTTTTATTTTTTTAATTATTTTTTAATTTATTTATTTTTGAGAGAGACAGAGCACGAGTGGGAGACGAGCAGAGAGAGACAGGGAGACACAGAATGCAAAGCAGGTTCCAGGCTCTGAGCTGTCAGCGCAGTGCCCAACATGGGGCTCGAACTCACCAACCATGAGATCATGACCTGAGCCGAAATTGGACACTTAGCCGACTGAGCCACCCAGGCGCCCCAGAAAATGTTTTTTAAAAATATAATGCTTCTTATTTTCACCTCAAGTTTTTGTAGGGAATTCCTACAATCAAAGGCAAGAACTTAGACAAGTTAACTTTTTGGAATGGATAGGTAAAGGAAGAATAAATAACATGGCAATATTTCAGAAATAACTGGGTTTTTCTGAACAGATGTGAATGTTATTACCATTCAGTGATAGGGCCATTTATCCTGTATCCTGGTAGGCATTCTGTCTGCTTGGACAAAGAAGGCACATGCTATTGCCGTGTTCTACCGGAGTTGATTGTTCAGACTTTCTCAGCCTTTGTTGGTAAGTTTACACTAAAGTAAGCATGGATCTTGAGAAACTTAACAGAAGACCATGGGGGAGGGGAAGGGGAAAAAAGGTTACAAGCAGAGAGGCAGGGAGGCAAACCACAAGAGACTCTTGAATACAGAGAACAATCTGAGGGGGGTTGGGGGAGAGGTGAAAATGGGTGATGGGCATTGAGGAGGGCACTCATTGGGATGAGCCCTGGGTGTTGTATGTAACCAATTTGACAATGAATTATATAAATAAATAAATAAATAAATAAATAAATAAATAATTTAAGTAAGTAAGTAAGCATGGATAGTAAGCCAATGAGCTCTGAGTTTGACCTTCTTATAACCAATGGTTTTTCCCTTGTTCTTTTTGAATCTGCATCTAGAAACTGACCTTCTTCTTTACCAGAGAAAATATATTAATTCCCCATGAAAGATAGCCTTATATGATTAATGTAGACAGACTGATAGGGAACCTCAAAGGTAAGCTGAGTTATGGGTGCATGGGTGTTTTTCTTTTACCTTTATGCACACATACACACACACATGTAAACACACATGCATGCACACATACACACACACACACACGCACACACACATATAAACACATTACGGACAGTCTATAGATACAATAAATTTCATAATAAAAAATGAATAGCTTTACATTAAGTTCTGTTGGGAGTGAAAATTAGAACTATAAGTAATTTTCTATAACTTAGACATTTGCTACTGGAGATGGTAGTTTATGGCCCAAATTCTGTTTGATTTTCCTCAATGGTATTATGAGGCTTCAACAATGTAGTAAAAGATGAACTCGAATAAGAACCACAGGTTACCTAGTTATATGTTAGTAAAAATGAAGAAGATCCATAATACGTAAATTTTTAAATTGAAATACAGTGTTAAAAATTTCTCTCCTTGGGAAAATCCTTTTCCTTTGAATTAAACATTGTGAGGGGTGCCTGGGTGGTTCAGTCAGTTGAGCATCCAACTCTTGGTTTCGGCTCAGGTCATGGTCTCATGGTTCAAGGCCCATCTCGCACTGGTGGTGTTGAGCCTGCTTGGGATTCTGTCTCCCTCTTTCTCTGTCCCTCCCCTGCTTGCTCTCTATATCTCTTAAAGTAAATAAAAATAAACTTTAAAAACAAACAAACAAACAAACATCTTTGTGGTTCAAGTTAGAGATTCAGATGATGGATTAAACATTTCCTGCCCGTGCTTTTGTGCTCTGTGCATGAAAGATGGTGATTATTTGCACCTTAAGAAGTAGCATTTATTAAATTGGAAACTTGATGAAATTCAAGTGGAGTAGCAAACTCTTAGCCCATCTGGGAAAACTGAGGCTAGTTGTTTTTTTCAATCAAGGAAAAGCAACCAGAACAAAGTCAGTTGCACTAATTACAACTTCAGAATACTGTCATGGTGTTTGTCCATGACATTCACTTCGTCTAGCCCCTTCCTGTATTTCCCGGGCTTGATGAATTCTTGAACATATTTCCACCTCTCTTCAGATAGGACTGAAATGATTAAAAAATGGAAAGATCCTCTCCAGTCTCTGACAATATGTCTAACATTATGCTTACTTGTCTAAGACTCCTGTCTAGAGCCACGTGCATATTGGTTGGCTCTCTGCATGTCAGACAGCAACTGCCCTCTCATGAAGTGACAGACTGTGGATCTCCAGACAGAGGCTCGGTTTCTGTGGCTTACGAATAGTCCCAGAGAAGTCGGTCCCAACGTAGACGTCCTCTACAACATTCTAGCTTCAGAGTATTTGGATACGTTTATTGTTCCTTTAATCCAGGGATTTGCAGCTCATTTTCCTCTGAAATGGTACAGTTGGGGAAAATGGAATGCCAAATGATATTTTTAAATTTTTGTGCCGTTTAAAGATTGTTAGACTGTTTAATTGCAGAGTGAATTCCTTCCGTTTTACCTTGTTAGTCTATGATTATATGCGTTAATTTCATTAAGGTCTCTTTATTTTCAATCAAAGTGCTCCCTTTAATGACTAAGATTTTTAATAGAAAAATTTGATTTAATACTATTTTTATAAAGTTAGGATGAATTCTCTATCTCAAGAGATCATGTATAGGTTGAGTAACACTGGTTTTTATGCCAGGAAGAGCTACATGAGTAATCCAAAATTTTATCAGGTATGAGTTTAAATACTTGTACGTTTGTATAGTCCAGATAATGTGGATGAATGAATTATTTTCAAATTCAAAGGTCCTTAGGTAAGAAGACATTTACATAGCTTAAGATCCAGTCGTATTCAAAATCCAATCAAGCCACCAGCCTGTGTGAGAGTATTAGACTTTTCAGTAGAAGGAAAAAATAGGTCATGCCCATGTAGGGTTATGGGCTACATTCTTTCTCCTTCTTGATGGTACAGAGCCATTGATCTATTGACCATGTGGAGTCTAGTACCTCTCATAAGATCAGCTAACAAAATCCCATGAAAACATTGGCCAAAGGAACATGTCAAAGGGAATCCCAATGAGACTGAGAAGATGGTTGTCTTCCCTAGAAAGCAAGCACTTTTCACCTCTGAGAAGATAGGGAATTAAAATATAAATGTTTAAGAGAATCAAAACCATAATGCTAATATTTTTGTTTAAAGGAGAATCTGTGAACAACTGGTAACTTACAGACATGTAATTTTAAGGTCACCCTAGTATAATTACAGCCTGATAATTCCAGTTTAAAATATATAATCATTTAAACTTGGGATTTGGGGCAGAAATCTCAACCAAATTTATGTTCTTCATTAGAATGTTTAAGATAACATAAGGTTTGTGGCATTTATAAGGTTAACTTATTAAATGCATGAGAACTACTTATGTGCTTAGGGAAGTTTCTCATCTGGGCATTTGTGACACTTAAAAAGGATTAGACATATCAGTTGGTAACAAACAGCATTCAAGGTCATCACTGCTGTGAGTTTCCAAGGTGTGCCTTGGGATTCTGTGGGGTCCCCAGGTCCATTAGGGATTTCACATGGTCAAAACTATTTTCATAACACTACTAAAATTTTAGACTGTTTGCCTTTTCACTCTTGCTGCCTCAGCACGTCCAGTGGACTCGCCCAGAGGCTTCCCCAAGTGCGATATTGCAACAGACAGAATTCGGAAGCAAATAGGAGAATCCAGCTGTCTTCTGTTAAGCCAGTCATTAAAGAGATTTGCAAAAATGTAAAACAATGCCACTTTTTTACTGAAATTTTTTTTGCTTTGGAAAGTCTAGTTATTTTTCACTGAAAGATAAGTCATTCATGCTAATCTGGGGGGTCGATTTATTTTTTAAGTGAATTAATTTTTTTAATTTCTAGTTTTTATTTCTAATACAGTAAATATTTATAGGTATAATTAACATAAAGAACAGCTGATTGGTGTTATTTTTGAGCATGTAAACGCATCCTGAAACCTACAACCTTGAGACTATTCTAAATTAATTGCTAAAGTTACCACATTCATGGGGTGTAGAGGTGGTGGCTAAGTAGAATGCCTAAGAAAGCCATGATTTTGATTTGTAACTCTAATGAGTCAAAAATTAAATCTTGGGGTGCCTGGGTGTCTCAGTTTGTTAGGTGTCCAGCTGCAGCTCAGGTCATGATCTCACAGTCTGTGAGTTTGAGCCCACAAGCCCACGTCGGGCTCTGTGCTGACAGCTGAGAGGCTGGAACCTGTGTCAGATTCTGTGTCTCCCTCTCTCTCTGCCTCTCCCTCGCTCACGCTCTGTCTCTCTCTGTCAGAAATGAATAACGTTAAAAAAAAAAAAAAAGAAAATTCTTAAATCCAAAGTCAACCTCTAAGTAGTCTCTTCTATGCACCCTAGATGCCCTTAAGACCATCAAACAATGTACCATTACATAAACAGGATTGCACCCAAAAATGTGAGCCTCCTGACTGCAGTCCTATCCCACACGCCCTCTGAGAAGGAACACTGGCTTCTTACTCTCATCCACTTGGCCTCTCTTCCCTCTTGCCACTCAGGTTCCATTTAGGTGGAAATATATTATTTTCTAAACTTAAACAGCAAAAAAAGGTTTCCAGATCAGCAGAATGATAAAAAATTCATGTGCTATGGGCCAGCCCAACAGGCTAAACTCATTCTTTCCCTAGAGCCAGGGATCACTCTGGGCCCCTGGCCTCACCTGTGCAAGGAGAAGAGTAAGGCAGTAATCCTGCATCAGGTGGTGGTGAGAGATGAATTCATACATTTAAGGAGCTTAGAATAATGCCTAGCATAAGATAGCTGTACAGCAAGTGCTAGATCTATTTTGATTGTTAAAAAAGAGTTTTCTAGTTCCCTTTAACAAATACATAGGCGTCTGGCTGGAACAACGGCTTCTTGGGGTGGAGGCTGCCTATATCCCTTGCTTTTATGTCCCCAAGGAAAAGAGAAGTACCTGTAGGACCTGTATTAATGGTGGGATCAGTTTCTTCAATAACTTAGGATGTTGGCAGAAAAAAATAAAATTCTGACTCAGCTTCTTTTTGTTACAAGAAAGTGATTTTATTTTTCCATTTAAATTATTTATCTCAGTGGAATGCCACCAATATGAAAAACTAAAATGAAAAAGACTCCGTTTAAATCAACCTTTCTGTTATATGTGTGTGTATCACAAATTAATTTTGGAATTTATTACTTGACCTGAAAAATACACAAAAGTTAGCATGCGTTCCTTAGATTTATTTGAATTTTTTTTTTCACTGCAAGTCATGGTTGTAAAATTTAAAAGTATAAGATCAAGTGGAATTTATTCCAGGCATGCAAGGATGGTTCAACCTCATCAACCCTCAATGTGATACACTACATTAACAAACTGAAATGTAAAAATCATATGATCATATCAATAAATGCAGAGCAAAAGCATTTGACAAAACTCAACATCCATTCTGATAAAAACTGTCAACAAACTCAGTGTACAGGGAAGATATCATAACATGATAAAGCCCATATAGGACAAGTCCACAGTTAGCATCATTCTCAACATTGAAAAAAAACTGAAAGTTTTTCCTCGAAGATCAGGAAGAAGAGGAAGACACCCACTCTCACCACTTCTACTCAACATAGTACTGGAAGTCCTAGCCAAAACAGTTAGGCAATAAAAATAAATCAGAGGCATCCAAATAAGAAAGGGAAATATAAAATTGCCTCTATTTGCAGATGACATGATGTGATATACAGAAAACCCTAAAGATTCCACCAAAAAAAAGTCAGAACTAATAACTCTATCAGTAAAGCTGCAGGATACAAAACCAGTGTACAAAACCCAGTTGCTTTTCTGTACACCAACAACAAACTAAGAGCGAAATTAAGAAAAAAAATCCCATTTATAGTTGCATTAAAAAAATAAAATACCTGGGAATAAATTTAACCAAGGAGGTGAAAGATCTATACACTGAAAACTATAAGACATTGAATGAAAGAAATTGTAGAAGACACAAGCAAAAGATATTCTGTGCTCATGGGATGGAATAATTAAAATTATTAAAATGTTCATACTACCCAAAGCAATTTGCAGATTCAGTGCAATCCCTATTCGAATTCCAACAGCATTTACCAAAAATGGAACACACCATGCTAAAATTTGTGTGGAATCACAAGACTCTGAGTAGCCAAAGCAATCTGGAGACAGAAGACAAAGTTGGAGAGATCACACTTTCAAATTTCAGACTATATTGCAAAGCTAAGTTATCAAAGCAATATGATATTGACATAAAAACATAGCTATAGATCTGGGGTGCCTGGATGGCTCAGCTGATTAAGCGTCCTACTCTTGATTTTGACTCAGGTCATGATCCAATAGTTCATGAGATCAAGCACTATGTCAGGCTTTGTGCAGCCAGTACACAGCCCACTTGGGATTCTCTCTCTCCCTCTTTCTATGCCCCTTCCCTACTTTCTTTCTCTCCTGCTCTCAAAGTAAATAAATAAATATTATAAACATTAAAAAAAACACAGGCATAGATCAATGGAATAGAATATAGAACCGGGAAATAAACCCAAGCATATGTGGTGAATTGATTTACAAAAAAGTAGCTGAGAATGTACTGGAGAAAGGACAGTCTCAATAAATGGTGTTGGTAAACTGGACAGCCATGTGCAAAAGAATGAAACAGCCCTATCATATAAACAAAAATCAACTCAAAATGGATTAAAGATTGCATGTACGACTTGAAACCATAAGACTTCTGGAAGAAAAACATAGCTGGTGAGCTCCTTGACATTGGTCTTGGCAAAGATTTTTTGGATTTGATGCCAAAAGCAAAGGCAACAAAAGGAAAAATAAACAAGTGGACCTACATCGAATTACATATACAGCTTCTACACAGCAAAGGAAACTATCTATTCTGTTAACTTGATAATGAAAACATGCTTCACATTATTCCCTGCATTCTGTTTTAAGATTGTAACATAATTATGCCTTCTTTTATTTGTGTTTAGAATTGGGGAAACCTTTCATTAGGTGGCTTCCCATGGGCTCCTAAGAGTTTATGTATTTACTT
The DNA here is from genome assembly GCF_027475565.1 of Acinonyx jubatus. Lineage (NCBI taxonomy): Eukaryota > Metazoa > Chordata > Mammalia > Carnivora > Felidae > Acinonyx > Acinonyx jubatus. The sequence goes on from NC_069393.1 coordinate 9,749,743, forward strand.
TTAAAGGAAGATGCTTTTTCATTGGAAGAAATGACCAAGTATGTATTAATAAACAGAGTAGTTTTCAGACTTTCTGAGGTCCTGAGTTCCTTTATTTAATAAGCCCCACTCTGTATGATAATAAACAGAATAAACTGCACCTTAACTTAAATATAATTTTTGTTGTGGATAAACTTTGAAGTTTATATATAATTATATTTTGAAATCATTTAGTTATAAATGAATCAAACTCATTTATCACTCACTGACTGAGGTTTCTTGGTGAATATCATGGTAAATGCAGGATTAAATAATTCTTCCAGCTTTATGTGCTTATCACATGTACCTACTTTGTTCAAAGGTTGTTTTGGAAAATGTTCCCCACATACTTATTGTTTAAATAAACTTTTGTGGACTTTAATAATTTTGAGCTTCAGAAAAGAGCAGCTCTGACAAAATCCTTGCTGGCAAGAATATGTCCTTCTAAATACTTCCATCTGTTTTAATTGTTCTGTACGCTCTAAGAGAGCTAACATAGATACTTTCACCTGCAAGAAAGTGCCAGAACTGACTTGCCAAACCATAAAATAATAAACCTTGATAGTTCTGTGGTTTAGAATATGGACAGGTTCGTTTGGTACTTTATTTTTTTTTTTTTAATGTTTCCTTATTTTTGAGAGAAAGACAGAGTGTGAGCAGGGGAGGGGCAGAGAGAGAGGGAGACACAGAATCGGAAGCAGGCTCCAGGATCTGGGCTGTCAGCACAGAGCCCCATGCAGGGCTTGAACTCCAATGGCGAGATCATGACCTGAGACGAAATCAGGACCCTTACCGGACTGAGCCACTCAGGCCCCCCGTTTGGTACTTTATAATATCACCTTGCAAATGCAGATAGTGACCATGGGTACCAGTAAGTAGTAACACATGGGCAGAAACATTAATGAAAGTCAAAGTTGATTAGTGCCATTACTCAGTTGTGGGGAAAATGTGGCGATTTTCACCAGGACAAAGGTTTTTAGTACAAAACTGTTAGGCATAAGGTTTGCTTAAAGAAAAATTTTAACCTCACAAATAAATTTGACATACTATATAGATAGCAGTTCAGCCAAAATCATTTTTCTTATAGAGCCTCACTTTTTCTTTATTTTCTGTTGCATACATTTGCAGGACATTGGAAAATACAATAAATTGAAACATACAGTGGACTTATTATTTTTTTCCAGCTGTATTGAAACATAATTGAATCCCCGAACTGCACATATTTAAAGCAACCAGGTTGAAGTTTTGACATAATATATACATTTGTGAAGCCATCAACAAAAACAAGACACTGAGAATGTTTTGTCACTTTGTAATGTTTTGTAATGTAATTTTTTGAAATCTTTCCGTTCTCCATTCACCCTTAATTCCCTGTCATCAACCAACCACTGATGTGCTACCTGGCAGTATAGCTCAGTTTGCATTTTCTAGAATTTTATACACATGGAATCATATAATGGGCACTCTGTTTTGATCTAGCTTCTTTCACTCAGAATAATTATTTTGAGATTTTGTCATACTTTTATGTGCATCAGTAGTTTCTTCTTTTCTCTTTCTTATTAGTAATCAAGTATGCTGATATTCTACTATTTATCCATTCACCTCTTAGTAGACATTTGGGTTGTTTCCAGCATTGAGCTATTAAAAAAAAAAAAAAAAAAAAACTACTGTGAATAGGGGTGTACATATCTTTGCATAGAAAATGCTTCCTTTTCTCTTAGGTTAATACCCAGGAGCAAAATGTCTGGATCATATGGTAGGTATATGTTGAACTTCTTAGGAAATTCACACACTGTTTTTCAAGGTGGTTATAGATTTTACATTCCCAGCAGCAAATGAAAGTCCCAGGTGCTCTACGTTTTTGCTAACGCTCACTGTGGTCAGTGTTTTTCATTTTAGTCCTCCTAGCAGATGGATACTGGTATTTATTTTTATTTGCATTTCCCTAATGGCTAATGACCTTGGGCATCTGTTCATGTTGCTTATGTGCCATTTGTATATATTTTTTTAGTGAAGTGTCTGATAAAATCTTTTTTATCGTATTGTTCATATTTTCTCTTGGGCTGTTCATTCTATTATTGAGTGTTAATAGTTCTTCATATATTTCATGTAAAGTCTTATAAGCTAGAATTTACAGCTAATTTGATGCTGTTTAAACTTTTATCCATAAATTCATCAAACTAAAGTTCTATAACTTTTTTAACGTGTATTTATTTTTGAGAGACAGAGAGAGACAGAGCATGAGCAGGGGAGGGGCAGAGAGACGGAGACACAGAATCCGAAGCAGGCTTCAGGCACCGAGGTGTCAGCACAGAGCCCGACATGGGGCTCAAACTCACAGACCACGAGTTCATGACCTGAGCCAAAGTTGAACACTTAACCAACTGAGCCACCCAGCTGCCCCAAAGTTCTATAACTTTTAAAATTAATGCTTTTTAAATTGATTCAACGTATGAATCATCTCTTGTTTTACTGTGTGTGCTCCAAGCACTATGGTATCAGGAGGCACCTGGTGGCTCAGTCGGTTAAGCATCTGACTCTTGATTTCAGCTCAGGTCATGTTCTCAGGATTGTTAGATCAAGCCCTGAGTCAAGCTTTGTGCTGGGCATGGAGCCTGCTTAAGATTCTCTCTCTCTCTCTCTCTCTCTCTCTCTCTCTTTTTCTTCCTCTACCCTTTTCCTCTACACTTGCATACTTGTGCTCTCCCTCTCTCTAAAACAGAAAAAAACTGTGCTATCATTATTTATGCCTCTTATTTTTTTTAATGCCTACGTATTCTATATATTAGATTACAATTTCTCATGAAATGGTGTTTTTCTGTCCCCTTTTTTATGCCATAGTTATCAAGTCCTCCTTGATGCTGTTCCTGATCTATTCTGTATTTATAAAACCTCGTAGCTTTATATAGATACGGTAAAAGCTAAAAGTGAATAGCACTTTTCCTTGCTAGGCATTATTCTAAATCATTCTGAGGTCTTTACATACATTAGATACTTTGGTCCTCACAACACCATGAGTGTGCTAATGTGACCCCATTTAGAAACGAGAAAACCTAGTAAAAGAAAGACATTGGCCCAAAGTCACGGATGAGTAGGGGGAAGAGTTAGGACTCACTTCACATCTGGGCTGTCTGGTCTGAGTGTACAAACTCTAGATCTCTGTTAAAGGCTTGGAAATTTTCTTTTAAAAAAAGCTATGGATGTGAATGATTTTTCTGTCACCAAATTAACCTTTGTATAAATAAAAAAATTTGAGTGCTAGCTTTGTTGCCCTTTCTAAGTAGTGGAAATATCAAAATGTATAGGAGAAAAGAAAACAAAGTTAAGCTTACTGGAAAAATCTATAAATTCTAAACCAAGCTCTATCCATTAAATTCATTGAGTATCATGCACTCATGTGCTAATTTTTCTAACATGTAAATAGAATAAATAGACAATGGAAGTAGTATAATATCATATAAATAGACAATTCTTTAAACATTGGATAAATCCAGACTTTATTTTTTCAAAGTAACCATTATGCCTAAGGTGGGGCTCAAACTCACGACCCGGGTATCAAAAGTTGCGTGCTCTGGAGACTGAACCAACCAGGCGCCTGTAAATCCAAATTTTGTAAGTGACATGTTTTGCATCCAAGAGAAAATTTAAGATTGACCATTTCTGTAGACAAAATTTCATAACATGGCAAATTCAGACAAGTCTCCTAAAACTTATTGTCAATAGGTTATAATTAAGAAGTGTGTGATATTGGGGAGCCTGGGTGGCTCAGTTGGTTAACCATCCAACTCTTGATTTTGGCTCATGTAGTGATCTCACAGTCATGGGATAGAGCCCCTGATGGGGCTCTGCACTGAGTGTGGAGACTGCTTGAGATTGTCTCTCTCCCTCTCTCTTTGCCCCTACCCTACTCATGCATTCTCTCTCTCTCTCTCTCTCTCTCTCTCTCTCTCTCAATGTTAAATGTGTGATATTGATGTTGATGAAAAATGAAGAGAAAATTCTCACAGATTTAAAGAATTCTAAGTACAATTTATAAAATTCTAATTTACAGGATTGAGTTTATACACATGGAGTCATTCATAAAATAACTTAATCGTTGGGTCATGGAGGTGGGATTGCTCTCATGGGTTTCTAAATTGGTTCTTTCCCTTTCCCATGTCTTCATGAATCTGACAATGAACTCTCTCTGCTTAAAGATATTCAGAGATGGAAACGCCATGTCTTTATTTTAAATCATAAATCTGAGTGTTTTGTCGTATCAGAGGGATAATCATAATTCCTACTGCTCTGACTTTCTTAGAAAGGAGACTCGTAGAAGACATGGACCAGATTTTTAATTTTTATTTTAATTAGTATGTCACGAGACATAATACCACATCTAATTTAGCAGTTCTTGCCTAATTATTAGGTGATTTTATTAATTGGCACATAGCTGTAGAGAGCATTTTTGTGTCTTGAACGGCCACTTCTGATGAATCAAGGGTATCAACATTTTCTGAGTTTTGCATTTAGAACTCTTCCTTAAAGCAGAAAATATGTTTTTCCCTCTTCTATAAATTGTATGCCGTCTTCCTCAGACAGATAAGGAAAAAGCAATCAAACCCACCGATAACAGAAACCGGCCTATTCCTCACTGCCTGCCAACCCCACTCTTCATTACACACTGAGAAATGTCGGTCTGACAGGGTATCATTCACAAGCAGTTTGATTTCTAGTTGTTTTATTTTTTCCTTCTCCATCATTTTTTTTTCCATTTCCTACAGGATGCACTTAAGGAAATGCTGCCCGTTGTCTCACATTAAATGTCCGGATCCACTATGGAACTTTGTCCCCACTGAATGTTTCCCTGTGTTGTGAGCTGGCAGTGGTGTGGAATAGCACAGCGGTTGAGCGCCCCAGCCGTGGAGCCGCACAGTCCGGCTTCAAACTCGGCCACTGGCACTTACTACCTGGGTCATCTTGAGTAAGCTTCCCTTCCAGACCTTTACTTTCCCTTCTCAGGGGCAGGGAGGATAAGAGCACCTTGGCATAGAGTTTTTATGAGAATTAGAGGTAGTTCCTGAGGACCGTCTGGAGTACGTCAGATGCTATACGGCTAAGCTAATCCACTTCTCTGACCATGAACTCGAGACTAGGAGAATGCGCCCTAAAAGCATAGCACAAAATAGGCCGATGTGACTTGGGGCGTCCTCACCTTATCCTCCCTGTGGCTGTCCCAGTGGTGCTGGGAGGACGTGACAGGCAACAAAGAGCTGATGTGATAGCTCATCAAACACAAGTTTTTGCCAAGCTAGGTGCAGATTACACCTCTGTGCACACAGGAAGCAAAGGCTGAACGCGCTGTCACTCTTAAGGCCAGTTCTGCCACTTTACTGATCATCGCTAAGGAGCCACGAGTGAGCTGGAGGAGAACGAGCCATGTCAGAGCAACAAAGTGCTGTGATTTTTTTTTTAAGTAGAATTGAGACAACATATATCTTTATGCATATTTAGACATAGGGTTTGTAGTTATAGAAAAATGAGTATCACACAGATTATATATTCTAAAAATCTCCCACTCTCAGGTACCACATAATACAGCACTATTCACGGTCAGCCTCGTGCACATGCACAAAAAGTTGAAGCCTAAGGAGTTACAGGTCTCAAAACAAGTAATGTTAGTTGATGAAAGATCTGTAGGTAAAGAGAAATGAAGGGGCCGTAAGAGAATAAAAACAAATGTCAGTCATTGGGTATGTGTGCATCTGTCTGTGTGTCAGTCTGTCTCTCTCCCTCTGTCAGTCTTTCTGCTTGGGTGTTTCTTACTCTCTATTGCTGTCTCTTTCTTTTACACATACATGCACACGGGCAATGAGACCCACTCTCTCCACATTAATGACTCTAATCACTAATCAGAAATGTAAAGTCATGACAGCAGTAATCAAGAAGTATGCAGTATCTCATTTAAGAGAAAAAGAAGAGTAAGGTGGCTGCAATACCTCTGTGTCTGGCCTGTACTTTCTTAAAGACCAAGTTTCTAATTATTTCAAAAGTATGTGCAATCTTACTGATTTCTTACAACTAAGCAAATAAAAATATCAATTGGATAACATTATTAGAATGAATAACCAAAAGATACAAGACAACAGTACTCTCTATAATGTGAAATTTCAAATAAAAATCCAAGGTGGGGCCTGGGGGGCTCAGTCGGTTGAGCATCCAACTGTCGATTTTGGCTCAGGTTATGATCTCAAGGCTCATGAGATGAAGCCTCTGCCCCTCTCCATTGCCCATTCTCTCTCTCTCTCTCTCTCTCTCTCTCTCTCTCTCTCTCTCTCTCTCAAATAAAAAAACAAACAAATAAAAATCCAAGTTAAGGATTCATCATGTTGTATATGTGGGAGATTGGTTGTCGAGTCCCGCTAGGAAGACACAGAAATAATGGTTATAATGTTAATGCTTATGCACAGAATAGGCTCACACTGGGCTTGAGAAAAATAAATCCTGAACCTAAGTTTAAATGTCTTCTTGTCTTTTGCTGTACCCCAGATTCCCAGTGACTCCTCTTGTCTACCACAGGCAGTCAAAGTGTCCAGTTTTTCCCTCATCCAGCAAAACCTGTGCTCTCCCAGAATGGCTGGCACTCCATGTGGTTGAAGGAAAACTGTGCTTTAATTCATGCAAAGGTGGAGATGATTTCATGGATTACGGAAGCATTTACATATAGAGTATTTTTAAATCCCTACTTGAGTACTTAATTGCCAAAAATTCATGTCATCTTTTTCAACGTAATGAATATCTCAGATATAATAGGATCAACAGAATTTTGAAAAGCAAAATGGAATACAAAGATATTAGATTCAAATAAAAATACCCTTCTATTAGCTTGAAAAGTATTCACTTCTGTCTAGTCTTCATAATATGGGAAAAGTTGATATATTTTTTCAAGAGTTATTATTTGGTTGACTATTTCTTTTTTTTTGTCTTTTTAAAAATTATTATTTTAATTCCTGTGTAGTTAACACACAGGGTTGGTTGACTATTTCTTAATTAATAATTCTCATGGGTTTTTTTTTTTGAATGACTCGTAGTTTTATTTCAGTCTAATTGTTTTCTTCTCCCCCCATCTTGCTCACGTTTTTGGGGGGCGATCTCAATAAAATGGGTGTTACTAGAAGGAAACCATCTCTGTGAACTCGAGATGGCCCTCTCTAGGGAAAAATACAAATGCCTTCATGCCACCAGCCATCAGTCAGGAATAAGCTCCTCCCATTGCCTGGCTCCCTGGGGAGAAATGACACTTCTTTCTAATGAAAGAACTCCCTTAGTCTTGAAGCATCACCGTTGTGACTCTGGGGATCCTTCAGGCTGCTTCTGATCTGGAAAGACAAGAGTATAGCCTTGGTTATGAGAAGGCGGTATGTGTTAACCTTTTACCTACCAAAGATACCGTTCAATCCAGTAGGGAAAAGCCATACTAACTCAGAACACTTGAGCATTTTCTGAAAGATATTTAACAAGAAAAGCTCCAGGGGAGCTGATTAAATATGTTGCTTGCACCCCCAACAGTATTCTATTTCCCAAGAACAGCTGTACAATAGGAATTGCCAAAATTGTAATTCATCACATCAAAATTGACCTTTCCAAATATTTAAGAGGTTGAGATTTTAGCAAACTACAGTTTCAGGAGCTCATTAGATTTTCAAGAGTGTATCCTAGAATATCATGGTTACATTTCAAAATGTGGCATTTAAAAATATGTATGTTGAATATTGTTATTGAATTTTTTTCCTATCCCAAATCAATTAGTTTTTGTTGTGTAACACAGCAGGCAGTATTCTCTTTTCAGGAAGACAAATTTATTTTTCATGATGTTATAGAGTCTATGAATTTGGAGAAAATACCAGTCCAGACTCAAGAGCAAATTCATTTTCAAGCTAGGCTAGAAAAGAAATAGATGTCTTTTTCTGTAGTGAAGTAGAAAAGAGTCCTGGGCTGTGCAATGCAGCATTTGCCCTTGTCTTCCTAGGAAAACTTCACATGGCCAAACAAAATTGGACGAGCAAGTATCAGAATGCATCTGTCTTTAGGAAATTCATGATGTGTACCTCAGTTTTAATTTCTGAATGATTCTGTTGTAAAGATGATGGTAATGTAGTATTTAACCCAGTAATGTCCAAATTTATTTGAGCACCAGATCTCTTTTTTAAATACTGTGCAGCTCCTAGATGTCAGGTGCAGTCTAGAAAAGGTTGTAAACACCAGTGAAGAGTCTTCTGATTGCCTGATTTTGTCTACTCCAAACACTATCCTCTTGGTCACATATCAGAATCTAGACAGTTAAGGTGGCTCACTACAGCAATGCCAGCACAAGTTAATTTTTATAAAAATTAGATAGTTTTGTGCCAGAAAAATTGAATCTACAGTGTGGTGTTAAAATGTCTATATTTTTAGGGGTGCCCTGGTGGCTTGGTCGGTTGAGCATCTGTCTCTTGATTTTGGCTCAGGTCATGATCCCAGGGTCGTGGGATTGAGCCTTGCATCAGCCTCCACACTCAGTGTGGAGCCTGCTTAAGATTCTTTCTCTCTCTCCCTCTGCCTACATCCCCTGCTTATACAGTCTCTCTCAAAAAAAAAAAGGTCTATATTTTTATATGTATATTATATACAGTATGCTGTGTATACTAATACTAATTTCCTTTGCTTGCCACACACACACACACACACACACACACAATGGATAACAATCTGTAGCTAAGAAGACCACTGTAGCGGTCCACTGGAGGGTCCTTTTGTCCTTTTGTGTCTGGATTTGAATAGTCTGTGATAGTCCCTTTTACATCCCCACACTATTACTATTTCAGGTACCGTGTCCTTAAGTATTGTGCTTCTCTTGTGTCTTATAGGAGCATTTAGAAATCTCAGACTCTGCCTGCAGTTGTTAAGTGTCTGCTTTTGTTTGCCCGTTTAATCAGCCATATCCCTGAGGAATCTGGCTTAGCTGTAGTGTACTCTGAGAAGTGTCGCCATTAAGAACTTACCAGGCATGACTTCACTGTTTCCTCTGGTCTTAGCTGTATGTCTACCTGAGAAGCAGTGTCGACTTAAGGGAACATTTGGTGCATGCAGTCCTTATCTACAATCCTGTGGAAGAGCTAGACACAAGAATAGGAAGTAGGGCTGATTTTTAATTACAGGCAGCATGGTAGCCACAGATGAAGCGAGCGGCACAAAGCAGGAATGTTGGGAAGACAGGAAGCGCAGAGAGGGCGTCAGGCATGGAAGATCCTGTCAGACTTGAAGGTGAACTCAGGCTTCATATTGCAGAGGATTTGTTTCAGATTACTTTTGCATCAAATGCACCTGCTTATAAAAAAAGAAGTTGAAAACAAGAATGATACAGAACACACATTCCCTTTATTCAAAAGACAGCCATGTTGTCATTAGGATGTAGTATTTCCTTCTCTGTCTTACAAGTTCTTTTATCACTTCTCTGAGCTGAGTTCATGCTTTTAACTTCAGGCTGTGGGTGAGAAAACCAAAACACTGAATCAAGCGCCTGCCCAAAGTCCAGACTCAGCGAGGGCTCAAGAACATGGAAACTTCCTGAGTACTGAAATGAAGACTAAAGAAGGGGGGAAAAAAGGGAAAAAAAAAACTCTTCTCCAAACAAGCAAATAATAGGCATAGAGCAAAGTCTATTTTCATTATTACGTTTTAAGGAGTCTATCTATCTGAGGTGTGGTAAACTAAGCTGGCATTATGACTAATTGTTCATCACAAATCTGTTCCAAAGCGTAGTCAGTGAGTGTGGGCGCCCCACTACTAAGAAATCTTGGGCTCCACATTCACCAGTGGTCTTTTTGGGTGTCTCTCAGATGCCTAATGGAAGTCCCCAAAAGAATATCCTTTATAAGAATCTAGGCTTTAGGTACATTTTCCCCCTTAAAATTCATCCCGGTAAACACAATTATTTGCTCCGGCTTTGTAAGACTGGTTTGACCAAAAATAAGAAATACTCCTTTCTGGCTTTTACAGTTGTATTATGACCTAACTTCAAAGACAAAGAGAAAGACTGAGATTTAAGGGCTATAATTATAAGCCACCTGAGCAAGGACTCCTGAAAGGTTAGCTGAAGAAAAGGGTGATTAACATATCCAGGCATGTGAACTGAGTCATTTCTGGCTGAAGGGTAGCATTTTAAAGATATAATATTGTTTGTAAAATTAAGGAACTTCAAGACTGGACCTTTTCCTTTGTTATATATATTTTTTGAACTTTTAGAGAATACAGGAAACCATTGGGTGGGTTAGGCATTTTTAAAATTATAGTTTTATGGAGAAAATAATAGCAGTGGCTTTTAAATCAGAATGTTTTTTTCCATTCAGAGCAACTCACTGAATGGAGCACTTACTTGTTTTCACTCAGTACAAAAATTCTATCTCTGAATGGTAGTTCCTGTTGTTTTTCCTAAGATACATTTTCCAAGGATTATCTCCCTCTTAAGCCACCACATTGGAACATTGGCCAAAGGTGCCCCTAGAACAAAACTATCTCTGAATCCCAACAGATAATAAAGAGGTAACACTGAGAACACTGATTTTCTTGCCAAAAATAAGATAGATTTACTGATTGATCAAAAGATAGAGAGAGATAAATACACAATTATGGGAAGTGGGAAACAAAACTGCTACAACCTTTTTGATAAGGAACTGGCATGATTGACTTAAACATAAAACATGAAGACCGTATGATCCACAAATTATAGCTTTAAGAATATATAACTACCAAAATGAACATACATATACACAAGGATGGTTATTGCTAAATTGTTTTTAATAGAAAAAAAGGAAACAATCCTAATCCCATGAACAGTAAAAGGATTGAATAAATTATGGCACTTTGTGCCGAGGTGGGTTCACCAACTCTTACAAAGCATGAGTTAGACCTAGACCCACTGATGAGGAATATTACTGAGAACAGCATATGCTTTGTAACGTGAATGTTAGGGTAATTGTACAGAATGACAAGACAAGACACAGGGAACAATAAACATCAAACTAGTAAATTCAAGGGATTGAATTTGGGAATGAAAATGAGGGAAAGACAAATTTATTGATTTTTTTTCTCTTTATGTAACTAGTATATTTTGGTTTATTAAATGAGCTTTATGACTTTATAAATACAAAATAGACAATATTTTGTTATGTATTATTGTGCATGAGTGGCCATTGAATTCTGTTTCTAAGCGGTTAGGTTGCCTGGAATTTGGGCTGACCGAGATGAAGGCTCCAGAACAAAAAGTTAATGGTGGAACCCAGGTGAACAAAACTACCTCCTGCCCCCACCTTATTCTTCCCACTCAATTTCCATAGACTCCTTGGAATTATAGATAGGTTATTATCCTAGGCTTATCCATAAATACATGTCTCGACTCATAAATACCTCTATATCCAATGGGGATACAAAGGCGGAAAACTGGGGCGCCTGTGTGTCTCAGTCAGTTGAGCATCTGACTCTTGATTTTAGCTCAGGTCATGATCCCAGGGTCATGGGTTCGAGCTTTGCCTCGGACTCTACACTGAGCATGGAACCTACCTGGGATTCTCTTTCCCGCTCCCTCTGCCCCCTTTTCTTGCTCGTCACTCTCCCTTTCTCTCAAATAAAAAAAAAAAGGTGGAAAATAATAGTTTTTCTGTATAAAAGGAAAAGTGGAAATGTACAAACCCATGGCTTTTTTTCCTTCCCACCTCATTTCTTTTTTTTTTTTTTTAATGTTTCATTTATTTTTGAGACAGTGAGAGACAGAGCATGGACAGGGGAGGGGCAGAGAGAGAGGGAGACACAGAATCTGAAGCAGGCTCCAGGCTCTGAGCTGTCAGCACAGAGCCCAATGCGGGGCTCAAACTCATGAACCGTGAGATCATGACCCGAGCCGAAGTCGGACGCTTAACTTACTAAGCCACCCAGGAGCCCCCTTCCCACCTCATTTCTACCAGCAATACAGATTAACTACTTTTCGACCAACCTACCTCACAAGTTTTAGAACTATGTTGAGGGGCACCTGGTGGCTCACTTGACTGAGCATCTGACTTTGACTCAGGTCATGATCTCATGGTTCGTGAGTTCAAGCCCCACATCCATCTCTGTCAGCACAGAGTCCCCTTCTGATCCTCTGTCCCCCTCTCTCTGCGTCTCCCCAGCTTGCACTCTCCCAAAAATAAATAAATATTTTAAAAAACAGATGAAAATAATCATGAATCACATGTGATAAATGACTCTTTCACTCTTTAATTCAGATGTAGGCCACACATAATATTCAATGTGGTGCATCGGCTTCAAATTAATTATGTTACAAAAGGAACTGATGTTTAAACTTTCTTTTTTTATCCTTCTCCTGAAAGATGCTAGCAGAAGAAGATATTTCGTTTTGTCATCATACATACTCCACATAAAGTTCAAATTTCATTTTAAATCCACCACTTGTGACCAAAGGACAAAATTCAAAAATGGGAAGTTTCGCTCTAAATTGTCCTTTAATTCTTGTTAGCTTCAGAGTTCTCGAGTTCTATGATTGTAAAGAAAAATTAAAGCCAAAACTACCGGTGAAGCTAGACATAATCTCCAGTAGGTTTTTGCTCACTGGAGACCTGAATGGAAGTGTATCAGTCTATTTAAGCTGCTGTAATGACATATCCCAGATGGGGTGTTTTATTTTTTATTCTTTTTTAAAAATCTTTTAATGTTTATTTTTGAGAGAGAGAGAGAGAGAGCGAGCATGAGTGGAAGAGGGGCATAGAGAGAGAAGGAGACACAGAATCTGAAGCAGGATCCAGGCTCTGAGCTGTCAGCACAGGGCCTGATGTAGGGCTTGAACTCACGAACTGTGAGATCATGACCTGAGTCGAAGCCAGATGCTCAACTGACTGAGCCACCCAGGAGCCCCTGCTCTCACAGTTCTGGAGGCTGAGGGTCTGTGGTCAAGAGGCCAGAAGAACTTGTTTCTGGTGAGGCCTTTCTCCTTGGCTTGTTGACAGGGCTTTCTCACTGTGTCCTTACATGCTGTGTTCTCTGTACCTAAGCAGAAAGAGAGAGTGAGCAAGAGAAGAACAGTCAAGCTGAGGTATCTCTTTCTCTTCTTATCGCAACACCAATCCTATTGGATTAGGGCCCCCCCTTATTATTTAACCTCATTACTTAACCTTAATTACCTCTTTAAAGACTTCATCCCCAAATGCAGTCACACCTGGGGCTTAGGGCTTCAACATATGAATTTCAAGGGGACAAAATTCATCCACAACAGGGAGAAAAACAAACATAGGGTACCACGGGATACAAAATGTGTGTATATTTTACATTATGCTAAGTTTCTCCCTTCTAAGTTTTTTGTGTCTTTTAGTAAAAGAAACAAATTGAACTGACATTTAACAGCTTGCCACAGCCAGCAGGTATAATCTACAGGGTCCAATTTTAGAAGGTCATGAATTATTTCATTACATTGTTAAAATGTCTTTATATTGAACATAATATGTGAGATACGTACGTACATCTTTTTTGAAAGTGATATTTGAAATGATGCCTCTTTAGAATCATTTCTTTTGCTTTTAAAATAGCTTCTGGGAAAAGCACTGGTTAGCCTGTTACATTCTAGCCATTTCGTGGGCCCTGTAGAAACACTAGTTAGTTTATATGAAAGACATTTTCTTCTAATTTATAGAAACAAAGAAGTACACAAGAATCACATCTAATTACAGAAAGAGCCAGCCGACAGGCGTTAATATTATTGGTGAAGCTCCTTTTTGTTACTTTTCTGTGTACAGACGGAGAAAGGTGAAATTGTAAAGTCTGAGTAATACCCTTCACACTGTTTTGTACGTCTAGTCGAATCTAGCCTCCAACCTTTATCTCAACGGTATGAGATTAGGTCTGCGAAAATTGGACTGGCAGGCGGTCCTTTTCCACGAACGTAGGAGAGTTATATTGTCCCATTACCGCTTTCTACCAAAACTGAAATTCTCTTCATTCAATTGTCTGCTGATGCTGCCTCAAATTTCCAGACCTCTGGGTGTAATGAGACTTTATAAGAATCTCAGTAGCCACTCCTACTGACCTCAGGCTCCCGGAGCCGTGAGACTTGACCACTGCCAGCCACCAAGACTCAGCCGTGCCCAGGTCCTGAGTAGTAAGGAAGCAGACTCGTCCTCTCCAGTTGGCAGCTTCTGAGAATCCTGTGACCTCCAAGAGGTCCAGGGTGGGCCTTGGTAGAGCCAGTGTTTACAGTTCATCATCCTCAAATCCTGGTTTGCTCTTCTCATTCTTATTTAAAATAGATGCCCCCAGCCCCCAATTCAACACACCTCTGAAGGCTAGGGACCCAGGGAATTGCTTCACTATGACCAGGGCACTCACTCCAGACTACTAAATCTTGCCCGTGTTCCCAGCCACTGGCTGAGGTCTTGTCAGCTCGGATGAGCCACCGAGTCTTCTCCCATCCTGATGAGTACGGAACCTGCCTTGAAGTCTTCTAAGACTGTGTCCCCCATCAAGCAGGCCCACTGCCCACCATCTTGGCTTTGCAATGGCTCCTTAGACACTGCAGTGTGGCAACACTCCTGGACAGCAAACCCCCAAAGTGGGAGCTTTTCTTCAGCTCCCAAATGCCATTCCCACTTACCGCCTCTCCCCTTCCAGAGTGTTCTGTTCTCAGGAATATGAAAGTAGAGCCTATCTATCTTAGAGGGCTCAGGATCCACTAAAAATTCTCACGGTGCTGCCCAGATCAAGATCCATTGACCGTCAGCACAGGCAAAGCAACATCTCAAAAATGTTTTGGATATTGCTGGACCTGCTGCACCTCTACCCATTCAAACCGAGAGTGGTGTTAATTGTATGTCTTGGATGAAGTAAAATAAGAAGGAAAGGACAGAGAAGGGGAATGGTAAATGGAAAAAGATGAAGCAACGCCAAATTTGGTCTCAATGATCCCTGTGGAGCTGTGGTGCCCCAACACAGAGCAAACAGGCAGCTGTTTCTTTATCTATGAAATGTAGACAACAATAGTTAGGGCTGTGGTGATTAAATGACCGGGTGTATACAAAGGGCTCGGGGGGTGGGGGGGGGCGCCTGGGTGGCTCAGTCGGTTAAGCGTCCGACTTCAGCTCAGGTCACGATCTCACGGTCTGTGAGTTCGAGCCCCGCATAGGGCTCTGGGCTGATGGCTCAGAGCCTGGAGCCTGCTTCCAATTCTGTGTCTCCCTCTCTCTCTGCCCCTCCCCCGTTCATGCTCTGTCTGTCTCTGTCTCAAAAATAAACAAACGTTAAAAAAGAAACAAAGGGCTCGGAATGGCACCTGCAACATGTTGAGCGTTCGTAGATGTTTGTCGCTGTTGTTACCGCTACAACTATGTGCAACTGGAAATGCAAAGGAGCCAAGCTTGGACAGCAGCTGTACCCACCACTCACAGGACAGCTCTGAGACAGTGATTTGATCCCCGAGCCTCATCTGCAAATTGGGAAGAGTAACAAAAGAATGAATCATTTCATTCATAAGAACAATTTCATGTTTTAATTATCTGTCTTTCCTTTTTCTGGATAGGCTGGCTTAAAAATGAGAAGACAGACTTTGAAAGGAACTAGTGAGGGTCCAACACAACATCTGAATGAATGCAGATACTTAGTGAATCCTGTGTTTAGATAAGAACTTAATGCAAACCAGACTTAGCATAATATATACATTTTTAGAACCATATTTATCCTATTCCCATAAAGCAGGCTGTCAGACACAACTTTGTCAAAACACGTGTTATTTTGGTCTTTGATAAGCAAGTTGAAAACTAAAGCTATATCATGAAATTAAAAAGGAGAATATTCTAGATCTTTCCGAAGAGGCTGGGATCTAATTTCAGCTGAATACCAGAAGTTAAATTAGTTAATTAAGCTTATTTATTTCGGAGCTGTGAGCAGGTATGATGCTGTCTAAATCAGATGGCTGTGGGGCACCTGGGTGGCTCAGTCGGTTAAACATATGACTTTTGATTTTGATTCAGGTCATGATCTCACAGTTCATGAGTTCGAGCCCCGCGTCGGGCTCTGTGCTGACAGCACGGAGCCTGCTTGGGATCCTCTCTGTCTCCCTCTCTCTGTCCCTCCCCTGCTTGCTCTCGTGCTCTCTCTCTGTCAAAATAAATAAATAAACTAAAAAAAAATTTAAACATCAGATGGCTGTGGGTTCAGTTATCACTCACTTAGATTGCAAAACATCTGCTCAAGTGTTCTGTGTCTCCCAGGAGATCAGAGCAATATGCATGCTCACAATAATTAGGAAGTAGGCAAATAATGTGAGGTTTTGGAAAAGATTGAAGGAAATGGGACCGTTCAGATGGTTATACTAAAAGTCCAGACCTGCCACCTTGTTGCTATCTCATTACCTCTGTAAATACCCACTGATACGACACAAAGAAACAATTAAAGACACTAACAAAAGAGCCTACACATCCTAAAAGTAATGTTTTGTTGGCCTATTCTCTACACATCCTAAAAGTAATGTTTTGTTGGCTATTGAAAGAATCTTCTCATCTGTGCTTCCTTATTATTCTGTGTCTGGCTTTGTGTTCCTCTTTATTTGGCCTACTGCAAGATTACGACAACAATGTCTGGAATCGCCAATCATATTTTCATCATATAACCCTTTGAGCTGTGTCTACTGGGATTTGGTAGAGCTTGTCATCTATACTCGGAGAGCTGACACTCACCCTCAATGAATGTCATGTGCGGTTAATTTGCGATAGAAGTAATTTGAAGTTATGATGGAAGCCAGTTCTCTCACTGGTTCTCACAATGAGTGCTTTGCCGAGTCTAACATTAGAGAAACTTAGAGATTCTTCGAGGTATTCAGTCTCAGTTATTCTTCTCTGATTCATGTAGTGAATGAGATATTTTTATTCGCAGACACTTGAATGACTGGATAGTGTTTATTTTATCATTAAATGTGTGACTTAATTTTATTTTATTGAGATATGTATTTACATATTCAAGTGATCATAATCCTAATACATAGGCATGTTAGGACTTCTACTTCTGCTTCAACTGTGTTCTGGAAAACCGTTCATTTTAATGATAAAATCCATATGGCAAATACGTATTGAGCAATTACTGTGCGTGGGGGACTTTGCAGGTTACAGTGACAGGACTGACACGGGCCTCAGTGAGATCCACTTGCCCTTGGGTTCCCTAGATTCTATAAGGAATCAACGGTGAAAGATGAAGTCTAGGCTCCCTGGCATGCCCCACCTGGCAGAAGACATCCAGTTTGTTAGAGACCAGAGAGAAATGTCTGTATCCTCCCACTGACGTGCTATTTGATGCTTTTCCAACACTTCCTCTAGTTGCAACAGGAGTGTTGATGCTGTCGCACATTCCCGTGAAGTGCCATAATACATGCATTATTTCCTGAGGAGATGCTGGGATCTACCAGAAGCAAGGCCATAGGTGGAAAAGGCCAGAGAGCCTGGATTCAAGTGACCTGTGTTCACTCACAGCCACAGCCTCCGTTTACCCATGCTCTCAGCAGATGATCAGCTTCAGCTGTTCCTTCCCGAGGACGCCCTCCTCTGCTGGGGCTGCAGGGAGAGGAACCGTGTGAGGCTTCACTGGGGTCCGGGACCCTTTTCCCAGAGTGAGAGAGGTCCCTTGATTGAGAGCTCCGCCAGTGCAGGCAATAGCAGAGTGAGAAGCCCTCAGGCAGGATGAGACAGCAAAGGAGGAATGTTCTCTAGGATAATGCTTCTCAGACTGAGGCAGCACCAGTGACTTTTCTTTTTTTTCCTTTTTCCCAATCTTCTGCAGATCGATACTTTCAACAAAAGATACACACAAAACACGCGTCTATTTTTCATTATGAATGAAGTATTTCTTTCTGTCTCCAGGCTTATCTTGCAGACCACACTCTCAGAGGCTGCCCTGAGCTCCTCTCGTCCTACGCACCCTGGGAACCCTCACCCTCTCACCTCACGGCCTCTTCCCCTCCTATGGTCTGACCTCACTGTCGCCTCTCAGGAAACTGCAGGGTTCTCCTTTTAAAAATCCAGCCACATCTTGTCAGTCCCCACCCCCAATTCTGCCATAGCACTTATGGTTCCCTCCCGACCCTGTGTTGTCCGTGACGTCCTTCACAGGAGCACGCTTCCTTCACTCTCTCCCCATGGAACGTGGTGTCTCTTTTTCTTTCTCTAGGCAACCTTCTAAAAGCTTTCCTAAGGTTCTAGCCTAAATGTCAGGCTCTATGCACTTTAAATATATGAGTGTCAAGGGTGCCTGAGTGACTCGGTTAGTTGAGTGTCTGACTCTTGATTTCGGCCCAGGTCGTGATCTCCCGGTTTGTGAGTTTGAGCCCCGCGTCGGGCTCTGCACTGAAAGTTTGAAGCCTGCTTGGAATTCTCTCTCTCCCTTTCTCTCTGCCCCTCCCCCACTTGCACTCTCTCTGTGTCTCACAATAAATAAATATACTTTAAAAAAAAATGTGAATGTCAGTGTCTGAAACAGGGTTGGGGGATGTTAAGATTTGACCCTCTCCTAATGTGAAAAGGGCCCTAAGCAGGAATTAACTGCGTGTATACGTGTCCATCGTGTCTGGAGAAGGTAGCGGACCAAAGCTTCTGAGGAAGGTAGATGGTATTAACCCACTTGCTAACAAAGGAGGGTACCATCACTAACTTGTAAAATGAAGGGATGTGCAGTATCTTTTGTTTTCTGTTCTTCGCCCTTCACTCTGTGTGTCCCTTTGTGTGTCCCTTTGTGTCCCTTCACTCTGACGGGGGCTTTGATGGGTATGAGGAGTGGAACTATACAAAGATCCTTTTGTAGAAAGTCAATAGATGTGTTTCTTCTGCCAATGACAGGGATCTTAACTCTCTGACCACCTGTAGCCTCGTCAGTCATATGCGGTGGTTCAGTACCAGGATCACATTCCCTAGAAAGTTCTATAATTTTCGTACATTGCCTCAAATCTTTTGTTTAACCTATTGATTTTTTTCATCCCGGGGCTCTATGTTAACCTTATTTTCTTACTTCTCTTCTAGCAACTGTGTTCTGGTCAGAGGCCAAATAAATGACATTCAGAACTTCTACTGAGGTACTATGAGGTAAGATCTTTTTCTGGGTTGAGTTCTTTGGTTTAAAAAAAAAAGGACGTATGGCTTGATCAGTGAAACAGATGAATGAGGAATAGGAATTTCTAAGTTGGTGTTTTCAAGTATGATTTATAATTGCTCTCTGTGCATCTCAACATAGATAACACAGTCGTGCTTGATTTTTGTCTTAATACAGATACTTTTTTTTGGCTTTTTGCTCATAATATTCAAAATTACAATGAAAGCATGTCAGTTAAAATATGAAATGTTGTTTTCTTTCAAATACTCATTTGTTTCTTAATTGTAGCAAGACGTGGTTATTGGAAATTAGTGCCAAATGTTTGAATTTTTAGCATCTATAAAATTTTATAGCTTGTCTAATTTACAGAAGCTTACATATTATCCCTTGATTGCTATCACCTTATATAAAACGCCATACAAAATCTGATAGTGAACGTTGTGAAAAAGCTCCATTTCCTCTCAATGTTATTGTTAATACCTTCTCTATTCAGCAGACAGTGTTATTGCCCTAGTCAATATCCCTTCTCCCTTCTTCCTTCCAAAAATCGTCGTCATCATCATCATCATCATCATCATCATCCTGGTATTTTGAAAGGCAGTGAAATGCCTTGTTTAAATACCGTCACATTCCCAGACTCCTTTACTGAGGCCACGTGACCTGGTTCTCACTAATGACCCTGGATGGTGGGCCCCAGGGAGGACTTCTCTTCCTGAATTTATTCCCTTCCTGCACTCATTCCCTTCTTGACTTAAAAGATCAGAGCTTCAAGAGCAGAATATTTTGGGAATATTGTTATTACTTCATCTTCTTACCTGGAAAGCTGTTCTAACATTTGTAGCCACGGATTTTAATTTGTGGAGGTGACTGAGTGTTGACATGGAGAGGTCAATGCCATTGAAAGGAGAATTTCTTCCGTACATATGCTAAGAGAAGGGCCACTCTGTGCCACCAGGCCACCTGAGGAAGCACCGGGTTTGGTCAAGAGGCAGAAGACGGGAAGAGGAGAGAGTCTGAGTCAGCAGTCTTTCCTGGGAGTGTCTGTGGGAACAGCTGTGCAGGGTGGGGCATACGGTTGAGGATTGGCCAGTTAAAACCGTGTGAGGGACTCTGGGCTGTAACGGTGGTCCCTGGCCGCTGGGTGACTTAGGGCTGAGGAAACACTGGCTTGGTGTGTGAGTTAGAGGAGAACTGGGACTGTGGATCCAGGGTTGCTTGGTTTACACATGAAAGATGTGCTCTGGGCCATGCCCTTCGCTGTCTCTAAGAACTGGGTAGCCCTCTTGTTGGCATGAGCACTGGGAGTTGTATGCAAGCGCTGAAACCTAGGAATCTACTCCTGAAGCCAAGAGCACACTGTATACACTGTACCTTAGCTAACTTGACAATAAATTATTTCAAAAAAAATAGAAAATAAAAATAAATGAAAAGAACTGGCTAGCCTTGACAGAGGCAGGCTCTCCCTCAGCAGCAAGGTTTTAAGATCTCAGAACATCATAAAATACAGAAAGGAAAGAACATGCCTGATACACAGCACAATCCCCCCCCCCCCCCATCTTGAGATCCCAAGGATGAAAGCCACAGCCAGAGATGTTAGAGCAGGAAGGTAAAATGAACTTGACTCCTTGATGACATTCTTGCCCTCCGGTGAGCCTACCATCAGCTCTCCTGTGGGATGACTCCGATAAATCCCTGATTCTCTAGATCTCTTGACACTCGGAGCCCAGTCCAGACAGCACTGATTCACGGGCGTTTGTACCCGGGGGTTGTGCTAGACATGCCTGTCTTTAATCTTGGCAGTAGTGTGCAGTCAGGGTAAGTGTTATTACCCCCATCTACAGATGGGGAAACTCACACACTGAGTGTTAAGGTTGAGGTTTGAGCTGGACCTTCCGGTGCCCTTCCCTGTCCTGTGTTACCCTGATGCCTATCCTAACAGCATATGCCAGGAGCCTGTGCTTTCGGTATTCACATCTGCTGGCTAGTCAGCAACATCGCCAATTCATTACCCCTTTGAATGCTTGCTCTTCAATAAGCCAGAATTGCCACTGGATTATCCACTTATAAAACCAAGTGAACTTAGACTATTCCACATTAAAAAAAAAAAAAAAAGAAGAAGAGAGAAAATTCTAATTTGGGGGGATCAGATTTGATTGGAATTGCCTGTGAAAGCAAGTGAAGGAAATATTAATTCCAAGGTGGGGTTTTTTTTTGTTTTTTGGGGGTTTTTTTGGCAGTAAAAGTTTAGAACTCATGGTCTCAATAAGGCCACCACAATTCAGCTTTTAACCTATGGTCCAAATATTAAATATTCTCCTTCCAACAATCTCTGTTCCTTTACTCGCACTTGTTGGGATCGGGGGAAAATGCAGGTAAAAGATAAATTGTATAAAGAACTCCTTTCCAAAGAAAGTCAGGCACGATATTGAATAAGGTACTGAGCTGAGTCAGGGAAGGAGGTGCTTGTAATGGAAAAGTCTCTGGGCTGGAAAATACGAGGGGGGCAGTGCGGGTGACAGCCAACTCTTCCAAGGCTTGAAAAGCGCCAGCTCACCTCTCTGGGCCTTTGTTCTTTATTTGTAAATGGAGGGTGTCAGATATTCTGATATTGTCTTCGTGTAAAATAATAGCTGTCTTTGTCAGATCTCCTTTGCTAAGGCAGGGAAACGCCGCATCTACTGAAGTCCAACTTTTCTTTGGCCACTGAAGCTACGATTTCTCAGTACTTTCCCTTTTCCTTTCTTTTCTTTCAAATAGACCCTGAATCTCTTCATTTCTTTGTGTCTCTTCTGTCACGACCCCGCCCTAGGTCATCATTCTGTCTTTCCTGGACAACTAACTGTGTGAGCTTCCCGATGGTCTCCTGGCTTCCAGCAGACTGGGGAGCCCGGAGCACATCTCATTACTCTCCTGCTGGAGACCTGGTGCAAACCCTTCAACTCCTTTCGTCTACATTAGGAGCAAAACCCCCAGTGCACAACAATGACCTACACATCCCATACGATCCGGTTTCTACCTGTACTTGACTCCTTGCTTCCCAACTCCAGCAAGTGTCCTTTTCACTGTTCCTTGAATGTTTCTTTGTGTTCTTTCCCCCCGACACCCCCGGGGCCCTGGAGTATAGTCCCCTGGCTTGCATTGTGTGTCCCTGGTCCTTCCAATTCGGATCTCAGCTGCTTCAGCCTTCCCTGACCACTCTCGGGATATGAGCGCCAGCCCAGGTACCCAAATTGAATTCCTTTTAAAAACTAGAAATTTTACTTTGTAAAGCATACGAAAATACCCATGTACGGCAAAAACTACGTACGCATAGAACTTAGGGGATCTAGGGGAGACGTGAAAAATAAGGGATTTAGGCCAGACGTGAAGAGTTCAGCCATGTTTGTTTATGGTTTATTATCTCTTGCCATAGTGTGATCTAAGCTCGGTGAGGGCAGGGCCTTATCTGTTCCTTCCTTGCCAAAGACCACAGTGCCTACAAGGATGCCTGGTCCCTGCAAGAAGCTTAGTAAATATTTAGCGAATGAATGAATGTAGAGGCAGAAAATGCCGTAGATCAAATATCCCCCCCAAAATTAAGCAGTGCTTACAGATGTCCCCGAAGAGTTTATTGCTTAGGAAGGAAGGAAAAAAAGAAATAAAAGTAAAGATGAAAAAAAAATTCTGGGGAGAGGGACAGACAGCAGGGCACAAGGAAAGAACAGTAAATCTTTGGGAGGGATCGCTTCAGGTATTTTTACGAGCAGTATTTCTGGTCTGTGGTGATGGGTGGCGGAGGCCAGTTCTTTGGATCTTACAAAGATTTATTAGCTAAGCCTGACACGTGGACGATCAGAACTGTTTGTTGAATGAAGGCCCAAAAGAATGCAATAATAAATTATTGAACTGCTAAGAGCATTTTGCCTTTTTTTTTAAAATGGGCAGGATAACATTCCCTTGATGCCAATATTTAGTCCGTGTTAGTAACAGCCATTCCAAATACACTGAGTGTGAAGAATGTTCCATGAAGCAGAATTCGGTTACTGCGCTAGGCATCTCCCTGAGAGCATTTCAGAATTTGTTCCATCTTCAAGTAAATTGTCACAGTGACTCTCCAGGATGGCATACCGTGGTAACGTACTAAAATGCTGATGGCAAAATGGAAACTAGAAAAATGTCTCATCTGTCAATTAAACGACGTAGCCTCGTGGGTCGATTACAGCAATTCGGGGGCTTTTTGTTTTCTGCCAATTGAGATTTGACAGCTGTTTATAAAATATTCACATTCTGATTTCAGTCACAGTGACAACACTTTTGGGTCTTTGGAAGATGATAATTATATGTTAGGAAAACGTTAAAAAAATTCTGAAGCTGATCTGTTGAGGGGAAAAAATATCTGGCTTTTTTCAAATTGTACGAAGGAAGGAAATCTACTTTATTAAAGGATGTATTTCTAATAAAAGTCAGGAATAATAGGCATTTGTGATCCAAAGACATATTGCGTGTAATATGAGGGAGTATCTTTCTTCACCTCGCCTGTTCTGGGAACCTTATCTTTTCTCAGTCAGCTCTGGCTAGCTAGATACATGTTTCTCACCTTTCTTTACTTTATTAGGCATACATAATGTTTGTATGGTACTTGGGTGAATTAGACAGGATTTGAGAGCATCTCTATGGAATTTTACAGAAAAAGAATTCAATATATATTCTTAGTACTCGAAAGAAGAGAAAATAAAAAGTATTGGGGATAATACTAACTATTGAATTTATATCGAATTTTCAAATAAAATGCTTTTAAATGTTTTTCATGAGAAGTGGAAATTTACATGCAGCTTTTCTTTATCAGGTATCATGTTGGAAACAGTGACCTCTAATTCTTGATCAGTATCTGTCTAAAATCTTGACAGCCACTGTCTGTGTGATGCTTTGTAAGAACAAGTAGGTGACAGAACATTTGAAACCTATTTTATAGCCATTCAAGGGTTGCCTGTAAGTGACATTGTGTTTGAAGTATCTAACAGCTATTACTTTCTTTCACTGATGAATGTTCTGTTGAAGTTTCTTAAGGTAAGGCAAATGATTTTGGAATCCAACCTAACTTTTTAGTATCAAGTATATTAAGTTTGTATAAAACATATATTCTTTTATAGCCATCACCCTGCACATAGTTTGGACCCCACTAAAAGGGCCCGTCAGTCATAAATGGGCCAAAGTGGGCTTGAGTTCATTCATCTGTGGAACCAGGAGAAAAAGCGCGGTTGGAGGCCCAGGGCCCACCCCCTTCCCGTCCCTGGCTCTTCCCTGTCTTTCGAGGGGCCTCGCTCTGACCATTCATGTAGACACTCCCTGTGAAAGTCTAACACGCCCCGTCCCCACTGTGTCACAGCTGTCCCTTGGCCAGCCATGGGGTCCCAGGGACACCTAAGGATGCATCTGGTGAAGCCACCACGTAAGCCCTAGAAGTGAGCAGACCTTTGGTGAGAGATTCTAGGGACCTGCAGAGACGAAGCCTGGCCTAGAAGAAACCCAACTCCCTGCGGGCAGTTCCCACGCAGAGGGTCATGGCCAGAGGAAGTCCAGAGTGGACACAGATACAGCATTTCTCCAGCACTAACATGGATGCACCTGTTAAAATACAGATTCTGATTCAGAAGGGCTGAGGTGGGCCCGGGCTTTGGCGTTTCTGATATGCTCCCAGGTGAGGCTGATGCTGATGCTGACTAAACTCTGAGGAGCAAGACGGTGATGCACAAGGTCAAGGCCAGGGTCCTACCGTCTGGGTTGCAGGGCAGTACTGGACGGAAGTATCTGCTTTGGGTGAACACAGAGACATGGGCCTGCCACAGACAGCTGTCCTCGTCCCCAGGACCTCCCAGCCCAATTCTATATCATGTCCCTTGGCAACCTGTGTCACCAGTTGTCCCTCCATCAGCTCCCAGCCCCTTGTCCACGTGGGCAGCTGCCCACTCAGGGGCCGGGCACTGAACTTGATGTCCAGGTGTCAGAGCCCACCTTGGCTGTGCTCAGAGTGTCGCAAGGCCAGGTGTCTCCAGCATGCTTGCAGCCAGGGAGAGCTCAGCACCAGACCGGGCTCAGGCACACCTGCCCCTGGGGATTGCCCCCCCACCACCACCACCACACAGGTCCCTGAGGGCATATGCGCCTATCTTACACCCTGGGGCACTTCACCCAGCTTGTGGGAAGTCCTACAATCAGGCTCAAAAAGGCACATTAGGGGGAAGTGGTAAATCTAATAGTTCTCTAGCAAGATTATACCTCATTATATGAAATTGGATTAGAAAGTTTTCAGAAGTGACCCAAATAAAAGCAGTGCATAAAAAAATGATTAAGTTCTCAGAGCTACCTTTGAACCAAAGAGAAAAGAAAATCCAAATTAGGAACAAAAGAAAACAAAAGAAAAGAAACACTGGGGGGCACTTGGGTGGCTCAGTCGGTTAAGCGTCCAATTTCGGCTCAGGTCATGATCTCACGGTTTGTGAGTTCGAACCCTGCATCGGGTTCTGTGCTAACAGCTCAGAGCCTGGAGCCTACTTCAGATCCTGTGAGTCCCTCTCTCTCTGCCCCTCCCTGCTCACACTCTGTCACTCTCTGTCTCAAAAATAAATAAACATTAGAAAAGAAACATTTGGGAAGTAAATATAGGTGTTACGCCATATACAGAAGAAATAAAATGCTACCCAACAATTGATCAAATCATCAAAATATATCACAGAATCCCACTTTAAAAAATTTTTTTAATGTTTATTTTTAAGAGAGAGAGAGAGAATGAGTATGAGCAAGAGAGGGGCAGGAGGAGAGAGAGAGAGAGAGAGAGAGAGAGAGAGAGGGAGGGAGGGAGAGGGAGAGGGAGAGAGGGAGGGAGGGAGAGGGAGAGAGAGGGAGAGGGAGAGAGGGAGGGAGGGAGAGGGAGAGAGAGAGAGAGAGAGAGAGGGAGGGAGAGGGAGAGAGAGGGAGAGGGAGAGAGGGAGGGAGAGGGAGAGAGGGAGGGAGAGGGAGAGAGAGAGAGAGAGAGAGAGGGAGGGGGAGGGAGAGAGAGGGAGAGGGAGAGAGGGAGGGAGAGGGAGAGAGAGGGAGAGGGAGAGAGAGAGAGAGAGAGAGAGAGAGAGAGAGGGAGGGAGAGAGAGAGGGAGGGAGAGGGAGAGAGGGAGGGAGGGAGAGGGAGATTCCAAAGCAGCCAAGAATCCCAAGCAGGCTCCACACTGTCAGCAGTGAGCCCGATGCCAGGCGCAAACTCAAGAACCATGAGATCATGACCTGAGCCAAAGTCAGACACTTAACTGACTGAGCCACCAAGGCGCCCCTCACAGAATCCTGTTTAAGACAAACACACAAACAGTATCGGGAGATGGGAATCAAAAATTTAAAAATATTATGGAATGACTATAAAAACTTGTAACAAAAGAGCAGCTTTAGAAAACTGGAGTAATCAGATAAAGTAATAAAGGTGATTAATTCATAAAAATCCAAGTTTGGAGCTAGTAGGTGATACTTTTTAAATAAAAGAGGGTTTTAGACATAATTCCATAACATGGAGAAATTCAGTCACATTCCAAGAGAAATGAAAGAGCTCGTTAGAATAAAAACATCGTAGGGGCTCCTGGGTGGCTCAGTCAGTTACACGTCCGGCTCTTGATTTTGGCTCGGGTCATGATCTCAGTTCCTGGGATCAAGCCTCACATCAGGCTCTGTGCTGACAGCACAGAGCCTACTTGGGATTCTCTCTCCCTCTCTGCCCCTCCCTGGTACACACTCTCTCTCTTCCTCTCTCTCTATCTCTCTCTCAAAATAAATAAATAAACTTAAAAAAATTGTAGAGGGGCACCTGGGTGGCTCAGTCGGTTAAGCCTCTGACTTCGGCTCAGGTCATGATCTCACGGTTTATGAATTTGAGCCCCGCGTCGGGCTCTGCGCTGACAGCTCAGAGCCTGGAAGGAGCCTGCTTCCGATTCTGTGTCTCCCTCTCTCTCTGCCCCTCCCCTGCTCATGCTCTGTCTCTCTCTGTCTCTCAAAAATAAATAAATGTAAAAAAATTTGTTTAAAACCCGTAGAAAGGAACATTAAACACAAGCCACAGTCTTCACACCAGACAACATGCAGCGTACATGGAAGTATAAGAAGAAATAAATTCAAAGTGCGTATAAGGATGGCTTGGAAAGAAAAGATCTCATAATGTGATCAAAGGCAAAAGCTGTCGAAGTGCTATATTTACATTCTAGTGTGTCAGAGGGGAGAAAAAAAGAAAATCCATCTACACAGTTTCTTATTATTCCAAGACTGCAAACTCTATCCAGTTTTCTTTACAGCAAAGGAGTTATTCAATTCCTGCTGGATGTTCCTAAGAGAAATTTTAGATGATCTATACCAATGCTTTAATACACAGGGTCTATCCTCAAAGAACGTGCAGTTCCGTTTAGACGGGAAGCCATACACATTTTTTTTTTAATGATGTAAACTGTTAAATACAAGACCGGGTATTAGCAATGTAATTAAGTAGTTTAAGTACCAAACAGATCATTGACCTGTTGTGGTCATGGGCTATAGCCTTAGCATGTTTACATCCTTGATGCTTTTCGCAGTGATAGACCTATGTGAGCTTGTAGAACATGTTTATGAAA